>NC_136969.1:11655793-11965774 GCF_032717465.1 Coenobita brevimanus
CAAGTAACTCACTGGCAAATACTAAATCTCGCTATCCTTCCCATAGCACTTCTTCGTGATTAGCATCATCTAGTGTTAATTTATTCTTACAGCTTGGCACTGAAGAGGAAGGAGAAGGAGAGGAAGACGAAGAGGAGAAGGAAGAAGAGAAGAAAAAAGAGGAGGAGGAGGAGGATAAAAGAAGAAGAAGAAGAAGAAGAAGAAGAAGAAGAAGAAGAAGAAGAAGAGGAGGAGGAGGAGGAGGATTACACACAGGATTACACAGGAAAGCAAACAGCAACAGACCTTATGGTCCTTTCGAGGCTGCTTGTTAGAGAAAACTATGACTACAAGATCTAACTCTACATGCTGAAGGATAAGGATAGTAAAGCAAGAAGGCTACCCCCACCACCAAACCCTCCAGGAAAAAGTGAGAAAAACCACCATGCAGCATGGAAAAACTGACATGGAAATTTTATAGGAAACACTGGAAAGGAAAATTCACATTCTATAAAACTTTATCTATAAGCTACCCGATTAGTAACCTGAAAGAGAAAGTAAACAAATAAAATAATAGTTACGGCATGAGATTATAAACCGGTACATTGAGTTAATGGGAAGTCTGTGGAAATAACGTGGAAGCTACACACTGCACAGTGTGGATGTTTAGGGGTGGTGCGGCAGCCTTGCCTGGCGCTTTTACGGTAGGCAGCAGTCAATCAGGCCCTAGCTCCTTTTGCTCCACTGAGACAAGGAACTCTCCCATGTAGGACAAGTACACAAGTTTCATCCTGAAGCAGTGACCTGTGGTACATTAAAAAAAATCCCGATGGTGGTCATTTGACTAACAGGGACCCTCAGTGATCCACAGCCCATCACAGGTCGAAAGTAAGAGTAGTGACCGTTAACTCAGGGTTATTTGTGCAGATCCTAATCTGTGCTTATATTGCTGTCTTTGCATTGGGGAGATTGAAAAATATGTAAGACGGGTGTCTTAGATAAAAGGGGAGTGCACAGTGTGGATGTGCAATGCACAGAGTGGATATTTAGGAGTGGTGCAGCAACCTTCCCTGGCGCTTTTTAGGTAGGCAGCAGTCAATCATGCAATAGCTCCGTTCACTCCACTGAGACAAGGAACTCTCCCATGTGAGACAAGTACACAAGTTTCATCCTGAAGCAGTGACCCCTGGTACATTAAAAAAATCCCGATGGTGGTCACTTGACTAACAGGGACCCTCAGTGATCCACATCCCATCACAGGTCGAAAGTAAGAGTAGTGACAGTTAACTCAGGGTTATCTGTGCAGATCCTAACCTGTGCTTACTGTATATTACCTCATTTGCTTTGGGTAAATCGAAAAACGTATAATGACGTGACGTGACGCTATGTGTAGTTTACGGGGTGTCCTGTAGACACGAGGGGACTGCACAGTGTGGATGTTTAGGGGTGGTGCAGCAGCCTTCCCTGGCGCTTTTAAGGTAGGCACCAGTCAATCAGGCCCTAGCTCCATTCATTCCACTGAGACAGGGAACTCTCCCATATGGGACAAGTACACAAGTTTCATCCTGAAGCAGTGACCCCTGGTACATTAAAAAAATCCCGATGATGGTCGCTTGACTAACAGGGACCCTCAGTGATCCACAGCCCATCACAGGTCGAAAGTAAGAGTAGTGACCGTTAACTCAGGGTTATCTGTGCAGATCCTAATCTGTGCTTATATTGCTTTGTTTGTGCTGAATAAATTGAAAATGTATAATATCGTGACGCAACACTATGTACGGGTACATTGTTTACGGGGTGTCTTGTAGACAATAGAGGCATGAACTTACATGTACCGTAGCTATAAAAGCAAGGTATTCGGACAGAAAAAGGGTCAGCTGAGGATTCTCGTGCAAATACTTGTCTAATTTGTTTTTGAATGTCTCAACTGAGATACTGTTCACGGTATCTGAGGGTAATCTGTTCCAGATATTTATAACTCTGTTAAAGAAGAAGTATTTTGCTTCGTGGGATTGGAATCGCTTTCCCATAATTTTGCAGCCATTACTTCTGGTTTGACTCGACCGGTCTATATCAAAATATTTATTCATGTCTAAGTTGTCATATCCCTTCATGATTTTGAAAACTTCAATAAGGTCCCCTCTTAACCTGCGCTTCGTTAGGCTAAATAATTTAAGTTCTTCAAGGCGTTCCTCATATGGTTTGTTTCTAAGTCGTGGTATCATTTTTGTGATTCTTCGCTGAGTTTTCTCTAATTTTTCGATGTCCTTTCTGTAGTACGGAGACCAGAATTGCACACAATACTCAAGATGGGGGCTCACTAGCGAGTTGTACAAGGCAAGTATGACTTTTTCCGATTTAAACTCGAATGTTCTTCCAATAAAACCCACTAGCTTGTTTGCAATTTTGACCGCATCGGTACACTGCTTGCTTGGTTTTAGGTCATTTGATATTATCACACCAAGATCCTTTTCACTGTCTGTACTTGATAACTGAATATTGTTCATTTTGTAATTTGCATGGACATTGTTACTTCCAATATGAAGTACTTTACATTTTTCTGTGTTGAATTTCGTTTGCCATTTTTCTGCCCAGCTTGCTAAAGTATTAAGGTCATTTTGTAACTGCTGCCACTGTAATTTTGAAGTGACTTTACTGGTTATTTTAGTATCATCTGCAAATTTGGATACTTTACAATTTAGACCCTCATCACTATCATTTATATAGATAATAAAAAGTATAGGTCCAAGTACTGAGCCTTGGGGAACGCCGCTGATCACATTACGCCATTTGGATTCCTTTCCGTTTATCACAACTCACTGTTTTCGGTCTGAAAGCCAGTCTTGTAACCATTTTTGCGTATTTCCTTTTATTCCATGTGCTTCTATTTTTCTCATGAGACGCTTGTGAGGGACAGTGTCAAATGCTTTCTGAAAGGCGAGGTAAATTATATCTACTGCTCTTGAGTCATCGTATGATTTGTAAACATCATGGAAGAAGTCCAGTAAGTTAGTTAAGCATGAACGACGATGTCTGAATCCATGCTGCGAGTCTTTAATTATATTATTTTCTTCTAGATAATTAACTATTTTATCTCTAATGATTTTTTCCATTAACTTGCACACTACTGATGTTAAGCTAATTGGTCTGTAATTTCCTGGGTGCGACTCATTTCCTTTTTTGAAAATTGGTGTTACATTTCCCAGTTTCCATTCGCATGGAACTTTCCCAGTACTTAATGATTTATTGAATAAGACAGAGAGTGGCAGCAGTAACTCATGTTTTGCTTCTTTGAGAATTCTCGGTGATATTTTATCGGGGCCAGGGATTTTGTTTATATTCGTACTATTTATGGCTGAAAGGATATCGTTATTATGGATAGCATAGTTACTAAGGACTGTGCTATTTGCTTGGTTTGTGGGTAACAGTAGGTTTCTGGTGGTGTTTTCTACTGTAAAAACAGACGCAAAGTAATCGTTAAGAATGTTTGCCATTTCGACCTCATTTTCAGTGTGTTTCCCATTGTTTGTTTCTAGAGGATATATTGATGTAGTCATAACCTTTTTCTTTCTAATGTAACTGTAAAATTCTTTAGGATTTTATTTGCACGTATTAGCAATGTGGATCTCCAGTGCTCTTTTGCTTTGTTTAATAAGTCTTTTCGATATGCGGCGTAGATTATCGTACTGTAATTTATCATCATTATTTTGTGTAGCTTTATATTTATGGTATGCCTGTTTTTTGGCTATTAAGTTACATTTGATTTCACTGGACCACCACTTTGGTTTACTATTTCCAGCTGGACGTCTGTTACGTAGTGGCACACATGACTTTACCACTTCATTAAATTTTTTGGTGAATATTTCCCATGCTTGGTTTATGTCATCGGTTTCAGACATTTGATTCCAATCTGCAGTTGCAAGTAGCGCTCTGAGCCTGCTGAAATTAGCTCTACGATAATCTGGGACCTTTACTTTGCTCTCTGTTTCTTTTTCTTTTTCAGTAGTAATATTAAACTGTATAGTTCGATGATCACTGGAACTAAACTCAGGTCCTATTTCAACGTTGTTGACTAGGTTATCATTTGTAGTCAAGATGATGTCTAGGATATTATTTCCTCTTGTTGGGTATTCTACGTGCTGGGAAAGGGCGCTTTCTTGAAGATTCGTATAAAGCTCTTGTCTTGAGTGTGCCGTCAGTGGTTCACCCCACTTTGTTACCGGTAGATTAAAGTCTCCAAAAATTACGCTATCCTCTTGACAACAAATTTCCGCAATTTGATCATAAAGTTTTTCATCTGTCTCAGTTGACTGTGCTGGAGGACGATAGATGAGACATATATTTATTTTGTGTGAATTAATACTTAGCTGAACATAACTGGCATCTATGTTGGTATACTGGGTTTGGATAGCACAAGGGGATGGAGACTAGTTTTCACATATAGTAAAACACCGCCACCAGCTCGATGTGGTCGCTCACAGCTGAAAATATTGTACCCTGTTAATGAATATTCCGCTAGAAAGTCACGGTCAGATGTGTTAATCCAGGACTCTGTGATGCCAACGATGTCATAATTTTCTAGGTAAATTAGAGATTCTAAATCCTCAAACTTGTTACGTAGACTACGTGCGTTAACATAGCAGACTCTAATTCCGTTCCAAACAGTTGGTGAGGAGGAGGGGGAGGAGGAGGAGGAAGTAGAAGAAGAAAAAAAAAAGGAGGAGGAGGAGGAGGAGGAAGTGGAAGAAGAAGAAGAAGAAGAAAAGAAGAAGAAAGAGAAGACAAGAAGACAAAGAAGAGGGGGAAGAAGAGGAAAAGATGAAGAAGAAAATGAAGAGGAAGAAGAAAAAGAAGAAAGAGAAGGCAAAAAGGCAAAGGAGGAGAAGGAAGAAGAGGAAGAAGCCTTAGAAGACAAAACGTCTCCTCAGGTCCATATATTTCCTTAAGTTCAAAAAATTTAGCCTGAGAAAAATAGAATGGTAAAAAAGCAATAAATAAATCCATCCATCATCCAATCCTACGTTGCCCCATGAGGAGCGTAGGAGGCCGGGGCTAGGCAGTTGGTCCGGACATTTAAGATGAGAGTGACCAACCTCACTCATCCCTGAGTGGCATTACATGAGCAATAAACCTCAACCACCCCTTGAATATAAACCTTCACCGGCTCAATCCGATTGGAGCGCCTTAATTACCCACTAAACCACCAGGCGCCATAATTTAGTTATATGTTTACCACCCAGCGTAGTAAATGGTTTCCTGGTGTACAGGAAACCATTTGGCTTGTCACTCAGTGTAAAGTCACCCACAGGCAGAAGGAAGAAGAAAGAATGAATGAAAGAAAGACAGAAGAGGATGGAAGGAAAGAAGGATGGAGGAGAGGAATGGGCAGACACCCGAGAGCAGCTCGATACCGAGTGAGTGGATGGTGAGTGTGTAACTTGCAATACTTTGGTGATAGAAACTCCGTGTACAAACAGCTAGATAAGGAGTTTATTACAAGCTCACAGTAAAACAGTCTGCCCGGCTAGGATGTGTGCTATCAACTGATGCAATAACGCCGTCTTCAGGCGTGGGAGAGCATGCTGACCTAACAAATTTAGTGGGGGCATGTATGCATTGGGGGGGGGACATATATACATCGGGGGTAGACATATTGTGGAGGGGGTACACTACTCCCCCGGGTAGCTGAGATGGTGTCTCCTGACACCAGGAGGTAAATGGTGGGTGATTATAGTAGTAAGGCAGGACCGGGGAGGTTTGTACAAGGGATAAGTATGATACAGGGGCAGTAGGGGAGACATGGCCATGTTGAGGGGAGGGAATTAGAAGGATATATACATATAAGATATACAAGGAATAATAGGTACGAATCCAGTAAGGGTCGAAGGGATATATAAACATAATGGGAATTACACAATAATAGTTTGATACATGATAAACAAGGAGTAGATATGAGAGTTCTATTGTTGTTCTTCCTTCATTTTTTTTTTTTTTTTGTATTTTCTGTAGGATACACTGCCACTCAGTAATGAATGAAAGAAATACCATCATTTTCTAGTAGGCAGAGTGCTGTTCACAGTTTGGTTGATTGTTAGATGGCAATGGTAGTCACTGAATGGGAGGGCACTAAGTACGGGGAGTTTCTACGTCGTGTGTAGGGCGTACTATGCCTGTAGCGACTCTGATTTCCTGGAGTCGACGTTCCATTTTTCTGACACAACAATGCACTGCACAGATGATGAGTAGAAAACCTATAAAAGCGATAACCACAGGGGGAAACACAACTGTTGGATGAACCCACGAACGGCTGAAGGCCAGAGAAAATTGATCCATAAGGAAATCACTGTCATGGAGGGAGGTGAGCATGTGCAAGTGAGGGGAGGGGATGGTAATGTTGGCAGATGGTAGGGTTGAAGGCATGTCGATTGGTTGAAAGATGTCATAGGAGTGTTTACGAACAGTGTGGTGATAGTGAGTGGCGTAAGTGATGACGGACTCTGATTTGACGGTACAATAGTCAGGTGCTTTGTAGAGACCACTAGCGGGGACGGAGCGAATGGAAGAACCAGGACACATGATTGTGACAGAGATGGGAACAGCAAAGAAGAAATACGGGACATGGTGGAGGTGAGCATGGTGGACCGGGAGGTCAGGAGCTGGGACAAAAGAACAGGCCGAGTAGATGGACTGGTTGCGAACTAAAGCAGACTCACAGGGTGTAGCACTGCTAGGGAAGATAGCGAAAAGGTGGGCAGCACAGAGACGAGAGGTCGGAGTAAGGGAGGAACATTGCTGGAGGTCTGTGGAAGAAAGGAAGGCAACGGAAAGATGATCATGGGAGAGGAGGAAATATTCTGAAGGAACAGATACCTGTAACAAGGAGTTGTTGAGGCGGAAAGAGAAGGGAATGATGTGGAAAAGGTTAAAGGTTATGGCAGAACGGAGAGGAATATGGACGATGACGTATGTAGTGAGAAGAGTGGCGTCGAGAACAGGATAATAATATTCAAGGGAGGAGTAAGGGAGGACTGGGGAGAGACCGAAGGTGGAGTGAGCCCATTCCAGGACAGAACGGAGAGCTGAGACAGGTACTAAGTCGGCAGTGACACGTCCATTGATAGCATCGACCAGGATACGAACCAAGGTAGAGACTTGAGACAAGAGAGAGTCAACGGCCAGTTGGAGATTATCCATGTTGAGTTTGAGGTAGAAGAACTGAGAGATAACGTTGAGATCGGAAAGGTGGCGTTGTAAGAAAGTGGTGAAATGGGGTAGAGTGGACGTGACGTCATTGAGTTGGGGTTCAGTGAATCTGTGCCTTATGTATGGCAATTCCCAGGAGAGTGGGAGGAAAAGGTTATAGAGATACTCATTCGGGTTGTGTGTCCCCATGAGGGCCGTGAGATGGTTCCTGATTCCATGGAGCTGGTGCGCGGAGGCAGGTAGGGCAATGGCTACGTCGGCCAGGGGTGCAAGATTATAGCGCAAGGAGACCTCGCCTCCTGAGCCGACCAAGGCCCCGGGACGTACTCCACCATCGTCCTGACCTGACCCAGACCCCAGGAGGGTCAGCGCTGCCAGCAGGGAGATCGCTAACATCGGACCTAGAAAATCAGGGGAGAGTTAATGGGGGAGGTCGTGAAGAGGTTGATGGGCAGAGCGCAGTTTGGACCGATATTGATTGGTTGATGAATGAGCAGGTGGAGATCGAGAGGAAGGAGACTGAGGGATAGGTGGAGACAGTAGATTGAGGGATGGGAGGAGGGGAAGAGGGGGCAGGAGGTTGTGTAAGTGACTCTTCCAACACGAGGCCACGGGGTGCTCGCTTTAAGTCATCGACGTGGACCCATCTGGTGTCCCTAGTGGACAGGTCCTGGAGGTGAAATTTGTTGCCTTGTCGAGTGAGGACGCGGTGGGGCCCTGTAAATTTGTCATCCAACTTAGAGGAACGCGTATGGGAATGGGCAAAGACAAGCTCACCTACATTGATAGTGATAGGAGAGGCGGACTTATGTTGGCGCTGCAGCATGTCCTCCTGAGAGGAAGCCAAAGTGGATTGGACATACTGGTGGATTGTCTGGAAGTTGGCCAATTTTAGTTTAACATAATCATCCATGTTGTAGATGGGTTCTGGCTTTGAGGATAAGAGAGAGTATGGGAGGTCCTTGTCAAAACCAAAGAGGACGAAGAAGGGAGATTCAGCAATGGATGCATTGATGGAACTATTGATGGAGGATGCCACTTGGGGAATCCAGTCATCCCAGGACGAACTATGGGAGCCTAGATGTCTGAGGCACTCTAAGATTTTTCGGTTGTGGCGTTCTACAAGGCCATTGGAAGCCGGATGGTTAGGCACGACATTGCACTTACTGATATATAAAGTGGCAACAGATCTCATCTAGAAGGCTATTGTTGAACTCTGTACCGTTGTCAGTAAGAATGGTACGAGGGGTACTGAACGGGCAAATTACGTGATCTACAAGGGCACGTTCAACGCTCTTCACGGTCTTGTCGGAGAGGGGTACGAGGAAACAGTAGCGGGAGAAGTGGTCGACTGCTACGAACAAGTACTCAGCACCAGATTCTGTGAGAGGTAGTTTTAAGAGATCGATTGAGACAGTTTCCCATGGTCGTGATGGGATTGGGTATGGTAAGAGAGGTGCTGGTAAGCCAGTTGATCCTTTGTGGCGGTGGCAGGAGAGGCAAGAGTCACAGTGGGCATTGATATCGCGGTGCATGGTTGGCCAATAGTATTTGAGACGTGCTTGGAGCAAGCATCGGTCTTTACCTGGATGGGAAGCTTGAGGAGTATTATGAACAATATGAAGAACCTTTGGTATCAGGGCAGTGGGGACAACAAGTTGGCGTACTTCGCGATTGGGCATATCTTTGCCTGTTAGCAGTGTTTTCCTGTACAAGAGATCATCAGCTAGCATGAACTCATCTAGTGATACTGGCAGAGTAGGTAAGGTCGAGGCATCGCCAGATTCTAGGAAATAAATGACTTTGGACCACATGGGGTCTTGGCGTTGAAAGTTTCGAACAACGTCTGATGTTAGTGTAGTGTTTTCAGTTACTTCAGGCTGCAGTGATGTTATAGCTGCTGCTACGTGACGTGAGAGTGCGTCTGCGACTACATTCAACTTGCCTGGTACATATTGAAAAGTGGGATTAAAGTCCTGGATGATGACAGACCATCTAGCTAGTCTACCTGTTAGGTTGCGATTCTTGAACAAATCACATAGTGGAAGGTGGTCTGTTTGGATATGCACTGGATAACCATAGACTATATCTCTGAAATGTTTCAAGGACCAGATTACCGCTAGTGCTTCGAGATCTGTGACACTGTAGTTACGTTCAGCGGTTGTAAGGGTGCGACTAGCATACGCTATTATGCGCTTCCTTGATGCTTCATCGAGTTGCATCAAAACGGCACCAAGTCCAGTGCCTGAGGCGTCTGTGCAGAGAAGGAATGGTGTGGCATAATCAGGGAACGCTAGAATAGGGGCATTTACAAGAGCTGTCTTTAGCTTTTGGAAAGCCTGTGACTGGTCGTTAGTCCAAACAAAGGGCACATTCTGCTTGAGTAAGTGGGTCAGAGGAGCGGCGATCTTCGCGTAATCGCGGATAAAGCGACGATAATAGCCACTGAGGCCCAGGAAACTTCGTACAGCGTCGGTAGTGGTAGGTTCTGGGAAGTTAATGATAGCCTTAGTTTTATCCTCATTAGTATGAATGCCTTGTGCATCTACGACATGGCCTAGGAATTTGATTTTCTTTCGCAGGAAGTCACATTTACTGAGATTGATTTTTAGGCCTGCGAGCTGGAGGCGTTCAAAGACTTGCTGGAGTTTGGTAAAATGATCAGGGATGGATTTACTCACAACAATGATATCATCTAGGTAAGCAAAAAGAGAGTGTCCCATCATACCGCTGAAGACTGAATGGATAAGTCGCATGAACACGGAAGGAGCATTTCTCAGACCAAAAGGGAGTCTCTTAAACTGAAAATGTCCGGAAAGGGTGCTAAAGGCTGTAACTGGGCGAGAGGACTCTTCCATTTTGACCTGCCAGTACCCGCTGAGGAGGTCTAAAGATGAAAAGACTACGTTATTTTCACCAAGGGATTCTAGCAAATCAGTGAGGACAGGTAGCGGGAAACGGTCTGGAACGGTGACAGAATTGACCTTACGATAGTCGACTACTGGTCTAAGGTTGCCGTCCTTCTCTGGTACTAAGAAAAGTGGGCTATTCCATGGACTGACGGAGGGTTCAATAATGTCCTGGTCTAACATGTTCTGTACCATTTGATCTGTTTGCTTTCTCTGGCTGTGAGGCAATCGATACGCTGGTATGTAAATCGGCTGAGTTCCTGGGAGTAGTTCAATCGTATGTTTGACAAGGTCTGTTCTACCCATCGGTTCACCGGGTAAGGCAACCACGTTTCTGTACGAGGTCAGAAGGTCGAGGAGTTGAGGCGTATGTTCTGGGAAATCTGTGCAAGTGAGATGTGAGAGCATATCGGGTGAATGCGTCGGCGCAGATCCCGTAGAGTTAATAGTACATACCCCGATTGGCGTATCATCAGTCTGAATAGTAGGAATTGAGGAATCCTGGCACACCTTTACGGCCGCTGGGTATACTAGGAAGTCTCCAATCTTTACACCACTTTTAAGTTTTAGTGGAGCATTTGTGACATTGAGCAAGTACAGGTAGCATAAACTGTCCTCTAAGACTGTACACCACGCTGACTCATAAGTCAAACCATTCACACAACACGTCTCAGGTAGGGTTAGTACATCCACTCCTTCTTTCGCACCGGCAACACAAACAGAGACTTTGGTGAACTCATGTGGTAACAAAATTGTGCACGTATTTGATACTGCACGTTTCGTCTCTGCGTGTTGGAGAAGATCATTCAGACTGTGTGAGGTAGGTAACTGAGACATGTCTGAGTCAGCGATAGTGTTGGTGGGAGAGGATGTAAGAGCCATGTTCGAGGGCTGAGATGATGTATCAGGAGACACTGAGGAATTTCTGTCCTTGCTCGCAGTCAGTAAAGGAATGATCTCTGTAGTCTCAGATGATGATAGTGGTGGTTTGGGCTGGGTTGGACTTTTTGGTAGTGATAGGGACAGAGGTAATTGAAGGACCGATTTGATCATAAGAACAGGACGGGGACATTCCATAGTGTAAACAGGGAATCAAGAAATGTCTATACTACCACAAGCAGGTAATAATGCAATGGAATGTTGTGCCATGGTGGAGAAACCAATAAGGGCATCTGCGGGATACTGCAAGTCATTAGTGACATGAAATTCAATGAGCATAGGAGGCAAAGCTCTGTGGAGTTTGACTTCAAGGGTGACTCTTCCCTTAACCTTAAACTCTGAGCCGTTAACACCACATAGGCGAATGTCTGGCGGTTCTAGGAAACTGACGTGGCTGTGATGGCGATGAATAATTTGTAAGGAATTTTCGGAGATGAGATTTACTATAGATCCTGTGTCCAAGAAGAATGACGTTGGTATGTCATGACTGCTTCCGAGAATGACTAAACCCGAGGATGTTATGGGACCTACATGGCGGATGGGGAGTTGGGTTTCTGGTTCTACGTGATATTGGTCCGATACGGGCGTGGCGCTTCCCCCGACTGTGGGCGGTTGAGGTAACAACATTCCTCAGTGGTGTGAGTCGTGCTTGATTTGTGGTATTTGCAGTGTGGACGACGTGAGCGGGAAGGCGTATGCTGTCTGGTTTGGGAGTGAGGACGTCTGTATGTACGGTCGCAACTGGATGCTCGATGTCCAGGATGACCACAGTACCAGCAAAGAATCGAAGATTGTCTGTTTCGTCGGGCGGTAGATTGATCACGACCTGTGGTAGGAGAGCGATGTGTGGCAGGTCTGCCGCGTGTGGTGGGACGGGAGCGAGATTGGTCTGGAGTAGTGGAGATGTGACAGACTGAGGAGGCCAAGGGTTGGGTGGTGCCCTGACGCGTGTAGTTCGAACCTGTTCTTTCATGAATGGCTTTAGTGACGTGAATAATTTTATCTCCTGGATTGAAACCGATTTCCAAGGCTAGCTCTCGCTGTTTAGGAGTAAGCCAGTGAAGGAATCTGAGGTAACCAATTAAGTCAGCAAAGTTGGTGAGTGAAAGCATTGGAACGCCATTCTTGTCTTCTAACCATTTCGTGCTTACCAGTAATTGGAGCATCTCGCTACTAGTTGCTTTCATGGCGGCGGCAGCTTCGCAGAGCTTGGCATATTGCGCTGGGACGCGCAAGTCCTCATCTAGTTGGTTTAGGAGATTAATGAATCCCATAAGAGACGCGGAATTTGAATGCTGGCAACAAAGGCTGATGAGTTCCATATGAAAATCAGCAAGGGTACGAATGCTATCGAAATGTCCTGCATGGATCGCGGATCCGATGTTTGATTTACCGTGATGCAAGCGACCGAGGAGGTAAGCTACTTTGAGCGATTCCTCGGTAATTTGTCTATTACTTATTTCGGTTTCGACTTCTCTGAGGAAATCATAGACAGACCAAGTTGGGTCCTGGCCGGTAAATTTGGGACGATTGGCATCGTCGAGATAGATAGACTGTGGAGGGTTGGCCATGGCTGGAAGTGGAGAAGTGGCGGGAGGAGAGGTGTGGGAGAGAGAGAAGGTAGTGGCAGTTAAGGGCGAGGAAGACGGGGTATGAAGGGAGGCAGGAGAAGTAACAACAGTGGAAGGAGTAGAGGAAGAAGAAGGGAGAGTAGAGGCAGGAGTAGAGGAGGAAGTATCTGGATTTACGAGGGTTGGACGGGTAGTAAGTGATTCTGCGGGAAGTGAAACGGGAGTCTCAGGTACAGGGCGGTGGTACTCTTTGCCACTTCGTAAATGAGTGATTGTGTTAGAGTCCACAGACGGGGTATGAGCAGGTGATGTTTCCGGGTCGAGAGGGCTGGCGGTCAGCGGTTGACGTGGAAAGTATGACATTTAATGCGGCAATGGAAGATGAAAGGATGAAGATGGATACGTAGGTGGAAATGTATAAATAACAATGAGAGAATGGAATACACTAGGTGTGAAAATGAATGAAGGTGCGGGCATGGATGGTTTAAATAAAATGCGAAGGATGAGATGGATAATAAATAACGTAGGTGAAGATGAAAACGGGGCAATGGAAATGAGATGGAATATTTACAATAACCAATCTGTAGAGAAAATCGAGGATAATCTCTATAGAAAGGAAAGATATACTATAGTTACACAGTAGAAACGGGAGTGTCGAGAGGTATGACGTGCAGGGTGGCTGGGCGTAGCTGGGCTGGGGCGGGGCGGGGCGGGGCGGGGCGACGGGGCGGGGCGGGGCGGGGCGGGGCGACGGGGCGGGGCGGGGCGGGGCTTTGCTGCGGGGTAGAGACAGCTGGGCGGAGAGGAGAGGAGACGCTGCGATGAATCACCGGCAGGGAGTGGCGGTCTTAGGAGGCTCCGTAATGCAGACCAGATGCGGGCGACGGCGGAGGCCGGTGGTGGGTGGTGAGGCAGATGTCGGCGCAAGGCAGGTGTAGAGCTGGTGAATTGCAAATGCAGAGAATGGTGGTGGGCAAGCGGGCAGACAGTGATAAGTGGCACCGTGGGGGCAGGAGCTATGATGAGTCCGGAACAGGTGCCGGGAACAGGTGCAACAGGTGCGTAGGTCGGCGACGGTGACACGTGCGGTTGTTTGAGAGGTGAGCACTGGCGAGAAAAATGGTACACTCGAAAAGCACAGCCAAGGTGGTATACAGGCACGGAGGAAGGGGCGAGGCTGGCAGATGCGAGACGTCGTGTAGCTTGTTGTATCACTAAAAATCCAAGGAGGCGGTCAGAATGTGATGGTTTGAAACACCGCTGCTACCAAATGTAACTTGCAATACTTTGGTGATAGAAACTCCATGCACAAACAGCTAGATAAGGAGTTTATTACAAGCTCACAGTAAAACAGTCTACCCGTGTCGGCTGTCTGCTCAGAACTGATGCAATAACGCCGTCTTCAGGCGTGGGAGAGCATGCTGACCTAGCAAATTTAGTGGGGGCATGTATGCATTGGGGGGGGACATATATACATCGGGGGTAGACATATTGTGGAGGGGGTACAAGTGCCCCCACCTACCACAAAATAAATAAATATATAAATAAAATATAAAGGTATCCAGACTGAAAAGATTACCATATATACAAAAAGGATTTAAAAACCAAAAAAATAACTACAAAACAGGTATGAAAATAGACTAAAAATAATTCAGGTAGTAATGAACCCCGGTGAAATTCCCACGCCAGGTAACACACACACACACACACACACACACACACACACACACACCGCTCAATGGTGCAGCGGTAACGTTCTCGCTCTGCCAACTGGTGGACGGGAGTTCGCGCCTCGCTCAGGTTGCGGAAAGTTTCATTGAAGTGGGTGGTTACTGTCCCCCTTGAGCAAGGGGACGGGTGTGTGCGTGTGTGATGGGCACAGTCTTGCCCTTAGATCGGAGTATTTGAGCTCTCAGTTCCCTTCCGGGAGGGTAAAAGCTGACGATCACGACCATCAAGTGATCCTGACCGACCCGGTGAATTACACACACACACACACACACACACACACACACACACACACGAGCTCCTACACTACACTTAGGCAGCTTAAAAACTTCTAAAACATTCCAACAATAATACAAATAACGTCATATATTTACACATAAATACAAACAAACAAAATCAACTCGAAATTCCACCTTTATCTCGGACACCTCTTGGAGGATTCGTAATATCCCTTCCTCGGCGATTTATTTTTCCTGCTACACCTTAATATCCTCTAATATGGTGTTAATACAAACTACGACTGTATTAAAAAATATAAATAACGTCACAGAGGACAGGAAGGTGTAATATGCAAAATAAATGGCTCAGGAAAAGATGCTAAGAATCCTTCCACATCAACGAGATAACGGCTTAATATTCAGTCCCGACTTGGGAGGCTTCGTAAGACATCTTCCTCAGCGATTTATTGTGCACATTACACCTTAATATTCTATTGTATGTTAATGAGGCAGCTGTGCCGAGATTTAAATTTAAGCCGTCTCTCATATAGGAGATTTCGTAACATTTCTTTCTCGGCGAACTATTCTGCACACTTAACCTTGATATCCTCTTGTGTGCGATTGATGCAAACTACAGTATGGCGGTATTAGCAAAGTATAAATATTCAAGCCAACAGAAAGGCCTAATTTTCAAATAAATCGTTAAGGAAAAACTTGCGAAGGCCACCATTCCAGCGACATTACAGATTAATTTTCAACTAACTCTGATCATTCCATAACACTTGTTCTTCAGCGATTTATTTTGCACCATACACATTAATATTCTCTTCTATGTTACTCTGACTTGTAATTGTGCCGACATTAAAACTTCAGCCGTAATCTCTCATATAGGCCTTGGAGATTCCGTAGTGTCTCTTCCTCGGCGATTACTTGGCGCATATACCATAAAATCCTCCAGTATGTTATAAATGGAATCAACGTCGATTTTGAAAGTGATAGATTATATGAAAAATGATATTAATGGGTAATATGCAAAATTAATTACCGAGGAAGTGGTGCTACGAAATCTGCCACATTAAGGCGGATATTTTCAAACCTTGGCGCCGGCCGACAGCCTCTTGCTTTTGTGTTAATCCATTTTTATGCCTCGTCTGTGTGCCGCCATCGCTTATCTCTGGGATATGCGCCTTATCAGCGGTATCATAGAGCTGCCTTACACTGGCATCCACTAGCAGACTTCGTAGCACCTTTTCCTAAGTGATTTATCTCGTACATTACACATTAACATTCTCCTGTGGGCCATCTGTATCGTTTTAATACCGACTTGGTTTTTGTTAGTAACATGCAAAATAATCCTGACGTGTAATGTGCAAAATAAATCGCTAAGGAAGAGGAGTTACGAAATATCCAGCCTCTCAGAATACCACACTTAACCCTCTCAATCCAGTGACAACATTTACTCTTTTTATGAGTGGAGAATAAGTCGCCGGGTTGAAGGGTTTAAGGTATGATAACAGCGCGTCCACAGCCAAGCAGAAAATACGCGCAGGATTTGAAAACGAAACGTGAAGATGAAAAAGGGATTAGCTTTATAAATCCGTGTGTGTGTGTGTGTGTGTGTGTGTGTGTGTGTGTGTGTGTGTGTGAGGATAAGTGAGTGCGTGCGTGAGTGCGTGTTCAATCCTATTCATCGAGTGACCAAGAATTCAGTGCAAAAATTCGCTAAGAGGAAATTGATTGCCGGGCCAAAACATAATTATGCAGCGGCCAAGCAAAGGGCAAATCCCATCCAATCTAACATAAATGAGCTAAAATTACGCCCGAACGATAACATAAAAATACAAGCAAGATTACTGTGAACTCCCGTGATCTGGGTGGCTGGTTTTCTGGCCATTATGTACACCTGAAAGCACTAATCTCTCCCCCCTAATAGCCGGAGTCGCGGCCAATGAGCGACCAGGCGATCGAACACCCCACATCCACCGTCCCTACCCCAACCCCAAAGCGTTGTTGGATATATGTGGGACGGCCAGAGCTGGTGATGTTACAATGTGTCATGACTGTTTTTATATACAATCAGAACCAGTATAGGTAAGTATATAAAGGCAATTAATGTGTAATACTATGCTGGTATCCACAACATACGAAAAAGGCACGAAAATGAAAGAAGACATACGGCGTATTATGTGTTATTGACTATATATTTACATACTATATTATAATGTAACTACAGATAAGTATAGTATAGCATCTGATTAAAGATGTGATGTCGTTTCTCATACATTCTCACTCCCACCTCCATCACCCTTCTCTCTGATTTGCTGTCTACACCAAACGCCTCTCATACCCTGTCATCCCCCACGCCCATCCATTGTTAACCAACATAAAGATAATGATGAAATACTTTGTAAAGTATTAATCATATTGTATTATCACATGCTTCTGCATTATCACCAACAAATAAAAAACATACAATACTCCGGTATACCTGCCAACCATTTCATCCTGTTGTAAGATGTTACATGACATACACACTGCAAGTTGGACCTTGTGTTACAATGACATACGGTTGTTTATCGTTAACACAGGTTGTGTGGCTTTGGACATCCATTAATCCATATGAGCGTGGTAATTTAAGCCTTACATTATAAACTCGTAAGGATTATGTTCCTGTCATTATTGGATGAACGAAACGAATCAGGGATCGGCTCTGACGAACCACGAACTCTGCTTTAACACAACAGTGACACAATGTCGTTATGTATACGATTGACCCACATTCAGTCATATACATGATGACACTGTGTCACTATTGTGACAAGTGGTCGGAATATTTTCGTTAAAACAGAGTTCGTGGTTCGTCAGAGCCGATCCCTGATACGTTTCGTTCATCCAATAATGACAGGAACATAATCCTTACGAGTTTATAATGTAAGGCTTAAATTACCACGCTCATATGGATTAATGGATGTCCAAAGCCACACAACCTGTGTTAACGATAAACAACCGTATGTCATTGTAACACAAGGTCCAACTTGCAGTGTGTATGTCATGTAACATCTTACAACAGGATGAAATGGTTGGCAGGTATACCGGAGTATTGTATGTTTTTTATTTGTTGGTGGTAATGCAGAAGCATGTGATAATACAATATGATTAATACTTTACAAATTATTTCATCATTATGTTGGTTAACAATGGATGGGCGTGGGGGATGACAGGGTATGAAAGGCGTTTGGTGTAGACAGCAAATCAGAGAGAAGGGTGATGGAGGTGGGAGTGAGAATGTATAAGAAACGACATCACATCTTTAATCAGATGCTATACTATACTTATCTGTAGTTACATTATAATATAGTATGTAAGTATATAGTCAATAACACATAGGCCTAATACGTCGTATGTCTTCTTTCATTTTCGTGCCTTTTTCGTATGTTGTGGATACCAGCATAGTATTACACATTAATTGCCTTTATATACTTACCTACACTGGTTCTGATTGTATATAAAAACAGTCATGACACATTGTAACATCACCAGCTCTGGCCGTCCCACATATATCCAACAACGCTTTGGGGTTGGGGTAGGGACGGTGGATGTGGGGTGTTCGATCGCCTGGTCGCTCACTGGCCGCGACTCCGGCTATTAGGGGGGAGAGATTAGTGCTTTCGGGTGTACCATCTCAGTTCACGTCGTTATTTTTGTGTGTCAGACGCGGAAAATAGCAGAGAAAACGGGGAAGGGGGAGGGAATGAGGGAAGAGAGAAGGAGAGGGGAGGAAAGGGGATGGAAGGGGGAAAGGGAAGAGGAAAGAGACAAGGAGAGGAGGGGAAAGGAAGAAGTGAAATTGGGGCGTGGGAGGAGGGAGCAGTGAGGTAGGGAGGATGAGGGGCACAAAGGAAAGAGGGAAAAGGAGGAGAAGGAGGAGGAGTGGGGGAGGGGAGGAGGAGGAAGAGGGGGAAAGAGAGGAGGAGGAAAAGGGGGAGAGAGAGGAGGAGGAAAGGGAAGGAGGGAGAGAAGGGAGGGAGGAGGGATCATGAGGGTTCAGGATCCGGCGATAAAGTTGGGAAGTGAACAGACAGGAAAGAAAGACGAGAAAAGTGTGTGTGTGTGTGTGTGTGTGTGTGTGTGTAAATGAAGGGGACCACTTGGGAGAGGGAGAGGGAAGGTGGAGAAGGACTGGAGGAGGGCCATCCCTAACAGTACATACGGCCAGAGGCAGAATCTGCGTACTATTGTACTGAGTCTACTTGGCTATAACAACCCACATATAATTAATAGCTTTAGAAGAATGTTCCAGTCAGCAAATCATCTGTCACATGTACAGTCGGCCTAAGAAGTGACGGCGAAATATCCAGAAATATTCGGTCAGCGACAGTCCACATACTCTTCCTTATATTTCTACGATGTGAAACCTAATACGTAAAACTGTTACAAAAAACATTAAAGCAATGCCAAAGTACCTGTATATTTCAAAATTGTAGGAAGCAGTTCGTTAGTGACGATAACAGGAGATCCTAAACGGAACTAATTGAAATTTCACAACTATCGCTCAGGGACAGTCAGGAATAATTTGTGGAGATCATGTCTAGTATGGTAACACGCAATAATTTTTTAGTAGCGTAAGACTGAACAAAAGGGAGCTTCAATAAACAATTAAAATTAGTAATTATTACTTATAAAATAATATCCGTTACAATACCAGGGAATAATTTAGAGTCGTTTATTTCCGTTTCCAATGTCTCCATGGACGACGACAGAAAGCGGGAAGGCGACGTAAGCCAGTAAGCTATTTTAAATGTTTTGATCAACACACGAAAAGAGATAACAATTACTCAAAGACATGCAGTTATTACACTGCCTTTGGCCAGTTTTCCATTAAGAAAAATCTCTGGATTATTTAATATAAGCCAGAGGGCTGTCGGTGAAGGAAGTATAAAAAAAGAACCTCGATGTTTGCCTAGAGTCGGAGCTCCTTACAAAATGCTAACTTCTGTTATAGTCTGATATCCTCAGTGCATAATCGATTAGCAAGAGTAGTAACATGCAGAGGTTCATAAACAAATAATTGAGTTCAAAACTTCCAAATCAGCATTTTCTGTTCAGCAGGACATTATAGTTTATTTAAAAAGACAGATATTAAGATTAAAAGATGGAGTAAAGAGTGCGTGCTTTTGCATTGCAAGAGTTTATGAACTTATGTTTTGGTCCTGTTTATTGTTTAGTGTAAGAGAAAAAGGCAGAATCTGTCATACCTCCTTACAGCTAATAATAATTTTGCATCAATTGGGAATAAAGTTGCTAATTAGAATTATTACTGGAGAGAGGAAGACGGAATAAAAGGCAGTATGGTCTTGCTGCTACCACAGATAGGGCATCATTACGAAGAATAATTTCATTGTTATGGCATCCTTAGTGTTGCTGGATCATCACCATAACATTTGAAAATAAAGCAGTGTATTGCAGTCACTAGAATTTTCCTTAACTGGTCTTCAAAACTAGAGCATCTGTACTTGAAATCCTGGGAAACATTTAAATTAGGAACACGGAGTTATAGGCCTACTGCCCACCGCGCGCGGAGTAATACATTTCACATTCATTCAAATCGGGAAAGGTAACTAAGTGTTAACTTCTAATATCACTGCCTCCTGTTATTCATTTTACGTCATTCATAGCGCAATATAATATATAATTTATTTTATATGACCTGATGAAGGCATTGAATGTTTACCTTATATACACTGTTTTCATTGAACGTACGGCAGTGCAGAGTGACCGAAGCAATCTGAAACTCTGCCATCACTTCTTGGGGCGACTGTACTTCAGGCATCAACACACAGCAAGCAAATCTGAGGCAAAGATGTGCTCACACACACACACACACACACACACACACACACACACACACATCTCTGTAGTGTAGGCTATCTCCCTCAAAAGACCAATGTAGGACGTTTCAGCCACGGACATTTGGGTCATGGGCCACCAACCTCCGCTAATACCAATTCACCAGTCCTGTATGAGACAGCCCTAGCATGTATTCAATATGGACGGTGGGTGTTAGCGCCGAAGTGGTGACATGTAGAGAGGTGTATGGTATGTAGGAGGACTACTGGGCCTTGAGTGCAGGCTGTGAAGCCTATGCCCAGAGTCGGACACATAAAAAAAAAAAAAAAAAAAAAAAAACCTAGGACGTCTCGAAGTGTGAAGTGTTGTGAACCTAACCTAACCTAACCCAACCTGTCCCACCTGCCGTGGCCAGGACGTGCTAGGGTGGTGGCCCGTGGCTCAGACGTCCGTGGCCCAAATATAATACAGAATGGAGGCAGCAGGAATACACCCAACCAATGCACCATCATACACAACGGTATATGCTGACTATTTTGGCTAAGCTTGTCTCCGCTAAGAAGATATTTACACAAGAAAATAATTACACTAGAAAAAACACAATGACCACACACACACACACACAGACACACACACACACACACAAGAATAACTGCCATGAATTATATTAATGAAAAGCTCAGGATCCATGTGGTGGTGGTGGTGATGGTGGTGGCGGTGGTGGTGGTAATGATGGTTGGGTGGTGGTGGATGGGTGGTGGTGGTGATTGGCTGGTGGCGGCGGTTGGCTGGTGGTGGTGGCAGGTGGGTGGTGGTGGTGGTGGTTGGGTGGTGTGGTTGGGTGGTGTGGTGGTGATTGATGGGTGGCGGTGGTAATGGTGGTTGGGTGGTGTGGTGGTGGTGGCGGCTGTGGATGGATGGTGATGAATGGTTGTTGTTGGTGGTGGTGGTTAGGTGATTCACTGGTAATAGTGGTGGGTGCCCCGCCTGCAGCAGGAAGGGGGTTATTAGGCACATGTTACGGTAACACGATGTTAAAGTGCTGGAGAAGTGATGTAATGCCAGTGTCTAAGTCTTGTTTGATCTGTAAGAAATCAGCTGCAACATGACAACATTTTCCGTCCATGAAAGGTGCCTGAACTGTATTGATGGTATTGACCAAAACAATGGCACTGCGTCAGGTTCCGTCTATGTAAGGTGCCTGAACTGTATTCATGGTATTGACCAAAACAATGGCACTGCGTCAGGTTCCGTTTATGAAAGGTGCATGAATTATATTGATGATATTGAACAAAACAAATGCACTGCGTCAGATTCACTCAGCCACACCTCACGCCTCACATTCTCTCACCTGCCATATTGACACCAGCACAGGCTTCCTATTTTCACACGCCTTACCCGTTCATTTGTGCTTCTAGACACACGCTGCCTCGTTCTGGCAGCTCGCTGTTGTCTCACACCGCTGATGTGGTCCATAGTCTTGTGTAAGTGCAGCACAAGTTGGTACATTTACAAAAATACACCAACAAAAAAACAACACCGGCAACTTCCTTGCCTGCGCCTGCCCTCCTGGTCGGCTGTTGCATTGTGGATAGTATAGTGACGTCACAGCCAATCAGATGTCATCTCTTTCCGGCGTCATGACCCGCAGCCAATCACCGGAAATATACGTACTATATACCATCTTTCACTTGTGTCTCATGGATAAACCTTAACGAATTAGTGGTAAACATCTAACTTTACATTAATACTGCGTTGATATACTATATTTGTGATGTATCTATCTATCTATCTATCTATAGCCCGACGCCCTAATCCCGCAAAGGGTGTCCGCAGACAAAACTCCTCCAAGTCGCTCTGTCACCCACCATTTGACTACCTTCCCCCCAACTCACCCCCCCTCCCTCATTTACCTCTCAACTCCATCCCTCCACCTTATCCTCGGTCTACCTCTCCCTCTCCCTCCCTCCACCTCACCTACATACACCCTCTTAGTCAGTCTTTCATTCTCCATGCTCTTCACATGTCCAAACCACCTCAGTGTATTTCTCCTAATCTTCTCAACCACATCCACATCCACCCCACAGCGTTCCTTCACTTCTTCATTCGTCAACCTGTCCCTCCACGTCACTCCACATGCTCCTCTCAAGTACCTCATTTCCACTGCTCTCACTCTTGACTTGTTCCCATCTTGCAAGGTCCATGCCTCGCTTCCATACGTCAGGGTAGGGATCACAATACTATCATGCAGTGACTTCTTAACTTCCTTACTCACCTCCCTATTTCTCATCACTGCTTTCAGTGTACCAACAACCTTCCTTCCCTGCTGTACCCTTTCACGCACTTCATCCCCCAAAGTTCCATCCCTACTAATCACACTACCCAAGTACTTGAATGCACTCACATTCTCCATATCCTCACTATCCAACCTCACTGCACACTCTGTGACTTCATTCCTCTCAAACACCATAACTTTACTTTTGTTTACATTAACTTTCAGATTCCTCCTCCTACACACTGTCCCAAATTCATTCACCAAACCTTGCAACTCCCATTCATCTTCACTCAACAGTACTGTATCATCAGCAAACAGCAACACCGGAAGCTTCCAAATCTCACCCTCATTCATTAGAGCCACTCCCACATCCACTGCCCTACCCTGCACCTCCTTTACAACCCCATCCATGTATATATTAAACAGCCATGGAGACATCATACAACCCTGTTTCAGTCCCACATTGAGATCAAAGAACTCACTCAGCTCACCATCCACTCGCACTGCAGCCCTAGCTCCCTCGTACATACTCTTCACAGCACTCAACAATTTCCCCTCCACTCCATATATTCGTAATACCTTCCACATACCTTGCCTATCTATTCTATCATATGCTTTCTCCAAGTCCATGAAGGCAGCATACACTTTCCTTCCCTTCTCTAGATACTTCTCCACTAAACATCTTAGAACAAATATCTGATCTACACACCCTTTTCCCTTCCTAAATTCCCCTTGTTCTTCTCCAGCTAGCTCCTCTGTCATATGCCTAACCCTATCAATGAGTATTCTACCATATATTTTACCAGTCACACTAAGAAGGCAAATACCCCTATGGTTACCACATACTTCTCTCTCCCCTTTTCCTTTGTATAAAGGAACAATTATACCTGATTTCCAGTCCTCTGGAACCCTTCCCTCTTCCCAAGCCAATCTACACAACTTGCATATCCACTCCACAACAATCTCACCCCCATACCTAAGCATTTCACCACACACTCCATCAATTCCTGGGGCCTTTCCCAACTTAATCTTCTTCATCGCTTCCACTACTTCCGCCCTACTGATTTTTTCCTGCCTCCTCTCATCTCTTCTTCTCCCAGCCATTCCCCAACCACTTATACTCGCACTGCTCTCACTCTCTACATTCAACAAATCCTCAAAGTGCTCCTTCCATATCCTCAGTTTCTCTCTCTTCTCCACCAACAATCTATTATTCCTATCTTTCACTCCCCTACTATTTCCCCTTTCACACTGCCTTACTTTCTTTACCTCCTTCCAAAACAATTTCTTATTCTCCCTCCATTTCACACTCAGATTCCTCCCAAACTCTTCATCCACTTTCTTTTTACTCTCTTTCACCAGTCTCTTAACCTCCCTTCTCCTGCTCACATATACCTCTCTCTTCTCTCTCTCATCTGTTCCCCTACCTCTACTCGCTAACCATTCACTATATGCCTTCTTCTTTTGTTCCACAGCTCGTTTCACCTCATCATTCCACCATGCTGTCCCTTGCACACCCTTGCATCTCCTCCTCACTCCACAAACCGCCTCACACGCTGCGCCTATCTCTTCCGTGAATATCTTACATACGTCTTCCACCCCTTCCATCTGCTCTAGCTCATACCTTCCCAATCTTTCTTCCACTGTGCTCTTATACTCTGTCATTTTCTCAATATCTTGCAATTTCTCCACTCTTCTCACAGGAGTTGCTTCCTCCTGTCTTCCTCTTCGTCTCCTCAACCACTTTCTTTGCAGCTCTACCTTGACCATCACTAGGTGATGGTCCGAGACTCCATTCCCCCACCCTCTCCACACTCTTGCATCCAACACTTGTCTTCTCATTCGCTCATCCACACACACGTAGTCTATCATTGCCTTTCGTTCAACAAGTTCACCATCCATCCTCCTCATTACTCTCCATGTGTACCGGTGGATCATCTTATGCCGAAAGTAGGTGTTGGCTATTGCCAACCCCTTTCCAGCACAGATGTCCACCAAAGCACTTCCATTCCCATCTACGTCAGCTGGCACATCCCATTGACCAATCACTCCATCCACTCGTACATTCCCAACTTTGCCATTCGTGTCTCCAGTCAAAAGAACTCTCTCGCTCCTCTCAAATTTGTCCATCCATGCTTCTACACTCGCCCAAAACTCATCTTTCACTCTTGCCACTCGGTCCTCTGTCGGCGCATACGCACATACAATCGCCCACGCTTGTATACCTACTTTCATCCTCACCCATACAATTATTGCACCCACTGTTCCATACTCCTTCCACTTACTTATCATCAGACATAATCCCTCTCTTGCCCTCTCATTCTCATTAACTCCCATACATATACCTAATCCGTATTCCCATTCTCTCACTCTTTCACCAATCCTTTTAAGTTTAAGTCAATCCACATACATCCACTCTTGCATCCTCAAGCAAATGAACAATCTCTCTCTCATTCACTTCATCATTCACTCCTCTCACATTCCATGTCCCCATCCTCAGAATGTCCTTTGTCCATTCCTTAGTCGTCAACGTATGGTCCGTCCTGGTCCGAGGCACTTTATTCGCTTGTTTAGTTAGTTCTTTTTACGGGGTGGGGCACTAACCCACCACCAACTCTTTTAGTCGCCTCGTACGACAAGCAGGGATACTGGGTGAGTATTCTTGAAACCCCCCTAACCCCAGGGGGGAATGATCACTGATAATAATATATGATTACTGCATGACCCTCCCGAATAACCACACGCAGAATCTTTGTTTTATTTATTTTAATAATGGGCCACTTGGAACAGATATTAGTAAATGGCACGATAGCCCAGGCGGATTCACTGAATATAACCTAGCCAGTATGAAGTTTCTTGATTAATAAGATATGTGGGTGTATGGTTATCAGGTAAAAGTGAGAACCTACACACACACACACACACACACACACACACACACACACACAGAAAGAGAGAGAATATATATATATATATATATATATATATATATATATATATATATATATACAACACTATCTTATATATTTTGCTCACTGATATATATATATATATATATATATATATATATATATACAACACTATCTTATATATTTTGCTCACTGATATATATATATATATATATATATATATATATATATATATATATATATATATATATATATATATATATATATATATATATATATATTATATATACACGACACTATCTTACGTATTTTGCTCACTGACATGATTTTCATTACGAGGCACTTACACAGGAATTAGTGACGTTATGTGCATTTCTTAACGCAACTTTCCCGTTACAATAGCAGTTTTTTTTTTTTTCCATTATAATCCGATATTTTCTTGATTGGCACAATCACAGCTCTCTAGACATTTTACCAACTCGCTAGAAATCTTGCCATCTGCTGAAATGCCTAAGGTGCTGTTTTCCAATCGTGATAAAGATTTTTAAAAATTACTCATGAATATGTTGGTCAGTGTATGATCAATACCAAATACCGGTAAACTACTAACAACTGCACTTGCTGTCTGTTCGATGTAGTTTTAAGTGAGCGTCCACCTTGACATCACATGCTACAATACATATTACTTAACTCAAAGCTACAGTATTACGTAACATACTGATCAAAGGAAATCCAATAATCTAAGCTTCAGAAACGCTGCACCTACAATGTATTTAAACAGATGTTATAATATGGTAATATTCCTTCCTGAAATATTGTTATTCATGTATTTTGTACATAGAATAGATGGGAAGTTGTTGATTGCTGTGAAGAGTATGTACGATGGTGCTAAGGCTGCAGTGCGTGTGGATGGTGAACCAAGTGAATTTTTCTCTTTGAAGGTTGGATGAAACAGAGATGTGTCATGTCTCCATGGTTGTTCAATCTGTACATGGATGGGGTAATAAAAGAGGTACAAGGTAGGGTAGTGGATGTTGGAGTGCCCTGATGAGAGAGGGTAGTGTTTGGAAACTCCATGTACTGTTGTTTGCAGATGATACTATGTTGTTGAGTGAAGACGAAGGGGAGCTGCAAGACTTGGTGGATGAGTTTGGGAGAGTGTGTAAGAAACGGAATCTAAAGGTGAATGTAGGGAAGGGTAAAGTGATGGTCTTTGAGAGAGGTGGAGTCAGTGAATGTACAGCGAGGTTGGATGGTGAGGAATTGGAAAATGTGAGTATGTTTAAGTACTCGGGTTGTGTGATGAGTGAGGATGGAGGTTTGGAGGGTGAAGTGCTTGAAAGGGTACAGAAGGGAAGAAAGGTTCCTGGTTCCTTGAAAGCAGTGATAAGAAACAAGGAAGTGAGCATGGAAGTGAAAAAGTTACTACATGACAGTATTGTGATACCAACTCTAACGTATGGAAGTGAAGCTTGGACGTTGTTGGAAGGGCACAAGTCAAGAGTGAGAGCAGTGGAAATGAGTTATTTAAGAGGAGACTGTGGAGTCACATGGAGAGACAGGCTGACAAATGAGGCTATAAAGGAGCGTTGTGGTGTGGAAGTGGATGTGATAGGAAGCGTTAGGAGGAATACACTGAGGTGGTTTGGCCATGTGGAGAGGATGGAGGGTGAAAGACTGACGAAGAGAGTGTATGTGAGTGAGGTGGAGGGGGAGAGAGGGAGGGGGAGGCCGAGGATGAGATGGAGGAATGGGGTGGAGAGGTATATGAGAGAGGGGGGTGTGAGTTGGGAGCAGGACAGTGAAATGGCAGGGGACAGGGCGACGTGGGGGTGATTTGTTTGTGGCCATTCCTAACGGGATTGAGGCGTCTGGCAATAGATAGATAGATAGATGTATTTTGCCATATATGATGCATTTTTTTTTTTTTTTTAATATTTCAGTGTTTGTCTTTATATGTTGTTTCAGGTTTCACCCCCAAAACATAATCATAATATAATAATGTAACATGCTACAAACTTATAAACAGAACCTAAATAAATACCGAGGTGTATGTCATCGAGTGTTACAGGCAAAGATTACATATCAGTCTTGCACGTCCTTAGCCACGTGTGCACACATCCATATTACCATTATGACACATTTCATACTCACTATACCCCCCCCACCCTCACCACACGTATTCTCCCACACCCACACGCACACACACATACTGGGTTTAGCACTCTGTGTACTGAATGAAATCCTGCTTTTAATTCTGTTGTTCCAAATGTAAATACGCATATACTGTAGAACTAACATTAATGGCATGTTCATTAACACTGCACACAGTCAGGCTGGCAATACTGAAACAAAGAACAAAGACTGTGATTGGTGCATGAGAGCTGGAAAGCTCCCACAACATGCTTCATAAATGTATTTTGAGCATTCCATGTAGGCTGTTTGTATTTTTCATAAGAATGGCTGTTCATCAGTACGTTAACTTTAATTATTGACATAATTGGAGGAACAAGAACCTCTGCAATGACACTACAACTCACCACCATAGCTATGAGGACTGGAGGTGTCAGTGGCCACCTCCCCTCTAACTGGTATCCGCCACTGAACACACAATTACCTTCAGCATTAACGAAAATATCAGTGTGGGTATGGTTACCCCATGACTATTACTGAAACATGAACTATGCAAATAAGTAATGATTACTGGTTAACGTAATCCGCAATTTGAGGTGGTTATGTACTGCAGTTGTATTTTGGCACAGTATTAAATTTTAGGTAAACATACTAAATGCAACGTCATTACTCATTAGCACATGCTGATAATGTGTGTGTGTGTGTGTGTGTGTGTGTGTGTGTGTGTGTGTGTGTGTGTGTGTGTGTACTGATAGCTAACTGAGGAGTTTTAGAGAGAGAGAGAGTCGAGGTGGTGGAGCAGGCTGCATGTTTTCCGTTAACGAGGGAGGGGGTATCCTAGTGTGTAATCAGGTCTATATAAAGATAATAAAAGTCTATCTATCTATCTATCTATTGCCAGACGCCTCAATCCCGTTTGGGGTGGCCACAAACAAATCGCCTCCAAGTTGCCCAGTCCCCCGCCATTTCACCGCCCTGCTCCCAACTCACACCCCCCTCTCTCATATACCTCTCCACCCCATCCCTCCATCTCATCCTCGGCCTCCCCCTCCCTCTCCCTCCCTCTTCCCCCCTCCACCTCACTCACATACACTCTCTTCGTCAGTATTTCACCCTCCATCCTCTCCACATGGCCAAACCACCTCAGTGTGTTCCTCATAACGCTTCCTATCACATCCACATCAACACCACAACGCTCCTTTTTATCCTCATTCGTCAGCCTGTCTCTCCATGTGACTCCACAGGCTCCTCTTAAATAACTCATTTCCGCTGCTCTCACTCTTGACTTGTGTCCTTCCAACAACGTCCAAGCTTCACTTCCGTACGTTAGAGTTGGTATCACAATACTGTCATGTAGTAACGTTTTCACTTCCATGCTCACTTCCCTGTTTCTTATCACTGCTTTCAAAGAACCAGCAACCTTTCTTCCCTGCTGTACCCTTTCAAGCACTTCACCCTCCAAACCTCCATCCTTACTCATCACACTACCCAAGTACTTAAACGTACTCACATTTTCCAATTCCTCACCATCCAACCTCGCTGTACATTCACTGACTTCACCTCTCTCAAAGACCATCACTTTACTCTTCCCTACATTCACCTTTAGATTCCGTTTCTTACACACTCTCCCAAACTCATCGACCAAGCTTTACAGCTCCCCTTCGTCTTCACTCAACAACACAGTATCATCTGCAAACAACAGTACATGGAGTTTCCATACACTATCCTCTCTCACCAGGGCCACTCCAACAGGATATCACTGACACCTTAATAACTATACTGTAATGACTAAGAATATATAACTGTTGGCTGCTCACTCCCATACTCCCCCCTTCACCCTACATCGCGCCATTTCTGGGTGAACTTGCCTTCTGTTTCTGAACCACAATTCAACCTGTATCGTGATTCATGCTACAAGGCAAGAAAATTATTTTATATAACCCAGACTATAAATAGTATAGTGCAAAGCCCATTATCCCAGTCACATAATATTTATTAGCCTATATCATATCACAATCATTGTGCCAATCAAGAAAACATCATATGTTAATGGACAAAACCTGCTATTGTAACAGGAAAGTTGCGTTAAGAAATGCACATAAACATCATTAACTCCTGTATACGTGTCCCGTAATAATAATGTCAGTGAGCAAAATATATAAGATATTGTTGTGTCAGTTATATTGTCAAGTAAGTTATAGTAAGTTAGTAAAGTTACTGTTAGACTGTTATACTGCATGGAATAATATCCATTATAATCAGAGGTTAATAAAAAAAATAAATAAAAAAAAACATAACATCTGTTTGGAAATCGTTCATTAGTAGGAAGTCAACGTACCCTCCTCGATCACCTCCAGCAGTCTGTTTGCATAGAGGCAACATGGTTCCGTATGAGCTGTTGCTGGCTTTTGAACTGTTCCCACTAGGCATGGATGTGGGCCAGTAGTTCATCTGGTGTCCGTCCTCTCTCAGGCTTTCAACAGTTAACCATATTCCCCCATACACTATCGATGGGGTTCATGTCTGCTTCCTTCCTGAACCAGTCGAGCAGCTGCAAGTCCTCTCGACCTCCAAACAATTCCCAGACTCTTCTTGCCGTGTGGATGGGGCAGCGAACCTGAACAAAAATTATAGGGCCGGGAGGAAACGGACAGTTCCGCTCCTGAACTAAGGAGAGGAAAAAATTCTGCAAAATTTCAATGCATTTTTGAGCAGTGGAACTCCCATCTATCCTGGTGACGTCACCCATACCGTGGATGCACACACACACCCCGACATTGACGGTGACGTGTCCACTTCTAGCCTTCTCGTAGATGTTCCTACAGTAGTAAATGCACGTGAACAGAATATTTATACATCGCTCATATAGTTCCATTTCTCATATATTTGACACTTTGGAAAAAGCCACCGTTTTTCATGTTATGGTTCATTATGCACTGTTTGTTTGGTATATTTTATGGGGATTGTAAGGCTTAACAAACAGTGGTGCAAGTGTTGGTAATATGCGTTCATCTAGACGTATTATTACTATGAATATCAATTGATCCCTAATTTTTTTTTTTTTATTAATTATACATATCGTCAGCAAATTTATACATATGCATTAGAGTACTGTCGCCTCCAGAAATCTTTTCTCTATCATTAAATTTTATGAATACAAAATACCTGTAACAGCCATATTGAAAAGTGTCAGGCATACGATCAACGCATCTCTATACTCTGGCCTTCATCTACATACTGCTCTTCCACACTCTCCAATTTTTCCTCAACCTATCTATTTACGATAATTCTTGCAATTCACTACCATATATATATATATATATATATATATATATATATATATATATATATATATATATATATATATATATACAGTATATTTGTATATTTTTGATGTGTGTGTATGTGTGTGTGTGTGTGTGTGTGTGTGTGTGTGTGTGTGTGTGTGTGTGTGTGTAAGTTCTCGCTTTTACCTGATAACCATACACCCACATATTAATCAAGAAACTTTATACTGACTATAGGTTATATTCAATAAATCCACGTGGGCTGTCATGTCATTTACTCATATCTGTTCCAAGTGGCCCAGCATTAAAGTAAATAAATAAAATGATTATGGATGTGGACATTCGGGAGGGTCATGCAGTAATCATATATTATTATCAGCGATCAATTTCAAACTCCGATGCAACATAGGGTATTGGTTTTACACTTGACCACTCTCATTTTATAAGGAATTACATTGGCCAGTAAAGGACAGCTGGATTTATAACCACACCAAAAAATACCTGAACTTCGCAAACTATTAAACCCTGAACTGGCTGCCTTTTCGAAGTAGGTTACATGAAAGTCCACAGTGTGAGCCTTCATGACATAGTTAATACAATATATATATTGTTACGGAACAGAGAAAGATAATGTACACTTTAAGTGAGAATACTAAAAATCACTACTGTCCCGTAAAGTTCCAGTTCAAAACAAAGAGCTAGGTAAAATTACAAATTAAAGTTTAATGCTCAAACTAATAACAAAACATTCAGGACTCATAAGGATAATGTAATGGCAAAAAACAGGTTAAATATATGGTTAACTGCAATAGCCTCTATTAACACAAAATTAGCATGAGTAAATTTATCTAAGTCAGCCCTGTTAAAATGAGATACCAGATAATACTCAGTGAATGCCATATATATTATTACAGATACAAAAAATTATTAATGATGACTGACATAAAGAACCTTACATGAATTACAAAAACCTCACCAGGCCTAAGAATTAACCTTATGCTACACAGTACAAGAAAAAATGCAACAACACTTATACTCAAATTACACAGCTGCTAGATGGTTGGAGACTTCCTGAGCACTCAATAATAACTGTACAGGGGAGGACAGAGATGTGAACAAAATGAGTATATCTAAGTGGCAATGATCCAAAGACTGAGCTCATTATATAGGGGCCGGCAGAGCTTGATACAACTTGTAAGAAGGACGCGCAAATGAAGCCACGGGGACAAAGAGTTGACAATCCCGCTCTGAACAACAGAAAGAACGACTTACTCTACTATAAGGGTGGAAGGGGGGAGTGAGGTAGAACACGCTCATGATCAAACATGCAGCAACTGTACGTTAAAATTACACAAAGGATGATGAAATCATAGGTTATGAAACACCTCCCCACAAAGAAAAAAGAAATTTACAAAGGAAATTTCTTATTACTCTAAAACAATCTGTCTAAAGTCTAGATAAGCAATCTACAATAACATTTTCTTTCCCCTTGACATGTTGTATGTCTAATGAATACTCCTGAAGAAGTAGACTCCATCTTGTCAATCTCTAATTTTTATCTTTAAACTTATTAAGGAATTTCAGTGGGTTATGATCGGTATAAATGATTATGGGGTCAAAACCAGAACACAAATAAAATGAAAAATGCTGTAAACCCAAAATCAAGGCCAAAAGCTCTTTCTCAATAGTTGAGTAGTTCTTTGGAGGTGGAGTGAACTTCTTCCTGTAATAAGATACAGGGTGTTCAATACCCTGATCATCCTCTTGCAGCAAAACAGCCCCAGCTCCTGTATCACTTGCATCAACAGCCATCTTAAAAGGCTTAGCAAAATTTGGAGAAGCGAGCACTGGCTGACTTAATAGAATAGCTTTAAGTTTGCTGAAAGAGGATTCACAGTTATCGGTCCAGACAAATTTAACTCCCTTTTTCAGTAGGTCTGTAAGTGGTGATACAAGAATTGAAAAGTTAAGAACAAATCTCCTGTAATAACCTACCATTCCCAAAAATCTTTGTAGCTCTTTCCTACTTTTAGGTCTGGGATGATCACTTATAACCTGAACCTTAGCTCCTGGTGGTGCAACATGTCCATCACCAATTACGTACCCAAGGTACTGAACTTTAGCTTGACCAAACTCACACTTTGATAAATTAGCTACAAGATTAGCATGAACCAAACGCTCAAGAAATTTACTGACATGGCATAGGTGATCTTTCCAGTTGTCACTGAAGATTAATACATCATCAATATAAACAGCACACCCTGCCAAACCCTCTGTTACAACATTCATGAGCTTCTGAAATGTGGCTGGTGCATTCTTCATACCATATGGCATTACAGAACATGCAAAAGTCTTTCCTAGTGTTACAAAACATGAGATCTCCCTAGCACGTTCAGTCATAGGTACTTGCCAGTATCCCTTTAACAAATCGAACTTACTTATGTACCTAGCCTTTCTGATCTTGTCTATGCAATCTTACACGCGAGGGAGAGGGTAAGTGTCTGTTTTGGTTATCTGATTAACACGTCTGTAGTCGATGCAAAGCCGCTGTGACCCACCTGGCTTAGGGACTAGAGTGACAGGAGAACTCCACTCGCTCTGACAGGGCTCAATCATCTTGTGGTCCAACAGGTAGCCAAGCTCCTTCTGGATGAGAGGAACTTTCACTGGGTTCACACGGTAAGGAGGCAATTTAATTGGCTTTGCGTCTCCAACATCGACATCATGCATCAACACAGTGGTTCTTCCTGGAGTGGCACGGAACACTTGCGGGTACTCCTGCAGTAATGCCGAAAACTCCTGCCTTTCCTCGGGAGGTAGATGAGAAAGCTTAGTCTGGAGATCATTCATGATATCAGGATTCTTCCCCAAACTATCACTCAGGCTCATACTGCATGGGAGAGCTTCACTTGCGGACTCGGGTGGAACAGCTACAGTGCAGACTGGATTATTTTCGTCCCGCCTGTGATATAACTTTATCATGTTGATGTGACAAAGTTGCTTGTTCTTTCTACGATCTGGTGTGGCGATGACATAGTTGACATCACTGAGTTTCTTCTCCACGAAATAAAGACCACTAAACTTGGCTTGAAGAGGTTGCCCATGCACTGGTAGCAGAATCAAAACCTGATCTCCTGGCTGAAAGTGGCGTAACCTGGACTTCTTATCATACCAAGTCTTCATCTTCTCCTGAGCAGCTCCTAAATTCTCTCTCGCCAGCTGTAAAGCAGTGGACAGCCGTTCTTTGAACTTCATCACATACTCCAGCAGGTTGACGTCATCTTCCTCCAACAGCCAGCATTCCTTGAGTAGCTTAAGGGGTCCTCTTACTTCATGGCCAAACAGTAGTTCAAAAGGTGAGAAGCCCAGTGATTCATTTGGAGATTCTCTTGCGGCAAACACAACGAATGGAAGACCTTTATCCCAGTCTTTCTGATGTTCCAAACAGTATTTCTTGAGCATCGATTTGAGTGTTTGATGATATCTCTCCAACGCTCCTTGGGTCTGGGGATGGTAAGCTGAAGACGTGATCTGGGTGATGCCCAACTTTTTCAGAGACTGCTTGAAAACATTTGACATGAAATTACTTCCTCGGTCTGACTGTACCTCCTTGGGCAGACCAAACTTTGTGACGAACCCTAGCATTTCCTTAACCACGTTCTTTGCTGAGATATTTCTAAGTGGAATGGCTTCAGGATAACGAGTAGCCATATCAATCAGGGTCAACACATAAGAAAATCCTGAAGAAGTCTTAGGAAGAGGGCCCACAATATCCACCAACACACGGGTGAAAGGCGCCTCAAAAGGAGGAATGGGAACTAGAGGTGCAACCTTTTCTGTCTGATTACACTTCCCCACAACTTGACAGGTGTGACAAGACTTAAAATACCAGGAAACATCCCTGAAGATACCTGGCCAGTAGAAGTTTTTCAAAATGCGTGCCACAGTCTTCCTCACTCCAAGGTGTCCTGCCAAACTGGAATCATGAGCCACTCTAATGATATCCTGCCTACAAACTCGAGGGATGACAACTTTATGTACAACCTCCCATTCACAGTCGGCTGATGCTGTTGGGGGTCTCCACTTCCTCATAAGTACTCCTGACTTTACATAATAACAAGTAGAAGCACCGGCTGACTCTTCTTCACTGTAAGCAGAGTTAGGTAGACCTTTCAACTCAGGGTCAGCAACCTGTAACTCAACCAACTCTTGACGAGACAAATTATCAACACTACGGGGTACTGCCTCATCTGGTGAGTGGTCCAAGTTAGCAAAACAAGTGTCAGCTAAGATAACATCATCATCATCATTATTATCCTCTAAATCACCAGTAACTTTAGACTTAGCCCTAGTGACAGCACATGCAGGGAACACATCAGGGACATCACAATCCTGGGACGCAGCCACTGGCTCACTAGACGACTGAGGAGCTGGACACACTTGACTTCCACCAATATCATTTCCAAGTAAGAAAGTTACACCTGACATTGGGAGTGTCGCAACCAACCCAACCATAACGGAACCATTAGCAAAACCAGACTCTAAATTCACTCTGCACAGAGGGACAGAGAAGTAATTATTCCCTACGCCTTGTAAGATTACAGTTTCATCAGAGGAATTAACATTAGAGCCTAGAACACTGGTCAGCATAAGGGATTGGCAAGCACCTGTATCACGATATATTTTAACTGATTTCCTGTCATTACTGTCCAGAGGACTGACAAAACCATCAGACAGGAAATTAGCACATGAACTCTTGAGAGTGTCACCCACGTTACTGCTCAAAAGAGGAGCTCGATCATGAGAATTTAAGTTACCCCTCAAAGCAGGTTCAGTTAACTCAGTTAAAGAATTCTGGGAACTCTCAAGAGTGGACACTAGACCAATTGACTGAATATTTAAAGACTCCTTTTTGTTCACATCACGCTGTCTCCTGAAACATTTCTCCGTAGTATGACCAAGCTTACTACAATAAGTACATTCACTTTTCTGAAATCTAGAGGTGGAGCTGGTATTTACTTCATGAGAAACATCATCTTTTATTCTCTTTCCTGTTACCTGTACTCAGAGTAGAGGCAACGTACTTACTCTCAGCTTTCCTTTTTTCTCTAGAATATCTCTTGTTAGTGAGAAGATATTCATCAGCTAAAACTGCAGCATCAGACAAATTATGTATTCTTTTCTCATCAAGATATAGGCTTACATCTTTATTTATACACCTCTTGAAGTCCTCCAGCAAAATCATCTGCTTAAATTTGTCAAAATCAGAATCAACATTCTTAGATTTTAACCACTGCTCTAACAGATCTTCTTTGATTTTTGCATACTCAACATGGGATTGCTTATCTTGCTTGTAAGTTGTCCTAAATTTTACTCTATAGGCTTCAGGAACAAGCTCATAGGCCTTAAGAATCAAGCTCTTAACTACATCATAATTATCACATTGATCCTGAGGCAAAGATGCATAAGTTACTTGAGCTTTACCGGTGAAAACAGTTAGAAGGAGTACTGACCAATACCTTTTGGGCCAATTAAAACCTGTAGCTACCCTCTCAAACAACTGAAAATACTTTGTTAAATCAGATTCATTAAAAGGAGGGACAAGTTTAACATTTTTAGCCACATCAAAATCATCAGAGCTAGATGATCCAGTTCCACCTTGTTTCATGAGATACTCATGGTCTGCCTGAATCCTAGCAAGTTCAACTTGTGCGTGAAACTCAGCCTCCTTAACACAAGCCTCCTTAGCCTGAGACTCAGCCTCCTTAGCACGTGCTTGAAATTCAGCTTCCTTCACACGAGCCTCCTCCAGGGCTAGCTGTAACTTAGCTAATTCAATCTGCGTTTGCTCATTTGGAGGAGTTACATTAAACAAGCTTTCATTAATCATGTCAACAATTTGATCTTTAGAATGATGAGAACGAACAACAATTCCCAATTGTTCAGCAACAAACTTAAGTTCATTCTTTGTTCTGTTTTCTACATCCAACACTGTTTGCACATTTGACAAAAAATCTTTGGCTTCATCAAGTGTAGTAATAGTAGACATCATGAATAAATAACAGTCACAATATATCAAGCAATATCCTTATGATAATATCCTGAATATCCTGATATGAGGTCGCCAAATTTATGTTACGGAACAGAGAATGATAATGTACACTTTAACCCGTCACGTCCCGAGGTGTTCCGCACCTCCGACATCCCCCAGTCCCGAGGTATTTTCGATTTTTTTTTTTTTGGCTAAAACCTTCGCTTTTGGTGAGAAACATCGAAAATTCATAGAGAAATCGCTCACCTGAGGTTTAAAGTGCCCAATCCAGGTAGGAGTTCCTCCTTACCTGAGTGGGTTTTCTAACATGCTGGCACCAAAGAAAACGAGTTCTATGGGAGGGTAACTATTTTATCCACTCATAAATGGTGTTTATTTATTTACTTGGTACGAATGTATATGTAGTATGACAGTATATTGGTTTTCAAGCAGTAATAAAGGCATTATAAGCATTGTTTCACTCACTAACTAATCACCATAACTGACCTATTTTTGCCACACTACCTGATCATTATTTCTGGCTGTTTCTTCTTCTAATGCTATGTAAACATTGTCCTCCACATTGTCATCGATTGGGGAATCACTCTGGCCCTGAATAACTTTACTAGCCAGGTCACTGGTAACAGGTCCTTTGCCAAGACAATGGCGTGAGGGGGGGAGGGGGGAGGTTATGCAGTGTAAGGCATTGTCCCTGCTTGGTATCTTGTACAGGAATAGAGGAAGGTGTCCTGTGTATACATACGAAAAATCACGTGCGAAAATTGAAAATTGTGCAAATTAGGTACCTTGCAATTGCACGACGTACTGGTACGTCGCCGGGACTGGCAAATGCAAATCGTGGTGACGTACCCATACGTCGTCGGGACGGGGCGGGTTAAGTGAGAATACTAAAAATCACTACTGTCCCATAAAGTTCCAGGTTCAAAACAAAGAGTTAGGTAAAATTACAAGTTAAAGTTTAATGCTCAAACTAACAACAAAACATTCAGGACTCATAAGGATAATGTAATGGCAAAAAATAGGTTAAATATATGGTTAACTGCAATAGCCTCTATTAACACAAAATTAGCATGAGTAAATTTATCTAAGTCAGCCCTGATAAAATGAGATACCAGATAATACTCAGTGAATGCCAGATATATTATTATAGATCTATCCATCATCTATCTATATACCTGGGCTGCTTCCCCCAAGGAAAGGGAGGTAGCCGAGACAGGACGACTCACTCTCCATTTACAGATACAAAATATTATTAATGATGACTGACATAAAGAACCTTACATGAATTACAAAAACCTCACCAAGGCCTAAGAATTAACCTTATGCTACACAGTACAAGAAAAAAATGCAACAACACTTATACTCAAATTACACAGCTGCTAGATGGTTGGAGACTTCCTGAGCACTCACAATAATAACTGTACAGGGGAGGACAGAGATGTGAACAAAATGAGTAGATCTAAGTGGCAATGATCCAAAGACTGAGCTCATTATATAGGGGCCGGCAGAGCTTGATACAACTTGTAAGAAGGACGCGCAAATGAAGCCACGGGGACAAAGAGTTGACAATCCCGCTCTGAACAACAGAAAGAACGACTTACTCTACTATAAGGGTGGAAGGGGGGAGTGAGGTAGAACACGCTCATGATCAAACATGCAGCAACTGTACGTTAAAATTACACAAAGGATGATGAATTCATAGGTTATGTAACACCTCCCCACAAAGAAAAAAGAAATTTACAAAGGAAATTTCTTATTACTCTAAAACAATCTGTCTAAAGTCTAGATAAGCAATCTACAATAACATTTTCTTTCCCCTTGACATGTTGTATGTCTAATGAATACTCCTGAAGAAGTAGACTCCATCTTGTCAATCTCTAATTTTTATCTTTAAACTTATTAAGGAATTTCAGTGGGTTATGATCGGTATAAATGATTATGGGGTCAAAACCAGAACACAAATAAAATGAAAAATGCTGTAAACCCAAAATCAAGGCCAAAAGCTCTTTCTCAATAGTTGAGTAGTTCTTTGGAGGTGGAGTGAACTTCTTCCTGTAATAAGATACAGGGTGTTCAATACCCTGATCATCCTCTTGCAGCAAAACAGCCCCAGCTCCTGTATCACTTGCGTCAACAGCCATCTTAAAAGGCTTAGCAAAATTTGGAGAAGCGAGCACTGGCTGACTTAATAGAATAGCTTTAAGTTTGCTGAAAGAGGATTCACAGTTATCGGTCCAGACAAATTTAACTCCCTTTTTCAGTAGGTCTTTAAGTGGTGATGCAAGAATTGAAAAGTTAAGAACAAATCTCCTGTAATAACCTACCATTCCCAAAAATCTTTGTAGCTCTTTCCTACTTTTAGGTCTGGGATGATCACTTATAACCTGAACCTTAGCTCCTGGTGGTGCAACATGTCCATCACCAGTTACGTACCCAAGGTACTGAACTTTAGCTTGACCAAACTCACACTTTGATAAATTAGCTACAAGATTAGCATGAACCAAACGCTCAAGAAATTTACTGACATGGCATAGGTGATCTTTCCAGTTGTCACTGAAGATTAATACATCATCAATATAAACAGCACACCCTGCCAAACCCTCTGTTACAACATTCATGAGCTTCTGAAATGTGGCTGGTGCATTCTTCATACCATATGGCATTACAGAACTTGCAAAAGTCTTTCCTAGTGTTACAAAACATGAGATCTCCCTAGCACGTTCAGTCATAGGTACTTGCCAGTATCCCTTTAACAAATTGAACTTACTTATGTACCTAGCCTTTCCGATCTTGTCTATGCAATCTTACACGCGAGGGAGAGGGTAAGTGTCTGTTTTGGTTATCTGATTAACACGTCTGTAGTCGATGCAAAGCCGCTGTGACCCACCTGGCTTAGGGACTAGAGTGACAGGAGAACTCCACTCGCTCTGACAGGGCTCAATCATCTTGTGGTCCAACAGGTAGCCAAGCTCCTTCTGGATGAGAGGAACTTTCACTGGGTTCACACGGTAAGGAGGCAATTTAATTGGCTTTGCGTCTCCAACATCGACATCATGCATCAACACAGTGGTTCTTCCTGAAGTGGCACGGAACACTTGCGGGTACTCCTGCAGTAATGCCGAAAACTCCTGCCTTTCCTCGGGAGGTAGATGAGAAAGCTTAGTCTGGAGATCATTCATGATATCAGGATTCTTCCCCAAACTATCACTCAGGCTCATACTGCATGGGAGAGCTTCACTTGCGGACTCGGGTGGAACAGCTACAGTGCAGACTGGATTATTTTCGTCCCGCCTGTGATATAACTTTATCATGTTGATGTGACAAAGTTGCTTGTTCTTTCTACGATCTGGTGTGGCGATGACATAGTTGACATCACTGAGTTTCTTCTCCACGAAATAAAGACCACTAAACTTGGCTTGAAGAGGTTGCCCATGCACTGGTAGCAGAATCAAAACCTGATCTCATGGCTGGAAGTGGCGTAACCTGGACTTCTTATCATACCAAGTCTTCATCTTCTCCTGAGCAGCTCCTAAATTCTCTCTCGCCAGCTGTAAAGCAGTGGACAGCCGTTTTTTGAACTTCATCACATACTCCAGCAGGTTGACGTCATCTTCCTCCAACAGCCAGCATTCTTTGAGTAGCTTAAGGGGTCCTCTTACTTCATGGCCAAACAGTAGTTCATAAGGTGAGAAGCCCAGTGATTCATTTGGAGATTCTCTTGCGGCAAACACAACGAATGGAAGACCTTTATCCCAGTCTTTCTGATGTTCCAAACAGTATTTCTTGAGCATCGATTTGAGTGTTTGATGATATCTCTCCAACGCTCCTTGGGTCTGGGGATGGTAAGCTGAAGACGTGATCTGGGTGAAGCCCAACTCTTTCAGAGACTGCTTGAAAACATTTGACATGAAATTACTTCCTCGGTCTGACTGTACCTCCTTGGGCAGACCAAACTTTGTGAAGAACCCTAGCATTTCCTTAACCACGTTCTTTGCTGAGATATTTCTAAGTGGAATGGCTTCAGGATAACGAGTAGCCATATCAATCAGGGTCAACACATAAGAAAATCCTGAAGAAGTCTTAGGAAGAGGGCCCACAATATCCACCAACACACGGGTGAAAGGCGCCTCAAAAGGAGGAATGGGAACTAGAGGTGCAACCTTTCCGGTCTGATTACACTTCCCCACAACATGACAGGTGTGACAAGACTTACAATACCAGGAAACATCCCTGAAGATACCTGGCCAGTAGAAGTGTTTCAAAATGCGTGCCACAGTCTTCCTCACTCCAAGGTGTCCTGCCAAACTGGAATCATGAGCCACTCTAATGATATCCTGCCTACAAACTCGAGGGATGACAACTTTATGTACAACCTCCCATTCACAGTCGGCTGATGCTGTTGGGGGTCTCCACTTCCTCATAAGTACTCCTGACTTTACATAATAACAAGTAGAAGCACCGGCTGACTCTTCTTCACTGTAAGCAGAGTTAGGTAGACCTTTCAACTCAGGGTCAGCAACCTGTAACTCAACCAACTCTTGACGAGACAAATTATCAACACTACGGGGTACTGCCTCATCTGGTGAGTGGTCCAAATTAGGAAAACAAGTGTCAGCTAAGATAACACCATCATCATCATTATTATCCTCTAAATCACCAGTAACTTTAGACTTAGCCCTAGTGACAGCACATGCAGGGAACACATCAGGGACATCACAATCCTGTGACGCAGCCACTGGCTCACTAGACGACTGAGGAGCTGGACACACTTGACTTCCACCAATATCATTTCCAAGTAAGAAAGTTACACCTGACATTGGGAGTGTCGCAACCAACCCAACCATAACGGAACCATTAGCAAAACCAGACTCTAAATTCACTCTGCACAGAGGGACAGAGAAGTAATTATTCCCTACGCCTTGTAAGATTACAGTTTCATCAGAGGAATTAACATTAGAGCCTAGAACACTGGTCAGCATAAGGGATTGACAAGCACCTGTATCACGATATATTTTAACTGATTTCCTGTCATTACTGTCCAGAGGACTGAGAAAACCATCAGACAGGAAATTAGCACATGAACTCTTGAGAGTGTCACCCACGTTACTGCTCAAAAGAGGAGCTCGATCATGAGAATTTAAGTTACCCCTCAAAGCAGGTTCAGTTAACTCAGTTAAAGATTTCTGGGAACTCTCAAGAGTGGACACTAGACCAATTGACTGAATATTTAAAGACTCCTTTTTGTTCACATCACGCTGTCTCCTGAAACATTTCTCCGTAGTATGACCAAGCTTACTACAATAAGTACATTCACTTTTCTGAAATCTAGAGGTGGAGCTGGTATTTACTTCCTGAGAAACATCATCTTTATTCTCTTTCCTGTTACCTGTACTCTGAGTAGAGGCAACGTACTTACTCTCAGCTTTCCTTTTTTCTCTAGAATATCTCTTGTGAGTGAGAACATATTCATCAGCTAAAACTGCAGCATGAGACAAATTATGTATTCTTTTCTCATCAAGATATAGGCTTACATCTTTATTTATACACCTCTTGAAGTCCTCCAGCAAAATCATCTGCTTAAATTTGTCAAAATCAGAATCAACATTCTTAGATTTTAACCACTGCTCTAACAGATCTTCTTTGATTTTTGCATACTCAACATGGGATTGCTTATCTTGCTTGTAAGTTGTCCTAAATTTTACTCTATAGGCTTCAGGAACAAGCTCATAGGCCTTAAGAATCAAGCTCTTAACTACATCATAATTATCACATTGATCCTGAGGCAAAGATCCATAAGTTACTTGAGCTTTACCGGTGAGAACAGTTTGAAGGAGTACTGACCAATACCTTTTGGGCCAATTAAAACCTGTAGCTACCCTCTCAAACAACTGAAAATACTTTGTTAAATCAGATTCATTAAAAGGAGGGACAAGTTTAACATTTTTAGCCACATCAAAATCATCAGAGCTAGATGATCCAGTTCCACCTTGTTTCATGCGATACTCATGGTCTGCCTGAATCCTAGCAAGTTCAACTTGTGCGTGAAACTCAGCCTCCTTAACACAAGCCTCCTTAGCCTGAGACTCAGCCTCCTTAGCACGTGCTTGAAATTCAGCTTCCTTCACACGAGTTTCCTCCAGGGCTAGCTGTAACTTAGCTAATTCAATCTGCGTTTGCTCATTTGGAGGAGTTACATTAAACAAGCTTTCATTAATCATGTCAACAATTTGATCTTTAGAATGATGAGAGCGAACAACAATTCCCAATTGTTCAGCAACAAACTTAAGTTCATTCTTTGTTCTGTTTTCTACATCCAACACTGTTTGCACATTTGACAAAAAATCTTTGGCTTCATCAAGTGTAGTAATAGTAGACATCATGAATAAATAACAGTCACAATATATCAAGCAATATCCTTATGATAATATCCTGAATATCCTGATATGAGGTCGCCAAATTTATGTTACGGAACAGAGAATGATAATGTACACTTTAAGTGAGAATACTAAAAATCACTACTGTCCCATAAAGTTCCAGGTTCAAAACAAAGAGTTAGGTAAAATTACAAGTTAAAGTTTAATGCTCAAACTAACAACAAAACATTCAGGACTCATAAGGATAATGTAATGGCAAAAAATAGGTTAAATATATGGTTAACTGCAATAGCCTCTATTAACACAAAATTAGCATGAGTAAATTTATCTAAGTCAGCCCTGTTAAAATGAGATACCAGATAATACTCAGTGAATGCCAGATATATTATTACAGATCTATCCATCTATCTATCTATATACCTGGGCTGCTTCCCCCAAGGAAAGGGAGGTAGCCGAGACAGGACGACTCACTCTCCATTTACAGATACAAAATATTATTAATGATGACTGACATAAAGAACCTTACATGAATTACAAAAACCTCACCAGGCCTAAGAATTAACCTTATGCTACACAGTACAAGAAAAAAATGCAACAACACTTATACTCAAATTACACAGCTGCTAGATGGTTGGAGACTTCCTGAGCACTCACAATAATAACTGTACAGGGGAGGACAGAGATGTGAACAAAATGAGGAGTAGATCTAAGTGGTAATGATGCAAAGACTGAGCTCATTATATAGGGGTCGGCAGAGCTTGATACAACTTGTAAGAAGGACGCGCAAATGAAGCCACGGGGACAAAGAGTTGACAATCCCGCTCTGAACAACAGAAAGAACGACTTACTCTACTATAAGGGTGGAAGGGGGGAGTGAGGTAGAACACGCTCGTGATCAAACATGCAGCAACTGTACGTTAAAATTACACAAAGGATGATGAAATCATAGGCTATGTAACAATATACTGGATGTATTGCATAAATCTATGGTATAGTATAACTTAATAAACTGATCGCAGCGAATCCGGTAATTTACCATTAAAAAAAGATGCTCCTAGAGTGTAATTTTTTGATGAACATTAAGCTAACATTATTTTCTCCTTGAAGAAATGGTTATTCATGTAACATGGATTCCATATTACAGTTTTATAATACTTCAGCGTTTGTCATTATATGGTGTTTCAGGTTTCACCCCCAAAACATAATCGTAATAACATAATAATGTAAGATGCTACACACTTATAAATACAAGCTAAAGAAATATTGAGGTGTGTGTCATCGAGTGTTGAAGGCAAACATTACATATCAGTCTTGCACGTCCTTAGCCACTTATGCACACACCCATATTACCATTATGACACACATTTCATACTGTCTATACTCCCCACACCCCCACCATGTATATTGTCCCAAATTCGCACGCACACACACATACTTTATTTGGCATTCTGTTTACTGAATGAAATCCTGCTTTGAATTCTGTTGTTCCAAATGTAAATAAGCATATAGAACTAACATTAATAGCATGTTCATTAACACTGCACACAGTCAGGCTGGCAATACTGAAACAAAGGACAAAGACTGTGACAGGTGCGTGAGAGCTGCAAAGCACCCACAGCATGCTTCATCAATGTATTTTGAGAGTTCCATATGGGCTCTTTGTATATTTCATAAGACTTTGTTGACTTTAATTATTGACATAAATGGAGGAACAGAAACCTCCGCAGTGACACTACAACTCACCACCGTAGCTATGAGGACTGGGGGTGTCAGCAGCCACCTCCCTTCTAACTTGTATCCGCCACTGAACACACGATTACCGTTAGCATTAAAGAAAGTATCAGTGTGGGTATGGCTACCCCATGACTATTACTGAAACATAAACTATGCAAATAAGTATTGATTACTGGTTAACGTAACCCGTAATGTGAAGTGGTTATGTATTGCACTTGTATTTTGACACTTAAATTTCAGGTAAACATACTAAATGCAACGTCATTACTCATTAGCACAAATTCATAATGTGTGTGTGTGTGTGTGTGTGTGTGTGTGTGTGTGTGTCTACTGGTAGCCAGCTGAAGAGTTTTAGAGAGAGAGAGAGAGAGAGTCGAGGCAGTGGAGCAGGCGACATGTTTTCCATTAACGAGGGAGGGGGTATCCTAGTGTGTAATCAGGTATATATAAAGATAAAAATAAATAGGTTTATTATTATTTAAGATACAAGATATCAATGACACCTTAATAACTATATAGTAATGACTAATAATATATTATATATAGAACTGTTGGCCGCTCACTCCCATAGTCCCCCCTTTTCCCTACATTGCGCCATTTCTGGGTGAACTTGCCCTCTGTTTCTGAACCACAGCTCAACCTGTATCGTGATTTACGCTACAAGGCAAGAGAATTATTTTATATAACCCAGACTATAAACAGTATAGAGCACAGCCCAATATCCCAATTACATAATATTTATTAGCTTACTGTATATCATAGCATAGTACAATGGCCACATAATATAATTAGGAGGATGAAGCTTAGCGATTCGAAAAATTGTTGGGTACACACACACACACACACACACACACACACACACACACACACACGGGCGTGCGCTGATGACATCTAGCCAAATCCCGCAACCAGGTGGTCCAGTTGGATATCTTGCTGAGTGCACAAGTTGACAGACAAAGGCGAAAGAGTTTACCTAGGCAGGGTGTAAGCACAGAAGCACAGTTCTTAAGGACAACAGGAGGGACTCCATCAGGCCCATATGCCTTGTTAGTACTGAGGCCTGTGATGGCAGAAAATACATCATCTGAAGAAATTTTAATGTCAGCGATGAGGAAGTCTGAGGGGGGAAGCGATGGAGGAACAGCACCGGAATAGTCTAAGGTGGAATTGGTGGAGAAAGTCTGAGTGAAGAGATCTGCTTTATCAGTAGAAAAAATAGCTACAGAACCATTAGTGTAGAAAAGAGGAGGGAAGGATGATGAGGTAAAGTTGTTAGAAAGGTTTCTGGCAAGGTGCCAGAAGGAGCGAGAAGAATTCAAGTTGGAGAGTTGAGAGCATTTAGTACGGATGAAATTATTTTCAGCAGAACAATGAACAGACTTATCACGATTCTGGGCAGAAACATAAAAAAGATGTGATTCAGGGTTGGGTTGGCTCTGGTACCTTTTATAGGCCCTCTCCTTGTTGTTGATAGCATTAGAACAAGCGTGATTAAACCAAGGCTTTCTTGCATTAGTCAAAGGGTATAAGAAGGGAATATATGCTTCCGTGCCCAAAAGAATAACCTTCAGAATACGCAAGGCACAGATGGCTCCCGGCCATGGAAGCAATAATCATTCTATGGAAAATCAAAGAAGTACTGCCTGAAGGCCTTCCAGTGTGCAACTCCAAAGTGACACAGTCAATGCTTCTTTGGGGGATCCACTGGCCGTACCGGAGCAATAGGACAAGTTAAAGTAACAAGTTTGTGATCAGAGGAGCCCAACGGAGAGGAGAAATTAACAGTGTAAGCAGAAGGATTAGTGGTAAGGAAGAGGTCAAGTATGTTGGAGCTGTCTCCAAGGCGGTCAGGGATTTTTTTTTTTTTTTTTTTTTTTACGTGTCCGACTTTGGGCAAAGGCACCAGGTCCTATTTCTCGGGGCAATGACCTATCCCAAGGCCCAGTAGTCCTCCTACACCTCCGCATGTTACCACTTCGGCGCTAACACCCACCATCCATACTGAATACATGCTAGGGCTGTATCATACAGGACTGCTGTATTGATATTAGCGAGGGTATTATTAAGACATGTCGGCGGGTCATCTGGTAGATCAGGAGAGTCTGCTTTTTAGGAAATTTCAAATCCTTAAACTGTTCCCTGCCCCAGCCGGGAATCGATCCTGGGTCCACTACGACTGCAGGCCGCCTCTCTACCGATTCAGCCACCATGGGTAGGGTGCCGTACAAGCTGCTCTAGGTCATTAAGGATAGAAAAGATGTAGGCTTGTTCACCAGGTGGATCAGTGAAAGGAGAGAAGAGCCAAAGGTGGTGGTGAACCTTGATATCTTCTAGAATGGAGGTTCTTGAGAAACGAAAAATAGATAGAATGTGTTTCATCATAGAAGTAAGATAGTCAAAGACTTTTTGATAGTCAGTAGAATTAGGGGATAAGTAAACAGTTCAGATATGTTTAGGAAGAGAATGACAGGAAAGCCGAAGCCAGATTGTAGAGAATTCAGAAAAATCAAGTTCAGGAACACGATAGCAAGATAAGTCGTTGCGTATATATACACAACAGCCATCTTTGGCTTTGAAATGAGTATAGAGAAAGTAGGAGGATACAGAAAAGGGTTAGCTGTCAGTTGTCTCAGACAGCTGAGTCTCGGTTAGGAAAACAAGGGAAGGTTTAGAGGAGAAGAGGTGGTGCTCAACTGAGCGAAAGTTAGAGGAAAGGCCGCGAATGTTGCAGAAATGAAGCAGTGATTCAGATAGTGGTTCCAGGCAGCTCGAGTCGTCACCGGGAGAGGGGCTGATAGTGGGGGCATTTATGGTCCCCGTCCCCCTTGGGACTCCGAGACAATGTTTAAACAAGCCATAATTTGTTACAATTTTGGAAAAGGAAGCGTAGTATGAACCGTGCTTGTAGTTTGGTGTTAATAGTAAGAGAAACTTGTATTGCAGAGCATGCTGGCCTACTCTCTGTGTTACTGAGACAATGAAAAAGTTCAGCAGAGGGGGATTGTCAGGAACTAAGCCCGAGGGCTGATGAAACGGAAGCTCCACCAGCTTACCATCCACCTTGGGAGTACTGCCCTGCTCGATTGGTGCTACATTCTACATCGTACATAGTGCCAGATTATCATATGTGTACGATGATATCATACGTCTGGCAGCGCTGCTCTACCATTCAAAAGTGCACAATCTCATTATGTAGAAGGCACCTGCGTATTCCACTGTGCTATAAAATGATTAGTCAGAGTACTGTACTTTTGCCTTCTTTATTACACATTCGTTTGACACCAAAATCTAAGTTTCCGAGAAATCACTGAGGCAAGCAGAGAAAACTCTTGAGTTTCCTTCATCAGTACCTGTTGTGTATGAAGTTTCTTACTATATATACGAGCTAAGTTACACCACAAAGCCAGTCAGGAGACAGGACGTGTGTGCTGGGCGATCCCCAGGTCCTGTCCTCCCCACTTACAAATTTTTAACCAGCCCATACCGCACTGACCGGGCTAATGTATGGCCCGGCCTGCACTATATGTGCAGGAAATCTTCGAATGAACGAGGTTTCGTAACTATTACAGTGTTGTTTCTTAACTATTCTAGTTATCGATCATTTGGTTATCAGGTAAAAGTGAGAACCTACACACACACACACACAGAAAGAGAGAGAGAATATATATATATATATATATATATATATATATATATATATATATATATATATATATATATATATATATATATATATATGAGTCCATATTATATTTACAAATCATAATAGACAGATAGATAAATAGACAGATAGACAGCTCTATGCGAGCCTGGGAATGGGAAATGATCTTGCAAGTTAAACTGAGGAAAAGCTGACGACAGATTAGGAAGTAACAATGTCAGGAGATGATGCAGGTAGTTTGTCAGGGAAATAGCAGGAGAACAAAGCCTAGTGACATACACACATACACACACACAGGTGTCTGGAACTTTCCAACCACAGTGTAACACACGTGACACGACCCCTTTTTCACCAGAATTTAGGAAAGAGAGCTCAGAAGGAGAGAGGCCATAGAATCAGCAGGTAGTAGGGAGAAAGGCTTAGCAACTTGGAAGAGAGAGAGAGAGAGCGAGACAGGGAGGTAGCTAGCGGGACTCTACTTATACTTCACTCGTGTGTGAGAGATTTTGTTAATATTTCCAAGACAAATAAAAACAGTCCCATACTATTCTTTACCTCTCCTGTCATTGCATGACAAATGGGAACCAAGATTATCTACTTACAAACAACTCAAATCCTTTGATATCATCTTCCAACTTGTCGAGCAAGTAGACATCAGACTGAGTCCTAGACAGGTTCCTTGCTTTAGCGTCAGTGCTCCCACTCGTCGAAGCCATATTCGTCCAGAATCAACACAGTTCAACCAGATATCAGTAAGTATGTAAGACTGCCTGTAAAAGTAGGGAGCATGCAATTAAAGGGTGCAATTAGATTATCACTGTATGCTATCAGTACACAACTGTGATATCTCTATGCACTTAACAGGTAAGTGAAACACTGCTATATACCAAATTGTCATTGAAATCTAGTAAATAATCGTCACCACGAATATAAGCAGCATAACCAAGTCATGAGGTCTAAGGGTAATTATCTAACTGCCACGCCCGGTTCACAGTAGGCATCTGTGATCTGCCTGGGTGCTATGAATTTAAATCTTTGTACAATGCAGAACTAAGTAGTTTCAAGACACCGAAATTGTGTGGAAGACATTTCTCTGACAACTATGTGGGACAAACTGAATGTGGCGATACCTAATAACATAAAAGGCCGATGAGCGACCTCTAAATAAATATATTTTTGAAAAATGTTTTGCATGACATGTTTTCGTGTTGTATGGAAGGATTTCAGGGAGTATCGTGCTAAAAATTTGCAAGATCGAAAATTAGGACCACCCTATATATATATATATATATATATATATATATATATATATATATATATATATATATATATATATATATATATAACAGAACAGAGGAAGGAAAAAAAATCCATACACCAGATTCCTGGTGTCCTCTGTTCATAAAATATCTGTAACAGCTAGACTTGAACAGCTGTAAGTTGAAGTTTGGAGGGAAACAACTCTGGGGAAGCGAGTTCCAGAGAGATGCAGTTCGGGGAATAAAAGACTTCTGATAGGCAGAAGTTCTGTGGTATGACTGAGTGATATACCAGTCATGAGCGCTGCCAGATGCCCGTGTAGCACGATGGAAGGCATGGAGAGGTGGCACAATGGACGCAACTTCGTCTGAGCATTTGCTATAAAACTATCTGTAAAATAATACAACGGAGGCAACATTCCTTCTTGCTTGTGGGGGAGGTAGTTTATTAGCAATAGCAGGGTTATTAATAATTCTAACAGCTTTGTTCTGAATTTTGTCTAGTTGTTTTAATCCAACCTCTCCACATCCATTTCACAAGGGTGAGCAATATTCAAGCTGAGAGCACACATGACTCTTATAAATTATAGCTAACTGCTCGTCAGTGAAGAAGTTACGGACTCTGTACAATAATCCAAGTTTCTATGAGGCAGTTTTAGCAAGTGATCTGACATGAGGGGTCCAGCTGAGGGCATTGTTAAGTGAGATGCCGAGAATCTCAATATTTTTGGAAATGGGAATATTTGTAGCACTGAACGTCATATACAATTCTGGCAATACCTGTCTATTAGTAAATTGTATATATTTAGTTTTACTAGCATTAAATGAGACAAGGTTATTTTGTCCCCATTCACTAACCATGGTAAATCTTTATTTAAAGAGATGGCTGTACTGAGATGAGAATTAGAGATATCAGACTTTGTAAATGGATGTCTGAGTGTGAATGAACTATGAAGTGTTGAGTCATCTGCATATGAATGGATGGGATTGTGGGTTCATTAATATGAATGAGGAACAGGGTTGGTGCCAGAACTGATCCCTTCGGCACGCCGGTGTTAAATGAGTGAAAATTGGAATATACATCATCTACTTTTACTCTTATTTTTCTGTTGCTGAGATATGAGGAAATCAAAGAAACAAAAGAGTTTAGTCTATAGCAAGGGAGTTTGGACAACAGAGAACAGCGCCATACTCTGTCGAAAGCTTTAGAAATATCCAGGGCTACTGCATGAGTTTCTCCATGTAGGTCAACTGATTGATGGATGGTATGAGTCAGGAGATTGAGTATGTCAATGGTGGCTCTTTCGTTGCGAAAACCACATTGTCTATCACTAATTAAGTTGTGGGATTCAAGATGTTTAACTATGTGCTTATTAATTACAGTTTCAAAAACCTTACCAAGAGAAGATGTGACAGCTATTGATCTGTAATCAGAGGGGTCAGAGGAACTTCCTTTCTTTGGAACTGGGTGGATATACAGTATACTTCTTTCCATAAACTAGGGAATGAAGAAATACGTATGCATAGTCTGAATAATTTACCAAGAACAGAGGCAAGTTCTGGGGAACACTTTTTCAAAATAATTGGCGGGATGCCATCTGGGCCTGGAGCTTTGTTGGTAGATAAATGGTCTAGGATGGATTTCACGTACCTTGTCCGTATTTTAAGTGGAAAAATTTCGGGAGAGTCAAGTTCTAGTACTTGGACGTTCTGGTTGGCTTTCTCTAAGGTAGAATTTCTGGCAAATTTACCGGCAAAAATATCTGCTTTCCCACGCGGGTCATTTGTAATGTTGCCATCTGGAGATTTTAGTGGGGGAATGGATGACGACTTGTTAAAGTAATTATTGAAAGAACTGAGAGTTGACCAGAATATTCTATTGTCATTAGGGTTGTTAAGTAGTTTTGATGCTTGGTTTTGAGGAAAGTTTGATTTAGCAAGATTTATTACAGTTTTTGCATGGTTTCTAGCAATTTTAAATTTAGAGAGTGATTCAAATGTTTTTCATTTTAAGTAAGAGTTATATGCTAATGACTTTTGGGCTGTTTGTCTGGCACAGTTGCTATCAAACCATTTTGGAGAGTTCGATCTTTTAGTGAACTGTTGACTTGGTATGAATATCTCCATACCAGCTAGTATCAAGTCGCAAATGTGGGACTGGGTAGAACTGGGATCACTAGAGAAGAAAGACTGCCATGGAATGTCAGCAAGATAATTTCTAAATTCATCCCAGTTTGCCCTATCAAAGTGCCATCAGGTCACCTTGACAGGTTCAGAACGGGGAGGTTTGGGGGGGCTAACTAATGAGGCTTTGATGAGATTGTGGTCAGAGGATCCAAGTGGAGACAATACCTCTATCCTGTACTGATCTGGATTTTTTGTCAGGAACAGATCCAAAAGATAAGCATTATGGTCAGGATTATCTGGTATTCTGGTTGGTTGCTTTACCAGTTGCGTGAGATTAAACGATTCTGCAAACAGCTTGCACTCTAGACCATTATCGTCAGTCCTGGCAGAATGCAATAACCGTTCAACATTATGTATGTTAACCCCTATCCGCCGGCTGACGTGTATGCATGACAGGATTCAGGGCACGGAGGGCCACTGGTTGACTTGATATACCGCACTCACTTTCCCGCCACTGTTTGAGCGTGGGACCATATTCTGTGATACTTACAGGGTAGGTAGGACCCCCAGGTACCCCGCAGTTGTGCGGTTCAGTTTGTACTCGGCAGTGGTTGCGAGAGGAGCCGTGACATCTTCCTTGACATCGTCCGATTCCGTCCCACTGCATGAAGGGCTGATTGCCTCATCAACCCCTGCGAAAATTCAGCCCTTAGTGCCAGGTAAAGGGCTTAGTGATAGTGCCATAGGACGTGCCCTTGACGATACTGTCTCCTCTCGTACACTCAGCTAGAGTACGTCCTCTGATGAGAAAAAAAGCTACAACTTGGAGAGCGAGCTCTCTCACCCCCCAACCCCTACTCGCCCTCCGATGTCAGAGAGGGCTCTCCGACTTCTCCAGGAGGAAGGGGCAGTTTACGAGAGTGATGATTTCGGCGATGAGGAGGCGCAAGATGACCCAGGACATCGGGAAAGTGACTGTGGACCTGGCGGTCATCTGCGGAAAAAAACGCAGCAGAGCTGTTTCCCCCACATTCTCGCCACCTGCTTGCCGACGTATCTTCCTCCAGCGCTCTCTCACACCTTAGCCTACCACTTCAAGGGCAGAATCTTCACAACCAGGCCCTTCAGGAGTTGTATGAGTACTGAGCAGGTATGAGGGGAAGTGTAAAAAATGTACAGCAGTGCAGAAGTTTGTGTATTTTCATAAATGAGTGAAATGTGTGGTATTATAAGTGAATTATAGAAAGTGCTAAGATATAAGTGTTTTATAAGTTCTACAAGTGCATATAAATGATTTATAGTAAATGCAGTACAGGAGTTGATACTGTTTATTAGATATTGGTTAGAAAATTATTGGATATACCTTGAGTTTGCCTACCTGTTACCTGAGAGAAAATCACTTGTGAGAGGGCCAATATGAACAATACCTGCTTCGCTATACCTAAATTATATCACTCAATACTCAGGGGGATTGTGCCAAATATGAGCATCAGTGTATTTGTGATGTGAAGTACAAATAATGGTAGTTGTGTAAAACATTTATATGATTTTCACTATAACCCTGATTAGTAAAAAGCAGTCTGATTTACAGTACAAATAATTACCTTATACTCTGCGATCATGCGTGAAAGAGCAACAGCATTTACTTGTCAAAATGCAATTACCCGTAATCGTGATGTAAAGTGCAGTTCTAAGTGTCTTAGTAAAGGAGAAATATGATTATTTACGGAAGAAGTGAGTATAGAAAAAAGACGAGATATTTCCTATCCCACACACCTACGAGTACAAGGCATAGTGGCATGGTGGTGTGGGCGGTAAATCCTTGGGTGAGCCACATGAGCCGGGTGATGACTCATTTTCACGGCGGTGAGTAAGGAGTAGAAAAAACGAGTGGAATATTCCGCATTCCAAGGACGCACGGGAGTGTTACCATCACCACTCCAGTCAGTGCTGCCAATGCTAGCCGGCCAGGCCAACGCCATGGCCAGTGGCCCACGCTCGGAGTCGCGTGCCAAAACGTGAAAAACCGCTCGTCTTCAACTCATCCTTACTCATCGACGGACCATCTAGAGACCTCGGGATACCTTCATTGGAAAGAGGAAGAGTTGGTGAGACTTATGAACTTTAATTTGAATCTCTAGCTGTTATAGTTTGGCAGATATAAGGGTTTGAAGTAAGGGTATTTTTTCCAAAATCTTGGAAATCGCCCGTAGGGAGGAGTGTGCTGCTGCTGGTAACCCCCCGGCGGCTAAGGGTTAAAATCACCCGAAATGGTAATTTTGGTGCTAAGGGCAAGATTAAGGTTACTCAACTATGTGGAAATGGAATCAAATACACTGGGTTCCGAAGAAGCACTGGGAGAGCAGTAGTCTACACAGATATATTTGGTAATATTTTGACAGTTTAGTTTATACAATGATTAATCAAAACTGGGTGAAGTGAAGTTTAAAATGGTGTCAACTGCATATTGGGGTTTGACATAACAACAGGTGCCACCCTTGTTACGGAAGTTTGTGAGGAGATGATAACTGGGAAAACAATATGGGGATATTTAAGTAGACGGTGAGATTGTGTTTCTGTGAGGAATAGGGCCAGAGGGGATATGGACTGTAGGAAAAAATGGATTGAATTTAAGTTGGTACAAAGCCCACAGATGTTGGTGAAAAATAAGGCAACATTTTCACTTCTCCGCTGACGAGCTTGACCAGTAATCACACTAGTCGCTGCCAGCCCAGTCGCTTGATGGCGACCGGGAGGACTCTGTGCCGCCAGCCCTACCCTGCCGGTGGTGGCAATCCGAGGTACCACCTCTTTTGAAAGTAGGATTGCACCGGCCATTGCTAAGAGAGTGGAATAGAAGGTGTGATATCTTATATGCATGTAGTGTGGTCTAGACAGTTGAAGGTAGAGGTATTAAGAGAGTATGCTGGCCTACTCCCTGTGTAAATGAAAACACTGAAAATGTTCAGCACAGGGGGATGGTCAAGATCAAGTCCTCAGAGCTGGTGAAATGGGAGCTCCAGCTCTCCCTATCACCAGCTTGCCATCCATCTCGGGAGTACTGCCCTGTTCGACTGGTGCTACAGACTACTCTATATATTGTTACATAGCCTATGATTTCATCATCCTTTGTATAATTCTAACGTACAGTATGCTGCATGTTTGATCATGATTCGCCTCGTGGCTTCCATAGTGACCAGGCTTGCGTGTTCTACCTCACTCCCCCCTTCTCCCCTAAAAGTAGAGTAAGTCATTTTCTCTGTTGTTCAGACCAGGATTGTCAACTCTTTGTCCCCTATGGCTTCATTTGCGCGTCCTTCTTACAAGTTGTATCAAGCTCTGCTGGCCCCCTATATAATGAGCTCAGTCTCTACATTAGTTGCCACTTAGATCTACTCCTCATTTTGTTCACATCTCTGTCCTCCCCTGTATAGTGTATTATTATTTTTGTGAGTGCTCAAGAAGTCTCCAGCCATCTAGCTGCTGTATAATTTGAGTATAAGTGTTGTTACCATTTTTCTTGTACTGTGTGGCCTGGGGCGTTGGTTCGTGGGCCTGGTAGGGTTTTTTGTGATTCATGTAGAGTTTTTGATGTCAGCCATTATTAATAATATTTTGTATCTGTAATAATATATCTTGCTTTAACTGAGCATTATCTGGTTTTCTCATTTATCAGGGCTGACTTAGATAAATTTGCTCTTGCTAAATTCATGTTAATAGAGGCTATTGCAGTTAACCATATATGTAACCTGTTATGCCATTACATTATCTCTATGAGTCCTGAATGTTTCGTTGTTAGTTTGAGCATTAAACTTTAACTTGTAATTTTACCTAACTCTTTGGTTTTGAACCTGGAACTTTGCGGGACAGTAGTGATTTTAGTATTCTTACTTGAAGTGTTCATTACCTCTCTCTGTTCCGTAACATAAATTTGGCGACCTCTTATCAGGATATTCAGGATATTATCATAAGGATATTGCTTGATATTTTGTGACTGCGATTTATTCATGATGTCTACTATTACTACTCTTGATGAAGCCAAAGATTTTTTGTCAAATGTGCAAACAGTGTGTGATGTAGAAAACAGAACAAAGAATGAACTTAAGCTTGTTGCTCAACAATTGGGAATTGCTGTTCGCTCTCATCATTCTAAAGATCAAATTGTTGGCATGATAAATAAAAGCTTGTTTAATGTAACTCCTCCAGATGAGCAAACGCAGATTGAAATAGCTAAGTTACAGCTAGCTCTACAGGAGGCTCGTGCTAAGGAGGCTGAGTCTCAGGCTCATATTCAGGAGCCACAGGCACAAATTGAAATTACTAGGATTCAGGCAGACCATGAGTATCGCACGAAACAAAGTGGAACTGGATCATCTAGCTCTGATGATTTTGATGTGGCTAAAAATGTTAAACTTGTCCCTCCTTTTAATGAATCTGATTTAACAAAGTATTTTCAATTGTTTGAGAGGGTAGCTACAGGTTTTAATTGGCCCAAAAAGTATTGGCCAGTACTCCTACAGAGTGTTCTCACCGGTAAAGCTCAAGTAACTTATGGATCTTTGCCTCAGGATCAATCTGATAATTATGATGTATTAAGAGCTTGATTCTTAAGGCCCATGAGCTTGTTCCTGAAGCCTATAGACTAAAATTTAGGACAACTTATAAGCAAGATAAGCAATCCCATGTTGAGTATACAAAAATCAAAGAAGATCTGTTAGAGCAGTGGTTAAATTCTAAGAATGTAAACTCTGATTTTGATAAATTTAAGCAGATGATTTTGCTGGAGGACTTCAAAAGGTGTATTAATAAAGATGTAAGCCTATATCTTGATGATAAAAGAATAGATAATTTGTCTGATGCTGCAGTTTTAGCTGATGAATATGTTCTCACTCACAAGAGATATTCTAAACAAAAAAGGAAAGCTGCGAGTAAGTACGTTGCCTCTACTCAGAGTACAGGTAACAGGAAAGAGAATAAAGATGATGTTTCTCAGGAAGTAAATACCAGCTTCACCTCTAGATTTCAGAAAAGTAAATGTACTTATTGTATTAAGCTTGGTCATACTACGGAGAAATGTTTCAGGAGACAGCGTGATGTGAACAAAAAGGAGTCTTTAAATATTCAGTCAATTGGTCTAGTGTCCACCCTTGAGAGTTCCCAGAATTCTTTAACTGAGTTAACTGAACCTGCTTTGAGGGGTAAATTAAATTCTCATGATGAAGCTCCTCTTTTGAGCAGTAACGTGGATGACACTCTCAAGAGTTCATGTGCTAATTTCCTGTCTGATGGTTTTGTCAGTCCTCTGGACAGTAATGACAGGAAATCAGTTAAAATATATCGTGATACAGGTGCTTGCCAATCCCTTATGCTGACCAGTGTTCTAGGCTCTAATGTTAATTCCTCTGATGAAACTAATCTTACAAGATGTAGGGAATAATTACTTCTCTGTCCCTCTGTGCAGAGTGAATTTAGAGACTGGTTTTGTTAATGGTTCTGTTATCGCTGGGTTGGTTGAGACACTCCCAATGTCAGGTGTAACTTTCTTACTTGGAAATAATATTGGTGGAAGCCAAGTGTGTCCAGCTCCTCAGTTGTCTAGTGAACCAGTGACTGCGACCCAGGATTGTGATGTCCCTGATGTGTTCACTGCATGTGCTGTCACTAGGGCTAAGTCTAAGGTTACTGGTGACTTAGAGGATAATGATGATGATGATGTTATCCTAGCTGACACTTTTCTTGCTAATTTGGACCACTCACCAGATGAGGCAGTACCCCGTAGTGTTGATAATTTGTCTCGTCAAGAGTTGGTTGAGTTGCAGGTTGCTGACCCTGAGTTGAAAGGTCTAGCTAACTCTGCTTGCAGTGAGGAAGAGTCAGCCGGTGCTTCAACTTGTTATTATATAAACTCAGGAGTACTTATGAGAAAGTGGAGACCCCCAACAGCATCAGCCGACTGTGAATGAGAGGTTGTACATCAAGTTGTCATCCCTCGAGTTTGTAGGGAGGATATCATTAAAGTGGCTCATGATTCCAGTTTGGCAGGACACCTTGGAGTGAGGAAGACTGTGGCACGCATTTTGAAACACTTCTACTGGCCAGGTATCTTCAGAGATGTTTTCTGGTATTGTAAGTCTTGTCACACCTGTCAAGTTGTGGGGAAGTGTAATCAGACCGAAAAGGTTGCATCTTTAGTTCCCATTCCTCCTTTTGAGTCACCTTTCACCTGTGTGTTGGTGGATATTGTGGGCCCTCTTCCTAAGACTTCTTCAGGATTTTCTTATGTGTTGACCCTGATTGATATGGCTACTCGTTATCCTGAAGCCATTCCACTTAGAAATATCTCAGCAAAGAACGTGGTTAAGGAAATGCTAGGGTTCTTCACAAAGTTTGGTCTGCCCAAGGAGGTACAGTCAGACCAGGGAAGCTATTTCATGTCAAATGTTTTCAAGCAGTCTCTGAAAGAGTTGGGCATCACCCAGATCACGTCTTCAGCTTACCATCCCCAGACCCAAGGAGCGTTGGAGAGATATCATCAAACACTCAAATCGATGCTCAGGAAATACTGTTTAGAACATGAGAAAGACTGGGATGAAGGTCTTCCATTTGTTGTATTTGCCGCAAGAGAATCTCCAAATGAATCACTGGGCTTCTCACCCTTTGAACTACTGTTTGGCCATGAAGTAAGAGGACCCCTTAACCCACTCAAGGAATGCTGGCTGTCGGAGGAAGATGACGTGAACCTGCTGGAGTATGTGATGAAGTTCAAAGAACGGCTGTCCACTGCTTTACAGCTGGCGAGAGAGAATTTAGGAGCTGCTCAGGACAAGATGAAGACTTGGTATGATAAGAAGCCCAGGTTACGCCACTTTCAGCCAGGAGATCAGGTTTTGATTCTGCTACCGGTGCCTGGGCAACCTCTTCAAGCCAAGTTTAGTGGTCCTTATTTCGTGGAGAAGAAACTCAGTGATGTCAACTATGTCATCGCCACACCAGATCGTAGAAAGAACAAGCAACTTTGTCACATCAACATGCTAAAGTTATATCACAGGCGGGACGAAAATAACCCAGTCTGCACTGTAGCTGTTCCACCCGAGCCTGAGTGATAGTTTGGGGAAGAATCCTGATATCATGAATGATCTCCAGACTAAGCTTTCTCATCTACCTCCCGAGGAAAGGCAGGAGTTTTCGGCATTACTGCAGGAGTACCCACAAGTGTTCCATGCCACTCCAGGAAGAACCACTGTGTTGATGCATGATGTCGATGTTGGAGACGCAAAGCCAATTAAATTGCCTCCTTACCGTGTAAACCCAGTGAAAGTTCCTCTCATTCAGAAGGAGCTTGGCTACCTGTTGGACCACAAGATGATTGAGCCCTGTCAGAGCGAGTGGAGTTCTCCTGTCACTCTAGTCCCTAAGCCAGGTGGGTCACAGCGGCTTTGCATCGACTACAGATGTGTTAATCAGATAACCAAAACAGACACTTACCCTCTCCCTCGTGTGGAAGATTGCATAGACAAGATCGGAAAGGCTAGGTACATAAGTAAGTTTGATTTGTTAAAGGGATACTGGCAAGTACCTATGACTGAACGTGCTAGGGAGATCTCATGTTTTGTAACACTAGGAAAGACTTTTGCATGTTCTGTAATGCCATATGGTATGAAGAATGCACCAGCCACGTTTCAGAAGCTCATGAATGTTGTAACAGAGGGTTTGGCAGGGTGTGTTGTTTATATTGATGATGTATTAATCTTCAGTGACAACTGGAAAGATCACCTATGCCATGTCAGTAAATTTCTTGAGCGTTTGGTTCAGGCTAATCTTGTAGCTAATTTATCAAATTGTGAGTTTGGTCAAGCTAAAGTTTACCTTGGGTACATAATTGGTGATGGACATGTTGCACCACCAGGAGCTAAGGTTCAGGTTATAAGTGATCATCCCAGACCTAAAAGTAAGAAAGAGCTACAAAGATTTTTGGGAATGGTAGGTTATTACAGGGGATTTGTTCTTAACTTTTCAATTCTTGTATCACCACTTACAGACCTACTGAAAAAGGGAGTTAAATTTGTCTGGACCGATGACTGTGAATCCTCTTTCAGCAAACTTAAAGGTATCCTATTAAGTCAGCCAGTGCTCGCTACTCCAAATTTTGCTAAGCCTTTTAAGATGGCTGTTGACGCAAGTGATACAGGAGCTGGGGCTGTTTTGCTGCAAGAGGATGATCAGGTTATTGAACACCCTGTATCTTATTACAGTAAGAAGTTCACTCCACCTCAAAAGAACTACTCAACTATTGAGAAAGAGCTTTTGGCCTTGGTTTTGGGTTTACAGCATTTTTCATTTTATTTGTGTTCTGGTTTTGACCCCATAGTCATTTATACCAATCATAACCCAATGAAATTCCTTAGTAAGTTTAAAGATAAAAATCAGAGATTGACAAGATGGAGTCTACTTCTTCAGGAGTATTCATTAGACATACATGTCAAGGGGAAAGAAAATGTTATTGCAGATTGCTTATCTAGACTTTAGACAGATTGTTTTAGAGTAATAAGAAATTTCCTTTGTAAATTTTACTTTCTTTGCGGGGAGGTGTTACATAACCTATGATTTCATCATCCTTTGTGTAATTCTAACGTACAGTATGCTACATGTTTGATCACGAGCGTGTTCTACCTCACTCCCCCCTTCTACCCTTATAGTAGAGTAAGTCGTTCTTTCTGTTGTTCAGAGCAGGACTGTCAACTCTTTGTCCCCTATAGCTTCATTTGCGTGTCCTTCTTACAAGTTGTATCAAGCTCTGCCGGCCCCTATATAATGAGCTCAGTCTCTACATTAATTGCCATTTAGATCTACTTCTTATTTTGTTCACATCTCTGTCCTCCCCTGTACAGTTGTTAGTATTGTGAGTGCTCAGGAAGTCTCCAACCATCTAGCAGCTGTGTAATTTGAGTATAACCGTTATTGTATATTTTCTTGTACAGTAGTGCACCAACTTTCGCTACAGCAGGATTCGCGGAATCCACTTTCGCGGCATGCACCAAATATTCCCTAACTTCCACTTTCGCTTGAAAAAAAATCGATTTTCGCGCACAAATTTTGGGTTTGGGACAATATTTTGAACTTTGAATTTCCTGCACCGCCCGCCCGCAACCCACTGCCATCTTGAATGACGTCATGTCAACACTCTGTCCACCCATTCCCGCCATTGTGTACGAGCGTGCTAGCTCCATTGTGTTGGATTCTCACGGTTCAATGGCCTCTACTATACCTGGTAGTGTGGGGAAAGGGCCTGGTGGTGTGGGGGAAACTCAGCACAGAGTGGAAGTGTTGCATCAAGTTGCATCTGAGGAGGCAGAGAGAGAGATTGGTAGCGAGGCAGCAAGAGGTGGCGCCAATACGTCTGGCGTGGCTAAATAAGCCCGCCACGCGCCTCGGATACTTACCCCCAACATCCATTAAACACCTCAACCTGGTCTCTGTGGTATGTTTCTCCTCATATAATGTGTACTGTACAGTTTTTATTGTTTGTATCTCACAATGCAATGTACAATAATGATTTGATGTACTGTATTGCAAGTGAAAATGGAAATCTGATGTTACTTTAGGATAACCGGGAACCAATTAGCCTTTTTGCCATAAAGACAATGCCCCAATTTTCGCTAATTCCACTTTCGCGCATTATTTTTGGACTCAATTAGGCGCGAAAATTGGTGCCCCACTGTACTGTGTACCATAAGGTGTTAATTCTTAGGCCTAGTAAGGTTTTTGTGATTCATATGTTTTGGGTGTCAGCCATTATTAATAATATTTTGTATCTGTAATAATATATCTTGTATTCACTGACCATTAGCCGGTTTTCTCATTTTATCAGGGCTGACTTAGATAAACTTACTCTTGCTAATTTCGTGTTAATAGAGGCTATTGCAGTTAACCATATATTTAACCTGTTTTTTGCCATTACATTATCCTTATGAGTCCTGAATGTTTTGTTGTTAGTTTGAGCATTAAACTTTAACTTGTAATTTTACCTAACTCTTTTGGTTTGAACCTGGAACTTTATGGGACCGTAGTGATTTTTAGTATTCTCACTTAAAGTGTACATTATCTTTCTCTGTTCTGTAACAATATATATATATATATATATATATAAATATATATATATATATATATATATATATATATATATATATATATATATATATATATATGAGAGAGAGAGAGAGAGAGAGATGGATAATATATACGTGAATATTATATATATATATATATATATATATATATATATATATATATATATATATATATATATAGATTGATATATATATATTGTTACGGAACAGAGAAAGATAACGTACACTTTAAGTGAGAATGCTAAGAGTCACTACTGTCCCGTAAAGTTCCAGGTTCAAAACAAAAGAGTTAGGTAAAATTACAAGTTAAAGTTTAATGCACAAACTAACAACAAAACATTCAGAACTCATAAGGATAATGTAATGGCAAATAAACAGGTTAAATATATGGTTAACTGCAATAGCCTCTACTAACACGAAATTAGCAAGAGTAAATTTACCTAAGTCAGCCCTGATAAAATGAAAATACACCTGGTAATGCTCAGTTAATGCAAGATAAATTATTACAGATACAAATCATTATCAAAAATGACTGACATAAAACCCAATATTAATCACAAAGACCTCACTAGGCCTAAGAACTAACCCTATGCTACACAGCACAAGAAAAAAATTCAACAGCTATACTCAAATTACACACAGCTGCTAGATTTTTGGAGATTTCTTGAGCACTCACAATAATAATATCTGTACAGGGGAGGACAGAGATGTGAACAAAATGAGGAGAAGATCTAAGTGGCAATGATGCAGAGACTGAGCTCATTATATAGGGGCCAGGAGAGCTTGATACAACTTGTAAGAAGGACGCGCAAATGAATCCATGGGGACAAAGAGTGGACAATCCCGCTCTGAATAACAGAGAGAACGACTTACTCTACTATAACGGTAGAATGGGGGGACTGAGGCAGAACACGCTCGTGATCAAACATGCAGCAACTGTGCGTTAAAATTACACAAAGGATGATGAAATCATAGGCTATGTAACACCTCCCCACAAAGAAAAAGAAATTTACAAAGGAAATTTCTTATTACTCTAAAACATTCTGTATATGGCATTACAGAACATGCAAAAGTGTTTCCTAATGTTACAAAACATGAGATCTCCCTAGCACGTTCAGTCATACAGTAGGTACTTGCCAGTATCCCTTTAGCAAATCAAACTTACTTATGTACCTAGCCTTTCCGATCTTGTCTATGCAATCTTCCACACAAGGGAGAGGGTAAGTGTCTGTTTTAGTTATCTGATTAACACGTCTGTAGTCAATGCAAAGCTGCTGTGACCCACCCGGCTTAGGGACCAGAGTGACAGGAGAACTCCACTCGCTCTGACAAGGCTCAATCATCTTGTGGTCCAACAGGTAGCCAAGCTCCTTCTGGATGAGAGGAACTTTCACTGGGTTCACACGGTAAGGAGGCAATTTAATTGGCTTTGCGTCTCCAACATCGACATCATGCATCAACACAGTGGTTCTTCCTGGAGTGGCACGGAACACTTGCGGGTACTCCTGCAGTAATGCCGAAAACTCCTGCCTTTCCTTGGGAGGTAGATGAGAAAGCTTAGTCTGGAGATCATTCATGATATCAGGATTCTTCCCCAAACTATCACTCAGGCTCATACTGCATGGGAGAGCTTCACTTGCAGACTCGGGTGGAACAGCTACAGTGCAGACTGGATTATTTTCGTCCCACCTGTGATATAACTTTATCATGTTGATGTGACATAGTTGCTTGCTCTTTCTACGATCTGGTGTGGCGATGACATAGTTGACATCATTGAGTTTCTTCTCCACGAAATAAGGACCACTAAACTTGGCTTGAAGAGGTTGCCCATGAACTGGTAGCAGAATCAAAACCTGATCTCCTGGCTGAAAGTGGCGTAACCTGGACTTCTTATCATACCAAGTCTTCATCTTCTCCTGAGCAGCTCCTAAATTCTCTCTCGCCAGCTGTAAAGCAGTGGACAGCCGTTCTTTGAACTTCATCACATACTCCAGCAGGTTGACGTCATCTTCCTCCGACAGCCAGCATTCCTTGAGTAACTTTAGGGGTCCTCTTACTTCATGGCCAAACAGTAGTTCAAAAGGTGAGAAGCCCAGTCATTCATTTGGATATTCTCTTGCAGCAAACACAACGAATGGAAGACCTTTATCCCAGTCTTTCTGATGTTCCAAACAGTATTTCTTGAGCATCGATTTGAGTGTTTGATGATATCTCTCCAACGCTCCTTGGGTCTGGGGATGGTAAGCTGAAGACGTGATCTGGGTGATGCCCAACTCTTTCAGAGACTGCTTGAAAACGTTTTACATGAAATTACTTCCCCGATCTGACTGTACCTCCTTGGGCAGACCAAACTTTGTGAAGAACCCTAGCATTTCCTTAACTACGTTCTTTGCTGAGATATTTCTAAGTGGAATGGCTTCAGGATAAAGAGTAGCCATATCAATCAGGGTCAACACTTAAGAAAATCCTGAAGAAGTCTTAGGAAGAGGGCCCACAATATCCATCAACACACGGGTGAAAGGCGCCTCAAAAGGAGGAATGGGAAGTAGAGGTGCAACCTTTTCAGTCTGATTACACTTCCCCACAACTTGACAGGTGTGACAAGACTTACAATACCAGGAAACATCCCTGAAGATACCTGGCCAGTAGAAGTGTTTCAAAATGCGTGCCACAGTCTTCCTCACTCCAAGGTGTCCTGCCAAACTGGAATCATGAGCCACTCTAATGATATCTTGCCTACAAACTCGAGGGATGACAACTTGATGTACAACCTCCCATTCACAGTCGGCTGATGCTGTTGGGGGTCTCCACTTCCTCATAAGTACTCCTGACTTTACATAATAACAAGTAGAAGCACCGGCTGACTCTTCTTCACTGTAAACAGAGTTAGCTAGACCTTTCAACTCAGGGTCAGCAACCTGCAACTCAACCAACTCTTGACGAGACAAATTATCAACACTACGGGGTACTGCCTCATCTGGTGAGTGGTCCAAATTAGCAAGAAGAGTGTCAGCTAGGATAACATCATCATCATCATTATCCTCTAAATCACCAATAACTTTAGACTTAGCCCTAGTGACAGCACATGCAGGGAACACATCAGGGACATCACAATCCTGGGACACAGCCACTGGCTCACTAGACAACTGAGGAGCTGGACACACTTGACTTCCACCAATATCATTTCCAAGTAAGAAAGTTACACCTGACATTGGTAGTGTCTCAACCAACCCAACTGTAACGGAACCATTAACAAAACCAGACTCTAAATTCACTCTGCACAGAGGGACAGAGAAGTAATTATTCCCTACACCTTGTAAGATTACAGTTTCATCAGAGGAATTAACATTAGAGCCTAGAACACTGGTCAGCATAAGGGATTGGCAAGCACCTGTATCACGATATATTTTAACTGATTTCCTGTCATTACTGTCCAGAGGACTGACAAAATCATCAGACAGGAAATTAGCACATGAACTCTTGAGAGTGTCACCCACGTTACTGCTCAAAAGAGGAGCTCCATCATGAGAATTTAAGTTACCCCCCAAAGAAGGTTCAGTTAACTCAGTTAAAGAATTCTGGGAACTCTCAAGAGTGGACACTAGACCAATTGACTGAAAATTTAAAGACTCCTTTTTGTTCACATCACGCTGTCTCCTGAAACATCTCTCCGTAGTATGACCAAGCTTACTACAATAAGTACATTTACTTTTCTGAAATCTAGAGGTGAAGCTGGTATATACTTCCTGAGAAACATCATCCTTATTCTCTTTCTTGTTACCTGTACTCTGAGTAGAGGCAACGCACTTACTCTCAGCTTTCCCTTTTTCTCTAGAATATCTCTTGTGAGTGAGAACATACTCATCAGCTAAAACTGCAGCATCAGACAAATTATCTACTCTTTTCTCATCAAGATATAGGCTTACATCTTTATAAATACACCTTTTGAAGTCCTCCAGCAAAATCATCTGCTTAAATTTGTCAAAATCAGAATCATCATTCTTAGAATTTAACCACTGCTCTAACAGATCTTCTTTGATTTTTGCATACTCAACATGGGATTGCTTATCTTGCTTGTTAGTTGTCCTAAATTTTACTCTATAGGCTTCAGGAACAAGCTCATAGGCCTTAAGAATCAAGCTCTTAACTACATCATAATTATCAGATTGATCCTGAGGCAAAGATGCATAAGTTACTTGAGCTTTACCGGTGAGAACAGTTTGAAGGAGTACTGGCCAATACTCCTTAGGCCAATTAAAACCTGTAGCTACCCTCTCAAACAACTGAAAATACTTTGTTATATCAGATTCATTAAAAGGAGGGACAAGTTTAACATTTTTAGCCACATCAAAATCATCAGAGCTAGATGATCCAGTTCCACATTGTTTCATGCGATACTCATGGTCTGCCTGAATCCTAGCAAGTTCAACTTGTGCGTGAAACTCAGCCTCCTTAGCACGGGCCTCCTGCAGGGCTAGCTGTAACTTAGCTAATTCAATCTGCGTTTGCTCATTTGGAGGAGTTACATTAAACAAGCTTTCATTAATCATGTCAACAATTTGATCTTTAGAATGATGAGAGCGAACAACAATTCCCAATTGTTGAGCAACAAGCTTAAGTTAATTCTTTGTTCTGTTTTCTACATCACACACTGTTTGCACATTTGACAAAAAATCTTTGGCTTCATCAAGTGTAGTAATAGTAGACATCATGAATAAATCACAGTCACAAAATATCAAGCAATATCCTTATGATAATATCCTGAATATCCTGATATGAGGTCGCCAAATTTATGTTACGGAACAGAGAAAGATAACGTACACTTTAAGTGAGAAGGCTAAGAGTCACTACTGTCCCGTAAAGTTCCAGGTTCAAACAAAAGAGTTAGGTAAAATTACAAGTTAAAGTTTAATGCACAAACTAACAACAAAACATTCAGAACTCATAAGGATAATGTAATGGCAAATAAACAGGTTAAATATATGGTTAACTGCAATAGCCTCTATTAACACGAAATTAGCAAGAGTAAATTTATCTATGTCAGCCCTGATAAAATGAAAATACACCTGGTAATGCTCAGTTAATGCAAGATAAATTATTACAGATACAAACCATTATCAAAAATGACTGACATAAAACCCAACATTAATCACAAAGACCTCACTAGGCCTAAGAACTAACCCTATGCTACACAGCACAAGAAAAAAATACAACAGTTATACTCAAATTACACACAGCTGCTAGATGTTTGGAGATTTCTTGAGCACTCACAATAATAATATCTGTACAGGGGAGGACAGAGATGTGAACAAAATGAGGAGCAGATCTAAGTGGCAATGATGCAGAGACAGCTCATTATATAGGGGCCAGGAGAGCTTGATACAACTTGTAAGAAGGACGTGCAAATGAAGCCATGGGGACAAAGAGTGGACAATCCCGCTCTGAATAACAGAGAGAACGACTTACTCTACTATAACGGTAGAATGGGGGGACTGAGGCAGAACACGCTCGTGATCAAACATGCAGCAACTGTGCGTTAAAATTACACAAAGGATGATGAAATCATAGGCTATGTAACAATATATATATATATATATATATATATATATATATATATATATATATATATATATATATATATATATATATATATATATATATATATATATATATATATATATATATATATATATATATATATATATATATATATATATATATATATATATATCTATATATAATATAATCTCATCTCATCAGCTTTTTGAGTGTCCACTGCAGGACCAGCCTATCCCGACCGAAGTTGGGACGATACAGCCAATGTATCTCTACTAAGTGGCTTAGGCTCTCTGGTAGTGATTGTATGTAGGGTGAGAAGTGCTTGTAAATGTAATTGTGGTATTGTAGTGGCTTTGGATGTGTTCGTAGTCTGTGAAGCAAGTGTAATCGGCCCACGCAAGCCGACTGGGTGCAATCACACTTTATAGTATGCGACACTGGTTCAACCACAGCACCCCTTGTGTCCGCCAAAGCAGTACTTGGCCAGAAGAACGTTACTAAAGTTTATTACCCTGGCGGGGCGTGAACCCTAGTTCTTCAGTGTACGAAAATGCACACTGTAACACCATACCACAGTGGCTTATATATACAGTATATATATATATATATATATATATATATATATATATATATATATATATATATATATATATAATGGGCCTATTGGTGTAAAACATGTATTGGACGGTTATACAGGGTGACCCAGAACAATCTCCTACATTTCAAAGGTAAATGAAAAATAGAATGGTTAAAGATAATCAAATTATTATTTGTGCACATGAAACTCCATTCAGTACAGTTTTTGTTCATCATGTTTTAAAGATGACATCCTCCAAATGGTGGCCGTTATTGTCTATACACGCTTGGAGGCGATTTCTGAAGGCTGCCATGGCTCGAAGGGTCCTGTCGGGTGGAACAGCGGCTATCTCCTGCTGAAGAGCAACCTTAAGGGCTTCAAGAGTTTGGGGTCGATGAGTATACACTCGTGATTTAAGGTAGCCCCACAAAAAAAAAATTACAAGGGGCGAGGTCAGGGGAATGGGCTGGCCACCCAACATTGCCATGCAACGAGATCACCCGATCCGGAAACATTTCCCTCAGCACTTGCAGTGATCTTCGAGCTGTGTGTGCCGTAGCTCCATCTTGCTGAAACCACACATCGAGTTCTTCAAGTTCAAGGTGTTTGAGTTGTGGCCTTAGAAAGTTTTCGGGCATATTAATGTAACGGTCAGAAGTTACGGTAACAGTAACACCACCCTCTACAAAGACATAAAGGCCACGATGCCAACATCAGCAACAGTGCACCACAGAGTCACTCAATCGGAGTGCAACGGTCTTTTATGTAGCATGCGAGGGTTGTCTTCAGACCAATAACGAAATTTTTTTTTGTTTACAGAGCCACTGAAATGAAAATGAGCTTCGTCACTGCACAAGAGAACAGCATCTTCCAGAACACATTGCAGAATGTTCTCGCATAACTCCCTGTGGCTTATCCAGTCTCTTGCATTGAGTTCTTGCACAACCATCATTTTGTACTGATGGAAGTGAAGGTCTTTGTGTAAGATTCTCCTTGCAGTTTCCCAGGATATCCCTACAGCTAAAGCATGCTTCTGCACAGAACGTCTCAGAGACTGCACAACAGATCGCCTGAATGCTTTAATATTCTCAGGCGTATGAGTGCTCCTAGGTCGACCAGGTAATTTTCTTTTTAAAGCTGAGCCTGTTGCGCTGAAATTCTCAACCCATTGCAAGATGGTTTTCCGATCTGGAACGTTTTGGTTCTGTAGAATACTGAAACTTCTTCGAAAGGCCATCTGCATGGCGATCACGGAACGGTTGTTTGTGAAGAATGCTTCGACAGTGAACTCATGGCGTGCTCCCTACCACGCCATGTTGACGACTGAGGACGGTTGGGGTTGGGCAACCAACAGACCCAAGCCCCTCCCCTCCCGCCTCACTACTGCCAGTGCTACAGCCATTCGAAATATGGGAGTTTTGGGGGGGTTACCTTGTATAAATATAATTTCTTTTCGAAAACAGGGTCAAGAATGGTAATAAAATGTTGGCCCAATCTATGTACTTCTGATCATGCCGGTCAAGCAGCAAACAACTGAGTGATATAATTATACATTATCTATCACAGACGATTTTCATATATTGGATATCTGAAATATATTTTATATAATATAGAAAATTCGACAGAGACGGGAGTTTTCCACAGGCAACTCTCTTGTTATGAAACGAAAGTCTTATTTCTGGTAATGTTTTTGTGGAACTGAACTTGTTTTCAGGTTACTAAATCATAACTGGTAATATTAATGTTAAAGGGGCGTTGGTATATGCACAAAATATGTATACAATTGGGTCTGTAAAATGGTCAGAGTTGCACTATTGACTATGAAGGTTGTCCGTGGCTCAGTGGTAACATCCACATATTTGATGAGTTGGAGTGTGGGTTCGAGTTCCACACCAGGCAGTTAATTTAATTTGTTTCATTTCAGACATTCCATCCCTTGGCAGCAGTCTGGGACAGACGGAGATACTCAGCTGGCAACAGTGTGTGTATTCATGGATGAATGTAACTTGGGTGAGAGAGATTCCACACAGTAAATCAACTGTCAGGTGCTGTGGACTGTATGGTAGGCATGCAGAGGGCAAAGGTTCGAATCCTGATTTTTTTCTGTTTTAAAAAGAATTTAAAGGATAAAAGTTTACAATATTATTCCCTCAAAGGAAGAAAAAGTAAATATCAAGATCTGTGAATTTTCAGCTATTCAGACACACTTACTTGTAAATTGGTCCGGTTACCTACAACCGATTCAGATTTGATTACTGGCTTCCGAGACAGATATGATGTTGGGCCAGAACAGAACCGAATGTTGATCTATGTGCAAACGGTTGTCGGCACTTGCACTGGGACGATTCAGGTCATGTGGCTTGCCTGTACCATTCCAACATCACGTGCCATCACAAGCCAGCATCGGTACGGTTCTGATCCAACACAATCATGTTTGCTGGGATGGACCCTATGACTAGCACACCTTTCTTTGGGAAGGTATTGGGCCAGAATAGATTTCAGCAAATTCTGAGCCGTCTCCACTTTTGCGATGTCAACGATCCTGCTAATGCAAATAACACAGATAGAATGAGGAGAAGGATGGTATTTGATCACCTGTACAAAAAGTTCCACTCATCCTTCTATCCTTACAGAGATCTTGTCATACAGGTGAGTCTTATGTTGTGGAGAGGCAATATTTCTTTTCGGCAGTACATACCCAGCAAGAGACAACGTTTTGGGTTCAGGATTTTCATTATGTGATACTGTTAAACTGGTTATGTGGAAGACATAGTCTTGTACACTGGCACACAGACAGACATAACAGAAGATCGAAGTATTGGACTCCCTGGGGCCGTGGTAAAGACAACGATAGAGGAGTGCCTTCATCGTGGTCATGTCCTATACCTGGACAATTGGTACACTAGCCCCCTTCTCACTCGGTACCTACACCTTCACGACACCGGAGTCTGTGGCACAGGAAAGAAAAACCGTAACCATATGGTTAAGGTTGGGAGGAAACTTGAGAAGAATGATTTTTTTTTTTTTTTCAAGTCAGATAACATCCTTGCCACTGTATGGAACCACAACGGAAGTTTTCCTCCTGTCGATGGTTCACCACCCCCTGATGCACCGCACCGACTCCATGGATTATTGCAGTGAGAGGAGGCACCACGTCTGGAAACCGGAGGTGGTACTGGACTACATTGTCAACATGAGGCAATTAGATCAGTTTGACTCTATGATTTCCAGTGTGGAATGTGCCAGGACCACTATGAGGTGGTACAAAAAGCTCTTCTTCCACTTGCTCGATATCATGGTCCTGAACGCCCACTACCTCCATGCCATGACTATGGGAACCTCTGAGACCTTCGAGGGGTTTGTGAGGGAGCTGTCTCGGGAAATCATCGCGAAACATGCAGAGGACAGGCCCCACCACCACCCCGCCCCCGTCCTGCCACTACCGCCCAGACTACCTACACCTCACCGCATGCCACTTCCCCACCACCATCCCTCCTCAACCGAACCATCCTAGACCCCAGCACCGCTGTTACGTCTGCCGTTACTCAAAAGTAAGACCAACCACTCAGAGAAAAGACACGAGGTACGAGAGTGTGGATTGCAACATTGGATTGTGAGTTGAGCCTTGCTTCACAGAATAACACACCTTAGTGCATTACTGATACTGTGTGTGCTTGTGATATGATGCTCATGATAATACTAAGTGCTGTAAATATGCGACAATCTGACGCTCACTATAATAGTAAGGCCTGTAAATATGTGATAACAGTAATATAAGGTGGAAACTCGTATAATGTTAGTGGAGAAGAATAATGTACTGTAAGTGGAAATATAGAACGTAAGTCGAAACAACAGTCATAGCGAGTTCTCTCACTATGTAAATATGCGTTAATATTACGTCAAATATAATCGTAAGACCTGCATATTTGTGATAACAGGTATATAAAATGGAAAAGAGTGTAATGTTACTGGAAAAGTATTATATAACTTGAAAAATAAAATGAAAGTTGAAACAACAGTCATAGCGAGTTTGCTCACTATGTAAGTAAGCACTAATATTACGCTAAATGTAATTGTAAGGCCTGTAAATATGTGACAAATTATATAAAGTGGAAACGGGTATTATGTTAGTGGAAAAGTATTATGTAAGTAGAAAAAAAAAAGTAAGTTGAAACAACATAATGAGTCATTTGGGGGAGGCGGTGGCTGAATCGGTAGAGAGGCGGCCTGCAATCCTGTTGGACCCAGGTTCGAATCCCGGCTGGGGCAGGGAACAGTTTAGGATTTGAATTTCATAAAAAGCAGACTTTCCTGATCTACCAGATGACCCGCCGACATGTCATAAAAGTACCCCCGCTAATACCAATACACCAGTCCAGTATGAGACAGCCCTAGCATGTATTCAATATGGACAGTGGGTGTTAGCACCGAAGTGGTGACACGTAGAGAGGTGTATGGTATGTTGGAGGACTACTGGGCCTTGAAAGCAGGCTGTGAAGCCTATGCCCAGATTCGGTCACACACACACACACACACACACACACACATACATACAAAAGGCCAGAATCAGGTGATTTTCAGGTGATTGCTGTATGGAAGAACACTTATAAAAGCCTGTATTTTTGTTTGAAAACCATTATATTTTCGTACTACATGTTTTTTGTACCAAATTAAATAAATATCTACCTATTCTGAGTGCTTTCTTATATTAATCCCTACCCTAGAAAACGTGACAGCCGCAGCATGCCTCCAGAGAACACGGTACCAGGTGTGCGGAGGGTCACCTGTTTAGACCACTTCTAGGCCCACTTGAGCACTTTCTCTGTGATCTCCCATTGTTTCTCACAAAAAGTGGAGGTTTGAGCCAAAAAAAATTCCAAAATCTGCTAGGATTTGAAGGGGGGGGGTCAGTGATGAAAAATCCGCCGGGACGTGACAGGTTATTATATTTGTTTGCAGAGATGATGCGAGGTGAATGTGGATATCCATGGCACAAAAGAACGGTGATGTGACACTGCAAGGATTTTCTTTTGTACTGATACACTATGTATTAATATAGTTATGATTTGTGCATTGTTATAAATTTGAAAGCTTAAAGTGAAGTATGACTTTTATGTGAAGCCCGTGGTCAGTACAAGTGATGTGTGTGATCGGAGATGGTGGTGGTGATGGTGGTGTGTGTGTCAAGGGTGTCCACCTGGCCCTATTCTCTCCACTTGGTCCCACCAAACATCTGCTCCATCACTAGCACCACAAAGGCCACTGCACACCCACACCCCAGCACCACGAACATGCCCTGAAAATGAACATGACATGCAATGCCGCAATCCTTTCCTTTACCCACTAGCGCACAATATTCCATTAACATCGGTAAACTAAATCCTACATGGGCATGAAATGACACGGTTAATGCAAATGATTAGTGATATTCACAGTAAATTTACATATAAAATTTATAATTATATCGTTAATGCAAAATTTTCAAACACTTATGGGAGCGAAAAAGTAACATCTAACAAACTAGTGCTTTTCTAGGCCATCTAAGAAGTCCGTGGCAGGACCTACCCACAGGTTGCTGAGTGAGAAGGCAGAGGTGACGGTGATGATCCTGGGAGGGTTCTTGCAAGTGCTGGAGTTAGGGTGTGAGAATTTTTGCCATTTATCATATAAGCCAGATTCCACCAATGAGTAAGCCCTGTTTTAGAAAATAAAATGGTAAAAATATTATTATATATTCTTCATGCCTGTAAGCACCTACCACAGTAATTATTTTTCATGCTTATTTCGAGTTCGATGTATATCAAGTATTTTTATGTTCTAATGTGAAAAACACACATTTGACCATTTTGATCTATAATATTATAATTATTGACAAACTGTTAGTACTAACAGCTTATTCAGTCTTGACATAAAAGGGCTGTTCTTTTGAGCCAGCATGGCCAAAGGAGTGGTCAGGTAGCTGCTCCGGGACATGTAAAAATCACATGTACCTGCAAAAATATTTGCTAATGATAATGTGACAGGAGTATTATACTATTCATTAGCATAAAAGAGTCTTTCTTGCAGAGACTCACAAGGTGCTGTTTGTCAGATTCATTGCCATGATTTATATTCAAAATCCTCTCAAATCAACCAACCCAGATGGAGCCATTCCCCTCACCGACATGAAATTTAGTACAAACATGCTATGTTTTAATGTACAGATTACTTGAAAGGTATGACCTAAAACGTTCCAGTGAACATGACAAACCACATTATAACCTGTGAGAGAAAAGCTTTTTGGCAGAACGTTGTTATATATGATGTCCAGGTCAAACACGACATGACTTCCATCTCGCACAATGGTCTCCAGGCTTTGGGATAATTCAGCAAACGATCTGTAAGCTATTCGTTCTGTGCCCATCAGGTTCCCCAGCTTGCGGAGTGGACCCGACCTGGCCATCTGAAATGTACAAGGGAATCAGTAATACTCAGATGTACTGAATGACTTGGATTACATAATTAGATGAAACTTAGGAAAAATAACTGATTCCGTAGCACATAATAGTTGTAAAGTTGTAGCAAATAACGATTGCCTGTACGACATGCTGTGAGGATGACTGGCGATTGGGATTTGGACGTAAATTATCTGTTCAGAACAATGGTGAACTGTAAGTTACTTGTTCTTCAAATAATAATTAACTGATAAAAAATGATGTTGCTAATAGTTTCCTGAAAGGAAGCATGGTCCTCAACGTAGGCCATTCTTTTATGAATAAATATGTGACAAATTCTCAGAACGCCTCATGAGTGATTAGCCACTACTTCATGCAGTTTGGCTAAAAATATCTTGGGTTTCTTTATTGATAGCCTAAACGTTGTTGGGCACTGAAAAAAAATAGTACATGATTATCAATTAGATTACAAAAACAAATGCTCACCTTAAGATACTGGATGATCAAAGTGTTCTGGACAAGAATAATCCGAACATGAGAGTTGTCAAGAACGTCATCAAGGCTCTGGTAGGGTTGGTCGATGTATCTGACTGCCAGGAGGGACATGAGATTGCCGACGTAGCTCTGTGTCAGCACCAGTATCATCAGCATCCACACGCCCAGCATCACACGATCCCACCACCACCGACTTTTAGTTCTCTTTATATCTGTTACGACAAAAGAAAATTTAGTAACACAGAATAGAGATCCCGATAGTAGTTGACGGCCTCCGTGTCTAATGATGGCTTAGTCTTTTTCCTGTAATTTTATGAAGCACTTGATCAAGCTTATCTTAATCAAACTGTGCGGGCATTATCAACAAAAACAGTAAAAAAGTGTTATTTTTTCCGTGTCTACAAGAACTGATCTACTTCGAATGTTGTAAGTGCACTAACATGTATGAACCATGTATCATCTTTACATAAAATATCCTAATATAACTTTGTTTTCTACAAGTTACTGTCATATCACTGACAGCTTGAAAAGGCTAAACTAGTTACCTTCTTGCAGGAGAACGCGTACACAGTTAAAGGAGTTGGCATCGACGCTGCCTGGTTCTTGTGTGTGTGCAGGAAAACAGAAAGGTAGCAGCAGCATCACTGTGCACACAGCCAACAGTGCTATTAACAAGATTGCCCAAACCGTTGGTGCAAGAGGCAGTACAAAGCTCCATGGGTCAGCCTCAGGACGACCACGGGCAGCGAGAACAGTGTACCCACCCTTGAAAATATATGCAGAGTATTCCATCCACTGACTTCTGGTCAGATCCAGGAAAAATGGTCCAGGAGTGAACTCCACTTCCTGAAATGTTTTGTAGGGCTAAATAAATATAAGAACAAAATAGTTTGCACTACCTTTCTGTGGTGTGACTTTACATTACAAATGCCATACCCTTCACATGAAGATAATGCTTACAGAAATACCAAATACCATATAAACAGCTTTCAGTCTACAAGGTTATGCAGGATAGAAGTTGCTAAAATGCTTTTTCTTTTGAATATGTCACGGTTAGAAAGTGTGAGTGTTTGGTTATTTGGTTGAAGTTTGTTTGTGAATGTGTTGTACTGCTTCTAAGCTTGGAATGGAGAAAATAATAAAGAAATCCTCAAATACAACGATCAAGGAGATTACCAATAATAGACATTCATATGTGTGATTGAGTGTGGCAGTTGCTACCATAATACAATCAAGGGAGAGAGTACTGAGCAACAACTCTACCATTAACAAAACTAAGAGATACCTGACAGCGAGGACAATTATTTTTCTTTTTAATGGATTACCCTTGCTAGATCTAATTAGCAGAAACTGGCATGACTGACTGCGTCTGAATATAAGTTCAGTTTGTTTAAGTAATAGCCAGGGCAGTTCTTTGAAGAAGTACTCAACAAAAGATTGACCTATCTTCTGGCTCTGATCCTTGTTCTACCAGATGGTTTTACTCAGTTTAGGAAAGACTACTTAATATGTTCATAAAGATGAATCTATGTAGTAACTCACCTCACGTGTGATGAGTCCCAGCATGCCAGACCAGGTCCCATCACTCTTCTGCAAGCCCCAGCTTTTGTCAGGGGCTCTCAAGTATGTGTACCTGTCAGAGAGTTGTTTTGCAAGTAGTTACAACAAAATATTTGACTTACCATTAGCTCCCCATTGCATACTGTCGTTAGAACAAACTACGAGTCACACTGTTAATGGCTTTAAAGATTATCAGAACTCCCCCTTTGCCACTGTTCTGAACACTACACATTTATCTTTCCTTTCATTTTACTGATGTAAAATATGTCCAAATAAAATTAACGTAACAAAAGAATGGTAAACTGTGATATGCCACATAACTCAGTAATGAAGTGCAATGAAGTCTTTTACAAGATCCAAGTAAACTGCTGTGTATATAAGAATATGTGCAGCCAATAGCTCACGTAAAGTTCATAGACGTGGACAGTATTTCCATGACATGCCCCGCTGCACCTGTAAAAGCAAGCCGCTTGCCACCAGGTTTCGTTGGGTCGTCAGCCATAACCGCCGACTGCGAAGGGAACTCCTCGGCTGTCACCATCACATGGGGTCGGTGGGGAAACCTGCAGCAAGAGGTTGTAGTCTGATGTGGCCAAGGACTACCTTCAAAGTAATTAGGACATACCTTCCAAAGTCTAAACACCAGCTAATCAAACTGGTACAGTGAAGAGATCACTTGCGTTTCATCTTGTGACCTAGTATTCAAATTATGTAAGATATATTACTGATGCATGCTGTCAATTATACCAGCTGACTGCATCCACACTCTAGTCACGTACTATGTTTTGAACAAAGACCATATGATAAAAACATTCACATATTATTTTAAGAATCTTGGAGAGTTACAGACAACAAGAGCTTACTGTAAAAATTTCTTTGGAAACAGATTTGGTGGGTAGACTAGACTTAGACTTTGGTCAGTAGTCCACGATGCTACCTGTAATGGCCGAGTTTCTGGATCAGTGAAGGGTAGCCATGTGAGCACTCTGGTCCTGTTGACAAAATGAATGAAAAGATAAGAAAATAAAAAGTAAATATACAGTCAATGTATCAAAGTGAGGAATATCCCTTCTTATAAGTGCTGTTGTCCATAGAAAACATTCACTACCTGAGGACTGATGATGCATCGTCGACAACAGCGAGCAGAGCACTAGTGCGTGATAGAGTTTTGTGAAGGTGGTGGAGAGTGTGGAGGCGATGAAGAGGGAGGCGAGTGAAGGCGAGCAGCTTCGTTGTGTGCAACGACAGGAGGTGGTTCCTGAAGGAGGACTCAGCGGAGGCGGAGAGGAAGGTTGGGTCTTCGCTCACCACCACCACTGTCACCCACCACGACACTTCACGAAGCTAATGGCGCAAAAGTAATTTTAGAAACCGTTTGAGTTTTAAATATATTTCTCTAAGTAAGTCTGATTTTAATCCCTTTTTACTGTTGCACACACACACACACACACACACACACACACACACACAAATGTCCTTGGTCTACCTCCCAAAGTCATTTTATCAGCCTTGACATTCTGTAGGCACTTACCCGTCTAGCAGTGGCGATAGCCCGGGAGAGTTTTTCACGTGTCATGTTGGTGTTTTGTTCATCATTTGTCACCCCAAACACTCCGACTCCCCACGGAGCTTGTAAGTCAGTTAGATCCTGAAATAGAAATCATGGTGATGGTTTGTATCCATTTAATGCCACTGACTCCAGTGAAAGTAAATTGTGTAATGAGTGGAACTTGAATTTGAGAAATATTTTTTGGAAAGGACATTTTTGGGAGTTCCTCTCCTGGAAGATATTTTACACAATAACTGACTTAATGTAACTTGTAGCTTTCCAGTTCCATAGTAGCAGTTCCATAGGTCTGCCACATTGAACAGCCAAGCTGAGATGTGATTCAGTTTGTTCCTAGGATCTGTAAAAGGCAATGAGTGAATTACCTGTTACATATAGTTAGGAGAAATGTGTACAGTATAATATAATCTAACTTCCTTAATCCATTTCAGAAACGTCCAAGTTTTGCTTGGCGCTAACACTGACGCACTTGCATTACAGAAAATGCCCATGGAGAGTCGTCTATCACCAAGATGATGGAGGAGCGGGAACACTGTTCTGTGGCCAACATGACATCGAGTGCTCGCCAGCTCGTCGGCGATCCTCGAGTTTTTTCTGACAAAGATAGAGATAAATTTATAAGAAGAACAGATGTAAGACACTATAAAATACGACAGTACCTATGTATAACTGGTATTATTAACTGATCACGTACCTGGAAAGGGTCGTCAAATGTTAGGCATAATTGTTAGATTATAGCCACAGGGTGAAGCTTCCGAGCCTGGATCAATGGACCATATAGCTCTGGAGGGCAACGAGGGATCACTGGAGTAACCGCTACATCTAACACCAGAAATACAGCATCATGGTTTGGGCTCGAACTGTCAACCCTATGGTCGTGAAAAGTGAGCGCCACCACTGAGCTATTCTGGTCCCAAGAAGAATACACCTAAATGCGTCTGTTTTCCAAGAAAATATATCGGAATCTATCTTTTCAGTATACTGAATGATCTCTCCTTGTAGATTCACATGTAACAGTATCTCTTTACTGAAATGTTGTGCATGAGAATTTTGAATGAAGAACACATACCAAAATTTGTCGAGGTTCAGGTATATATTTTATATTTGATTAGGCATTAGATTACACCGTGTAACACAAAATTTGTCCATGAGTTAAAACTATTATTTTCTGATTTTTTAGAGCATAAATAAGTAAAAATGAGCAGTCACCAAGTTCAGACTTCGGTTCTGAGTTCACGAGATCGATTTATTGATTTTTTGCCATTTTTGCTTATTAATTTACGGGTTTTTAACACTATCTGCTTTAAATCATATGAATCCTGTTAAGCATAATTTGAACTGATGTTAACACAATTATTATGATAAATCGATGATGAAAAATGAAGTTTTCCAGGCCCCGTCTTCAGAAATGAAATTAAAAATGAAATGAGTAGGGTATAATTATGTATTATAATATGTTAATACACAGACAGTGATACAATGCAGTGATGCAGAACGTTGATAAAGAGTATTGCTACGGAGAATTGATACAGAATTGATAAAAAAATTCTAGCATTATTTACAGTTTAATCAAAAAGAAGTTTTTCTACGAGATTGGCGATTGTATTTCAGTTCACTCTCACGCAAAAGGTTCTAGATGTAGTCCCCCATCATACTTTCATTGTACTGTCCCTTGTAGCGTTCCTCGAAAGAGCTAGCATCCTGGTAAAATCTTTCTCCTTGTTCTTTTGAGTAGTCTCCCATGTTTTCTTTGAACTTATCAAGGTGGGCGTGTAGTACGTGCAGTTTCAGCGACATCCGGCAGCCACAAGTTCGTCAACGATTTCCCTGTAGTTCTTTGCCTTGTGGTTTCCGAGGAAACCTTTGAGTAGAGAAATGAAGCTTGGTTAAGCTGCCCGCTCAACCTCAGACAGCTTCTCAGGAAAGCTTTCAGCGTTGATAAGTCGCTTCACATGAGGGCCCACAATTTCTTCTGCTTTAATCTTCGCCTCCGACAACTTCGGGAATAGCTCCTGGATGTGCTTGAAGGCCTCACCCTCTGGATCCGGCTGTTTAACAAACTGGTTGATGAGGCCCAGTTTGATGTGCAGGGGTGGCATCAGCACTTTCGTAGGCTCCACCAGCGGCTCTTGCTTCACGTTATGCGCCCCAACCTCATAGCCGGTCCTGAGGGGCCAGTTCCTCTTTTCGTAGTGAAGGGCTGTATTTCGGCTATCCCAGAGGCAGAGATAGTAGGGGAACTTGGTGAAGCCACCCTGAAGCCCCATCAAGAAGGCCATCATCTTGAAATCGCCAATGGCCACCCAGCTGAATTGGTCGTACTTCAGTGCACTCAGCAGGATTTTGACGTTCTGGTACTCTTCTTTCATGTGCACTGAATGAGCCAGAGGAATCGAGGGCCACTGATATGTTCTGTGCAGTTAAACAGCTTTGAGGCTTCTAGATGAACTGTCGATAAAGAGCCGCCAGTCAGGGGTGCTCCAGGGAATGCCCAAGAATGGATTAATTTAAAAAATAACATTCTTATTTCAACAAAATCGATGTACTGGCAACAAACCCGAAGTTTAAAATCACTGACAGCTTTTTTCCAGTGTTTTGAAGCGTAATGAATCAGAGATTAAAGGTTATTGCCCAGAAACAAAGATTTTGTGTGTGTGTGTGTGTTACACGGTGTTATAGTTAACTCTCTCTCACTCTTTCGACGCCACCTGCGTCCAACCACTTCCAAGTACTGAGTGACAGACTCTCGCCAGCCCAGACCTCACGTTCCCCACACTCCTCACTCAGCGTTTCGCGCGGTAGCAGAAACTGATTTTAATCATTTCATTCCCCCGCCCTTATTAATAACTGTATTGTTTGAAACTGGTTTATATTATAAATTAATGAATGACCTTCCTAATGAATGAAAAAATCCAAAAAAAGAAAAGGAATTACCATATTGTATCATTCACTTGTTTATTCAGTGCTCATTTACTCACAGACATATAAACATTTCGGCAGTGATTATAGAATATTGTAGAACATTTATCTGCGATCCATTTCGTAAAACTATGACACTTCTAGCTACACTAAAATTTTTTTTCATGGCATACGAAATAACGATGGTAGTTCATCACGCCTGGCTGCTCTGAGTGAACTGTTTCCCATCATTTCATTCAAGCCTGCCCAGACCTCACGCTCCCTACATTCCTCACTCAGTGTTTTGCACGGCATCGAAAAATGATTACAATCATTTCATTCCCCTGCCCTAATTTTTAACCGTACAGTATTGTTATGAAGCTGATACATGTTACAAATGAATAAATGATCTTCCTAATGAATGAAAAAAGAAATGATATAAAACACCACCCTTTATCGTTCAGTAATGTATTCATTTACTCGATGACATATACAGTACTCACACGCTATTTTTTTCACAACAAAATATTTTTGTGAAAAAAATATAGTGTGTGGGTGCTGTATATGAGTATATGTCAGTAAATGAATACATCACTGAACAATAAAATATTGTGTTTTATATCCTTTATTTTTTTCATTCATTAGGAAAATCATTTATTCATTTGTAACGTATCAGTTTCATAACAATACTGTACAGTTAAAAATTAGAGCAGGGGAATGAAATTATTGTCATTAGTTTTCGATGCCACACAAATCACTGAGTGAGGAATGTGGGAAGCATGAGCTCTGGGCGGGCGAGAATGAAATGACGGGAAACAGTACACTCAGAGCGGCCAGGCGTGATGAACGACTGTTGTTATTCCGTATGCCATAAAAAATTTCCTAGTATAGCTAGAAGTGTAATTTTTTTACGAAATGGATCGCAGATAAATGTTCTACAATATTCTATAATCACTGCCGAAATGTTTATATATCTGTGAGTAAATGAGAACTGAATAAATAAGTGAATGATACAATATGGTAATTCCTTTTTTTATATATTTTTTTCGTTCATTAGGAAGATCAAATAACAAATTGTTGTGAAAAAAATACAGCAAATTTTATGGTTGGACTCAACCTACGTCAAAAAAAGGTGAGCGGTTGATTTCACTTGGACGAATCCCGCGTCAAAAGAATGTGGGCAGTTGGATTCTTCACCAGGCCCCCGTGTACGAAAGGGTTAATTAGGCACCTTATGTTTGGAAAACATAAGTGTCTGGGGAATGGCTGGGAGAAGGAGGGAGGTGAGAAGATGGGAAGAAATCAGTAGGATAGAAGTTGTGGAAGCAATGAAGAAAGTCAAACTGAGGAAAGCCCCAGGAACTTATGAAGTGTGTGGTGAAATGCTGAAGCATGAGGGAGAGATAGTAGTAGAATGGATGTGGAAGATGTACAGATTGCCCTGGGAGGAAGGTAGAGTCCCACAAGATTGGAAGTCAGGTATAATTATTCCCTTGTACAAAGGAAAAAGGGAAAAAGTGTGTGGTAATCATAGGGGCATTTGTCCTCTTAGTGTTATAGGAAAAGTGTATGGTAGGATACTTACTGGCAGAGTTAGGGGAATAACAGAGGAATTAGTTGGAGAAGAACAGGGAGGCTTTAGGAAGGGAAGAGGTTTTGTAGATCAGATATTCATTCTTAGATCTTTAATGAAAATGTTTCTAGAGAAGGGAAAGAAGTTGTATGCAGCCTTCATGGATTTGGAGAAAGCATATGACAGGGTGGATAGACAAGGATTGTGGAAACTATTAGGAATATATGGAGTAGATGGGATGTTGTTGAATGCTGTGAAGAGTATGTACGATGGTGCTAAGGCTGCAGTGCATGTGGATGGTGAACTGAGTGAATTTTTCTCTTTGAAGGTTGGGTTGAAATAGGGATGTGTCATGTCTCCATGGTTGTTCAATCTGTACATGGATGGGGTAATAAAAGAGCTACAAGGTAGGGCAGTGGATGTTGGAGTGGCCCTAGTGAGAGAGGGTAGTGTTTGGAAACTCACTGTACCGTTGTTTGCAGATGATACTGTATTGTTAAGTGAAGACGAAGGGGAGTTGCAAGGCTTGGTGGATGAGTCTGGGAGAGTGTGTCTGAAACGGAATCTAAAGGTGAATGTAGGGAAGAGTAAAGTGATGGTCTTTGAGAGAGGTGAAGTCTGTGAATGTACAGTGAGGTTGGATGGTGAGGAAATGGAAAATGTGAGTACGTTTAAGTACTTGGGGAGTGTGATGAGTAAGGATGGAAGTTTGGAAGGTGAAGTGTTTGAAAGGGTACAACAAGGAAGAAAGGTTGCTGGTTCCTTGAAAGCAGTGATAAGAAACAAGGAAGTGAGCATGGAAATGAAAAAGTTACTACATGACAGTATTGTGATCCCAACTCTAACGTATGGAAGTGAAGCTTGGACGTTGTTGGAAGGACACAAGTCAAGAGTGAAAGCAGTGCCAATGAGTTATTTAAGGGGAGCCTGTGGAGTCACATGGAGAGACAGGCTGACAAATGAGGAAGTGAAGGATCGTTGTAGTGTGGATGTGGACGTGATAGGAAGCGTTAGGAGGAACACACTGAGGTGGTTTGGCCATGTGGAGAGGATGGAGGGTGAGAGACTGATGAGGAGAGTGTATGTGAGTGGGGTGGAGGGGGGGGAGAGGGAGGGGAAGGCCGAGGATGAGATGGAGGGATAGGATGGAGAGGTATATGAGAGAGGGGGGTGTGAGTTGGGAGCAGGGCAGTGAAATGGTGGGGGACAGGGCGACGTGGAGGCGATTTGTTTGTGGCCACCCCGTGCGGGATAAAGGCGTCTGACAACAGAGATAGATGTTTGGAAAAGCAGACATAAAAATGGTATTGTCTGAAACGTCGCTGTTCTCATACGTTTAAAGTTTCCTAATCCTTTAATTTTGTCACAGCTCCTGAACATTTTTTTAATGCAATAGAAGCGAAGAAAAGCAGGTTTATTTACATTAGATGACTGTAAAACAATCTAAAATAATTACATAGAATCCACATATGACTTGTGTTTTGATGAGACACATTGAGGTAAGCTAAGGTGAAACTGATAAAATGATTAATATCATCGACTCCCTTTAATTACAACTAGTGTCAACTTGCCTGAGGCATGAGGCAGGCGGGCGTGTACCAGAGGCAATGTAAGTCCCAGACTGAGCCACAGTCTCCCTGCAGCAGCCGCCATCACATCACCACAAACTTTCAGAGAAAAATTACTGTGTTTTAGTGGTTTCTGCATGTTACTTATCTGCATTCTTTGCAAAATATAAGACAGACTAAAGTATCAACAAGATGACCATGGCGTGCTAAGCACTGAGCTGTTGTATAGCCGATTAAACAACTGGGGCACAAAACCCTGAAACTCACCATGTATTTTTACTACTTACATTAACACGCATTTTTGTGTTAAGAAGATGCACAGAAAGTGCAGATCTCATCGGCAGCTAATATTTTCACTTTTGCATTTTTTTGTTGACTCGTATATGTGTCAAAATTAAAAATGTACGCCATTTTTGCCTTCAAATGTGAACCCAGTGTTATGGTTTCATGTGGAACATCTACTTCCCCAAGGCAAAATATATTCATTTTCAGTTAATCTTAAAGGAATGCGTGGAATATCTGGCTGCTGCTTTCTCAATAGTCTGGAAGGCAGTGATGTGGGAGCATTTAACGATTACAGTAGACCCTCTCTATACCGAATCAATTGGGGGAAGCCCAATCTATTTTGAAGAATGTATTTAATAAGCCTGCCTGTTTCATTCGACGCCACTTCCTCCCTTCTTGTAAGATAATCTAAATAGTTGTACGTGAGGGAAGAACGTGGTGTGATGTTACAGCTGAATGAAAGTCGTATTGCAGTCGTTTTAATAAGTATTTTCGTCAGGTCAAGAAAACTCAAATGTAATGGTAAAGAGTGGCATGTCAAAATTAACATCGAAACTACGAATCTGGTAAACCAAATGGAACTAAATTATAAGACATACATGGCTTCCTTAACTAACCATGACATATTTGGACTCGACCTTGCCGGAAATCTAAAACATAAGTTTTCATGAATGTAAGGGGTGAATTAAAAGGTGAAGCAATGTGCGACAATCACATTAAATTATTAGTACATAAATACAACATTAATTTTCCCAAAAACTAGTCAGATATAATCATCCTAATTTACAGGAAAACTGTATAATCTTTTAAAGTCTGAAATAATGACTGAACACACTTTCTTCTGGTGACTCTATATATATTCAGATCAATGAAAGACAACTCAGCCCTTTATTAACAGGAGGTAAAGTTATTGTAGTTTACATTGCGATCGTTCTATTGTCTTCTACTTGAGTGTTCCTACCGTGGATACATTATTTTTCTACAAAAGATAGTGAAGAATTACGTATTCTACGCACTACTGCTCCCTTGAATTATGAGGTCCACGTAAGGGAAACAGCTTGTCTGATCAATTCTGTTCGCAGCGGTATGTAATAGTTTTAGCCGCTTGCAAAGCTAACTATACATAGGAATAATATTTCTTCCAATATGTACTTCAGTCCACCGTTGTTTGACACTCAGTAGTAATTTAAATTAGGATACTCAATATATCCACAGTTATTCTGAAACTCTGAAAGTACTGCACTGTGATTGACATCCAATATGCTTAACTCATCAGGGTGGAGTGCTATAGGTTGATAAGTTTTGATAAGGTTATGAATGATTTTGCTTTGTTCTTCCTTTTTAGGTCTGCCTGTGCGATGCTTGTTCTCAACGTGTCCTTCGTACTTCCACCGATTGAGCCACCTGCAGACAGTGGTGACGCTGGACCCAGTTACCCTAGCTATGGCACGAGCTGACAGGCCCCCCACCCACATCCAGATAAAGCTGCTGCGTTCTGTCAGGGAGGTTGATCGGCATGACCGCTTTACTCTCATGTTCTGAAAATTATTCGACAAAATATGGAACCTTACACCATCGATAACCGTATACGTTATATTATTTGTAGGGTGATAAGAATACTGTTAAAATTGCTTTGACATAAAATTTTATGTTACCACTGAGGGACATCTATCACTCCACTTTAAATCATCGCGTCTGCTGCGTTATGCGAGATACTGCTGTTTGAATGCCAACAGATAGGGAGGGGGGGGGAAGAAGGTACGTGATGTTGAATATTCAGTTACAACTGTTTTATTTATCACAAAATCATGAACTTATTCCAGACAAGAGCCAATATATAATTTCATTAGATTTACAGTTAGTTGTAGAATGAAACCAGGAGATTGCTGTAACTAAATTTCAGATGGCAGTTTATAAGAAAAGATAAATTTCTTTCCTACGATAGTATCTCATTATGTAGGTGGCACATGCATATTCCACTGTGCTAAAATATGCTCAGGCAGAATACTGTACTTGTGCCTTTTTTATTACACCTTCCATTGACACCACAATCTAAGTTTCTGAAAATCACTGAGGCAAGTAGAGAAAAATCTGAGTTTCCTTCAGCAGTACCTGTTGTGTATGAAGTTTCTCACTATATATACGAGCCACGCGGAGGTTTCGTAACTATTTCTGTATGGTACGTTTTCCCCTAATTATCGATAGTGGAATATAAATTGACTTTCGGTCTGTTATCTCTAATTATCCGTTGTTAATGAACTACGGTACGATTAAGACTGGTTTGCTTTTATTATGGAACTAAAAATTGATGGCCAATGTTTAAGTTTAGCAGACACCAGTTATTTCAGGGAGCTGGAAAATACAACTGTGAATCATTCATCCAATAATGATCACATAGGATCTCATTCGGAAAAGTAAGCTACACAGTAGTGTAAATGCGGTAGAGATTATTAACACTGACCTACGGCTTATGGTTACTCAACACAGCGCCACATGACTCACGGTCAGGGTGTGGGGGTTCAGGTGAGACTGGAATGGGACTAACAGCGTGAAGCAGCAGCTGAACACTGAGTGGAGATTGGTCTTTTGCGCACCTTTTATGGCCAGTGAACATCTCCCCCTCCCCTGTCACAACACCAGTCAGTTAATACCTCCCTCTCCCTTCTCACCACACCAGCCAGTTAATACCTCCCCCTCCCCTCTCACCAGTTCAGCTAGTGCACACCTATCTATCCAATCTGTTTCATGAAATCATTACATTCTACAACAGAATCAGTCGGTAGAGAGGTGGCCTGCAGGCCTACCGGACCCAGGTTCAAATCCCCGCTGGGGCAGTGAACAGTTTAAGGATTTGAATTTAATAAAAAGCAGACACTACTGATCTACTCGAAGGCCCGCTGACATGTAGTAAAAATACCCCAGCTAATACCAATACACCAGTCCTGTATGAGACAGCCCTAGCATGTATTCATTATGGACGGTGGGTGTTAGCACCGTAGTGGTGACATGTAGAGGTATATGGTATGTAGGAGGACTATTGGGCCTTGAGAGCAGGCTGTGAAGCCTATGCCCAGTGTCGGACACATAAAAAAATAATAATAATAAAATTTTCACTGCTTAGAAATGGTGATCTAAAATATCTCAAGCACTACTCAAGCAGTGTCCCATGCCTTAAATAAAATCATTGTCCGTATTAATTCCTCAAGTAGCGAAACATGCATCGTGATAATATTGGCAGTCACCACTTAAGCAAATTGCTAAAGCAATCATATACATAGCCAGTATTTTAGAAAGCTTACGTGATAATTTGTTATTAGAAGATGTGTACAAAATTTAAAAAGCATATAAATTTTTTTTTTTTGTCTAGCATTCAAAAACTTCAGAAACTACGTTAAGTGATCCTGATACGGCAAAGAATTTCATTTAGACTAGCACCAGAAAAGTTTGTTAAGTCGAGAGTCAATGGGCTATGGACTTTTACCAAACTGTCAATGATTCTGGGTAACTGGCAACAATGAGTTACCTGAGATGAGCATATGGAGTAACATGGAGGGACAGGTTGACGAATGAGAAAGTGAAAGAACGTTGTGGGGTGGATGTGGATGTGACTGAGAAAATTAGGAGAAATACACTGAGGTGGTTTGAATATGTGGAGAGAATGGTGAATGAAAGACTGACTAAGAGGGTGTATGTAGGTGGGTGGTGGAGGGAGGGAGAGGGAGGGGGAGACCGAGGAGGAGGTGGAGGGATGGAGTTGAAAGGTATATGAGGGAGGGGGGGGTGAGTTGTGGCGAGAGGGGAGTGAGTTGTGGGGAGAGGGGAGTGAGCTGTGGGGAGGGCAGTCAATTGGTGGGTGACAGAGCGACTTGGAGGCGTTTTGTATGCGGCCACCCTTTACAGGATTAGGGCATCGGGCTATAGATAGATAGATAGGCAACAAATATTTTCAAATCTATCATCTCATTTCTCTCATATAATTTTGTTGTCAGTCAAATCATACTCTTGTTGCAACTAGTCATCATGTTTCAAATATTATTACATTTGTTTACAGAAATGATGCGAGGGGAATGCAGTCATAAAAAAAAAAAAAAAATACGGTGAATGACGCTGCACGGATTTGCCATTCGTATAAAAATCACTGTTGTTTGTTAATTAACTCATATATTTATGACCTGTGCATTGTTGTAAATTTGAAAACTTAAAGGTAAGCATGAATTTCACGTGAAGCTCGTGGTCAGTACTGGTGAAGTGCGTGGTCAGAGGTGGGGGTGATGGTGGTGTGTTTGTCATGGGTGTCCACCTGGCCCTCCTCTCTCCACTTGGCCCCACCACACCTGCTTCATCAACAGCACCACAACGGCCACTGCGAACTCGCACCCCAGCACCACGAACATGCCCTGAAAATGAGCAAAATAACATATAATGCCGTAATCTTTTCCTTTATCAACCAACCCACAATACCTCATTAACATCAGTAAACAAAAACCTACCTTGGGATTATATAACATGTTTAATGCAAATGATTAATGGTTTTCTTGGTAAATTTCCAAGAAAGGTTTATGCTTATATATTTAACACAAAGTCTCCAAACACGTATGGAAGTTAATGAGTAAAATCTAACAACCTGGTGGTTTTCCAGACCATCCAAGAGGTCCGTGGCAGGACCTACCCACAGGTTGCTGAGTGAGAAGGCAGAGGTGACTGATGACTATGGGAGGGTTCTTGCAGGTGCTGGAATTGGGATGTGAGAAATTCGCCCATTTGTCATATACACCAGATTCCACTAGTGTATAAGCCCTATCAAGGAAAATAAAACTCTTTTAAGTATTTTGTTCGACATACTGGTAAATATATGCCATAACAATTATTCCTCGTCCTTTTCGATTGTTATATTAATATGAAGTATGCTCACTTACGTGTAAGAAGAAACACACAAGACCAATGTTTTCTCTATTATTTAGTTACTAATAAACGGTTCGGCACTTACAGCTGATTTAACCGCGGCATAAAGGGGCTGTTATTCTGAGCCAGCATGCCTAGAGGAGTGGTGAGGTAGCTGCCCCGGGACATGTAAAAATCACAAGTACCTGTCAAAATATTTACTGATGATATAGTGATAAGTATATGGTAGAGTGTTGATGAAATGAGTTAGAGAGGGCACAGAGGAAGTGACTGGCGTTGAGCAGTGCGGATTTTGGAGAAGAAGGGGATGCGTAGACCAGTGCTGTATTTTGGCGGACCAAGCGGCGTATCGGATTCGAAGCTGGTCTACGGTGAAACCAAGCTACCCCGTTTTGGCGGACCGAAGGATACGAAGCTCGGCCCAATCCAAGGCCATAGAAACCAAGCGCGTCTTCGTATCTCACCGAAGCGTGATTGGGAGCAGTCTTGGTGGACTAACAAGAAGGAGAAGACTCTTGTGTAGCAATTCACAATGGCCAGCAATGACAAGTAAATATATCATGAAATTATCCATACATACATCTGGTTGCCGGTGACAAATACCAACGACATAATCATATAGAGGTTCAGTTGATATAATTAAAAGGGCAGACTGTGAATTGTGAATCAATATCACATCAAGCAGGTTAATTCTCGAGATATTTCCACTCTTGCAGGGGAATGAAAAACAATTTTGATTTGTAGAAACTCTCTGTGATGGGCTTGCCTAATGCAGGTCTGCTGTAATCTCTAGAATGAAAGTACAGGTAAGAATAGGCGAAACATTGTTATGGCTGGGTGGACGTCTAATGAAAACACCAAAAGTTTGGTAGATATAAAAAAGGACATGAAGGGGAATTCACTCCAATTATTAACATGGTAAAAGAGAAAAACCTGGGTAAAGCAACAGGTAATTGTTAAGTTCAACACAATTGTGTACTTTTTTTCCCACCCTTTTATAAGTTTTTAAGTGAGCGGGGTTTTCATCATAGGTTTTTCGGTCTAAATGCACATTTATGGTGGTAAAATACTTGTCCTGTGCTCTATGGAAAATGACCAGTTCATGTTAAGAAGAGATTGTGGTCAGTTTACACTGCAATCGGCAAGTGTAATTTTTCGGCTTTCTGTTTTGGCGGACAGAAACCAAGCGCCCCTAGACGAGCTTCGAATCCGAAGCTGTTGCTTGGGCCGCCAAAATGCGGCTCAGGTGTTTACTGTTAGACAGGTGTGTGAAAAGTATTTGGCGAAAGGTAAAGATCTGTTTTGGTCGTTCATTGATTTAGAGAAAGCTATCTATCTATCTATTTATATACCTAGGCTGCTTCCCCCAAGGAAAGGGAGGTAGCCGAGACAGGACGACTCACTTTCCATTTACTCATCCATTCAAACACATTCATTCGCATCTTAGCCCCAAAGGGGAGAACGGACAGATCCTCACTGCACCACACCGCACAAGGGTCAACTGTGCAATGCAATCAGTGACATCCGCAGCAGGGCCCGACAGCAGAACTGGTTTACCCCTGCCACATCATAATAGACCCATCCCCTTACCCGCACCTGACCTGACTAGCTGATCAGACCAAATGCGGGAGAATATCCCCTCAGGGCTGCGTCATCACTTATTCATTTACAATTTCTCTCCATTTATTTCTGTCACGCACAGCCACTCTTCCTTGCTCAACAGACATCCCTCTCGCATCCAGCGCTCTCTTCACACTGTCCATCCATCCTATTCGTGGTCTTCCTCTCAGCCTTACACCTCTAACATCAGATCTAGTTATCTTTTTCACCAATCGCTCATTATCCATTCTCTCCATATGCCCAAACCATTGCAACACCCTCTGCTCAGCTCTACCAGCCATCTCCCGAACAACCCCAGTTCTCCTTCGCACTTCATCATTTCGCACTCGATCCATACGCGTCACTCCACACATACTCCTCAGACACCTCATCTCCATTACATTCAAACTTTTCCTCTCTGCTACACCCATATTTCATGTTTCAGCCCCATACAATGCAGTCGGTACCACAACACCCTCATACAGCCTTCTCTTTACATCCATTCTAAGCGAACGACATTTAAACACTTTTTTCATTCCTCCCAGCACCTTTCCTACTTCATTTATTCTAAACTTCACTTCTGCATCTATTCTTCCATCCACAGCAACATGTGACCCTAGATATTTAAAACAATCTACCTCCTCAAGCAACTCACCATTCAAAACTATATTCATCCCCCTACCATCTATCAACCTCGTACACTTCATCACTTTACTCTTATTCTCATTTACTTTCAATTTCCTCCTTTCACACACCCTTCCAAACTCCTCTACCAACTGTCTCAATCTCTCCTCTGAATCAGTCACCAGTGCAGTATCATCTGCAAACAGCAGCTGCTTCAGATTCCACTCTCCTCCATCAACATTTACCAGACTCAGACCTTCACCTAAAACTCTTGCATTCACCTCCCTTACAACACCATCCATGTAAATATTAAACAACCAAGGCGACATCACACATCCCTGTCGCAGCCCCACTCTCACGGGAAACCAATCACTCACAGCTTTTCCCACTCTTACACACGCTCTACTATTTACATAAAAACTTTTCACCCCTTTTAGTAACCTACCATCAAGTCCATACAATCTTAAAACAGTCCACAAAGCCTCCCTATCAATTCTATCATACGCTTTCTCTAAATCCATAAATGCCCAAAATACATCCTTGCCTTTCGCTAAATACTTTTCACACACTTGTCTCACAGCAAACACCTGATCAACGCATCCCCTCCCTCTCCTAAAGCCACACTGTTCACCACTAATCACTCCCTCTGTACCCTCTCTAACTCTCATAATTAACACTCTACCATACACCTTACCTACAACACTCAACAGACTTATACCCCTGAAGCTAGTACATTCATACTTATCACCCTTGCCTTTATACAACGGGACCACACAAGCACTTGCCCAGTCAATTGGCACCATACCTTTCTCAAAGCACACATTCAACAATCTTACTAGCCAGTCAACAATAGAATTGATACGGAGACCTTGTGGAAAGTTTTGAGATTGTATGGACCTGACGGTACGTTGTTAAAAGGACTGAAAAGTTGTTATGTACAGTAAATAATAGAGCGTGTGAATGAGTGGGAAATACTATGAATGACTGGTTTACCGTGAATGTGGGGCTGCGGCAGGAATGTAGTCATGTCGCCTTGGTTGTTTAATATTTGTATGAGTGATGTTGTAAGGAGGGTGAATGGAAGTGTTAGGTGGAGGTTTGAATCTGGTGAATGCTGATGGTAGAGAGTGGAATCTGAATCAGCTGCTGTTTGCGGATGATACCGCACTGGTGACTGATTCGAAGGAGAGAGATTGAGACAACTGATAGAGAAGTTTGGAAGGGTGTTTGAAAGGAAGAAACTGAGAGTAAATGAGAGTAAGAGTAAACCGATGAAGTGTACGAGGTTGGTAGATGGTAGAAGGATGAATGTAGTTTTGAATGGTGAGGTGCTTAAGGAGGTAGAGTGTTTTAAGTATTTAGGGTCAGAATGTTGCTGTTGATGGAAGAATAGATCTAGAAGTGAAGATTAGAATGAATGAAGCAGGAAACGTGCTGGGAGGAATGAAAAAAAGTGTTTATATCGTTCGGTTAGATTGGATGTAAAGAGAGGGCTGTGTGAGGGTGCAGTGGTACCGACTGTTTTATGGGACTGAAACATGGAATATGGGTGTAACAGAGAGAAACAGTTTGAATGTCATGGAGATGAGGTGTCTGAGGAGTATGTGTGGAGTGACGTGTATGGATCGAGTGAGAAAATATGAAGTGCGAAGGAGAACTGGGGTTATACGAGAGATGTCTGAACGATTTGAACAGAGAGTGTTGCGATGGTTTGGGCATATGGAAGGAATGGATGAAAAGCGATTGGTGAAAAAGATAACTGGATCGGATGTGAGAGGTGTGAGGCTGAAAGGATGACCATGAACAGGGTGAATGGACAGTGTGAAGAGAGCGTTCGACGCGAGAGGGGTGTCTGTAGAGCAAGGAAGAGTGTCTGCACGTGATTGGGATGACTGGAGAGAAATTGTGAATGAATAAATGATGACATGGTCTCGAAGGGTTGTTCTCCCGCATTTGGTGTGATCAACTGATCAGGTCAGGTGCGGGATAGGGGATGGGTCCATTATGATGTGGCAGGGGTAAACCATATCTCCTGTTGGATCCTGCTGCGGATGTCGCTGACTGCACTGTACAGTTGATCTTCGTGCAGTGAGGTGCGGTGGGGAACTGTCCCTTCTCCCCTTGAGGCTAAAATACGAGTAAATGTGTGTGTGTGTGTGTGTGTGTGTGTGTGTGTGTGTGTGTGTGTGTGTGTGTGTGTGTGTGTGTGTGTGAGTAAATTAGAAGTGCGTCGTCCTGTCTTGGGTACCCCCCTTTCTTTGGGGGAAGCAGCCTAGGTATATATAGACAGATAGTGACAGGACTCTCATACTTTTAAATAGAATAAGGGAGCTTTTCTTGGAAAGGCTTACAAGATGCCATTTGTCAAAAGCCAGGCCAGTGATTTATAATGAAATTCCTTTCTAATTAAACAAGGCAAATAAGCCCATCTCCCCACTGATATGAGATATGCTACATTTTATAGAAAAGACTGCTAGAATGGTATGACCATAAATAATTCCAGTGAACATGACAACCACATAATGACCTGTGAGAGAAAAGCTCCTTGGCAGAACGTGATTATAGATGATGTCCATATCAAACACGACATGACTGCCATGCCACACAATGGTCTCCAGGCTTTGGGGTAATTCTGCGAACGATCTATAAGCTACTCGTTCTGTGTCCATCAGGTTCCCCAGCTCGCGGAGTGGACCTGACTCGGCCGGCTGTCAGTAATACTCAACTGTACTGAAAATCTTTCGATTAAATAAGTAGGTGAAACTTGGGTAAAATAATTGACCCCACAGCATATAGTACTGTAGTTGTGAAGCTTTACCAGCTAATTACTTGTATGGCATACTGTGAAGATAACTGATTACGATTGGGAAGTCAATTAGCTTTTCAGAACAAGCCACACATGTTAGTTAATTTTTGGTCTACAAATACTGATGGGCTGATAAAGAACAACTTTGCCAATAGTTTCCTGATGGGATGAATGGTCCCAAATGTATCGCATTCTGTTACTAATGAAAAATGTGAGAAACTCATGGAATCCTTCATGAGTGATTAGACACTACTTCATTTAGAACTGGTCTGACTATACACAACCGGGGTAGTATTTGTTGACAACCTAAAAATTCTTTGGCACTGAACAAACATTGGTGAAGTAAACCCTCACCTTTGTATACCCCGTTAGACCAGATGTAGGATTGAAAGAACGCTTGAGGGTATCCGGAAGAACCGGATTCCGCCATTCGGTAAATGGAGAAAGCCACAGAGACCTTCCAGACAACTGTGACCTAACAGATCAAACCGGATTGCTTCCCGTGCGCTGGGTGACTCAGAAAGCAGTTAGCAGTGCTGATGGCTGTTTTTCCAACCGAGTTGGGCGAATCATAAAGCAGTGCTATAACACGGGTGTGAATATTGTCCAAGTTAGTGTAAAATGGTATACTTCTCATTTTTAGTACTTGAATATTGTATTCTGCTCTTTTATTTTCCATTATTAATCGAAATCCCTCTTTTGGCGGGGACTATCGGACTTTTCAGATTATCAGCTTTATCGGACTGGGTTTCCCCTCAACTGATCCGGTATAGTGAGGGTTTATTGTACGTTATTTGGAATTACATCACAAAAACAATTACTCGCTTTAAGACAGTGGATGATCAAAGTGTTCTGAACAAGAATTATCCCAACATCAGAGTTGTTAGGAACGTCATCAAGTCGCTGATATGGATGGTCGATGTATCTGACTGCCAAGAGGGACATGCGGTTGCCGACGTAGCTCTGTGTCAGCACCACCATCATCAGCATCCACACCCTCAGCATCACACGCTCCCACCACCACTGGCTTTTAGTTCTCTTAATATCTGTTACGACAAAAGAGAAATTAGTAACACGGAACAGAGATCCCAATAGCAGTATATGGCCTGATGTATTTAATAATGTGTCTTTTTTCTGTACATTTATACAGCACATGATGAAGTTTTTCTTTTCAAACTAAATGGGGATTATAAACCAAAAGATTTTTTTTTTTTTCATGCCTAGAGGAAATGATCTTCGAATATTACAAGTGTAGCAGCATAATTGTACCACGTTTAATCGTTATGTTAAATATCCTAAGTTAACTTTAAATTCCACAGGTTAACGTCAAATCACTGACAGCTTCAAAAGACTAAACCAGTTACCTTCTTGAAGGAGAATGCGCTCACAGTTAAAAGTGTTGGGATCTGCGCTGCCTGGTTCGTGTGCGTGAACAGGAAAACAGAAAGGCAGGAGCAGTATCACTGAGCACACAGCCAACAATGCTATTAACAAAGTTGTCCAAACCACTGGTGCAAGAGGCTGTAGGAAACACCACGGCTCCGGCTTAGGATGACCACGAGCAGCTAGAACATGATGCCCACCCATGAACATACAGTATATGCAGAGTATTTCAACCACTGGCTTCTGCTGAGATCCAGGAGAAAAGGTCCAGGAGTGAACTCCACTTCCTGCATTGTTTTGTTAAAGTAAATATTTCCAAAAAGAGAAGAATATCTGCCAGGATATAGTAATCTCCACCAACTCTTAACCCTCTCTGTGGTGCGACTTTACATTACCGATGCCATACCTTCCACATGAAGATTATACTTATAGAAGTACCAAAAACCATTTCCAGCCTACAAAGTTATGCAGAATAGAAGTAACTAGAATGTGTATTCCTTCGAGCCTGTCACGGTTGGCAAGAACGACAATGTGGTTGGGTAGGTTGGAGTTTTGCTTGCGAATGTGTTGTATTGCTTTTAAGCTATAACTGGAGAAGGTAGTAAACCAAACTTTAGCTTCAATGGTCATGCAGATTACTGTTGTATGAATGAGTGTGGCAGTTGCTACCACGATACAGACCAAGGAGAGACCTCAGTGCAACAGCCATCCCTTTTATGCAACTAGGAGGCGATTGACAGAAACCACTCTGATTCACTCACGGCAGCTCCACAGCCTCATCAGAGTTGCTAGAAAATATTTCAACCACTCTACGTAATTCTTGGGCACAACAGTACAGTATGTCACTTGGTGCTCACCGTATCAAACTAGTGTACTTCATGTAATGTCAGTACACGATATGGAGTGGTTGAGGGTGATGAGTATAGTGGAGACAGGTTTCCGAAGTTGCATACCTTAATTTTAATCCAATGTCGCATGTCTTGATTCGTTTGCTTCCAGCGTCCTTAATATAGGACGGACGTGGGCGTTTTCAAAATTAAGTAAAGACGGGAACCAGGGGATAGGGGCCTATGAGCTTCACGACTATGAGCCAATGGTGTCAGGACTCAAAAATATCATAATACAATACTTAATAGACAGGAACGTACACATGTAATTTAGAGGTTAGCTGAAAGTTATGGCTGGGGCTGATGGAAGTGACATTCGCACATTCTCTCAGCAGGAATGCCACAGACAGCACAATATGCCACAGACAGCACATTGTGACCCCTAATTGGAAAGTCCCCAGAATCGTGAAAATTCTACTGAACCATGGATTACACATGCCACAGCCTCTCCTATACGAGAGAGAAGGAGTTAGGAGACAGAAGCAGACAGGATAGAAAGGGAGAAGAGGGTCTACACTCCAGAGAGACTCACGGTGGAGAAAAGTGACAGGCTCGTGAAGTTAGCAAGCATAAAACGCATTCACCTCAATACGCTCTTGTGAGACATCTTTCTATCTATCTATCTATATACCTAGGCTGCTTCCCCCAAGGAAAGGGAGGTAGCCGAGACAGGACGACACACTCCCCATTTACTCATCCATTCAAACACATTCATTCGCATCTTAGCCCCAAAGGGGAGAACGGACAGATCCTCACCGCACCACACCGCACAAGGGTTAACTGCGCAATGCAATCAGTGACATCCGCAGCAGGGCCCGACAGCAGAGCTGGTTTACCCCTGCCAAATCATAACAGACTCATCCCCTTACCCGCACCTGACCTGAAATAGCTGATCAGACCAAATGCGGGAGAATATCCCCTAAGGGCTGCGTCATCACTTATTCATTCACAATTTCTCTCCATTTATTTCTGTCACGCACAGCCACTCTTCCTTGCTCAACAGACATCCCTCTCGCATCCAGCGCTCTCTTCACACTGTCCATCCATCCTATTCGTGGTCTTCCTCTCAGCCTTACACATCTCACATCAGATCTAGTTATCTTTTTCACCATTCGCCCATTATCCATTCTCTCCATATGCCCAAACCATCGCAACACCCTCTGCTCAACTCTACCAGCCATCTCCCGAACAACTCCAGTTCTCCTTCTCACTTCATCATTCCGCACTCGATCCATACGTGTCACTCCACACATACTCCTTGGTATAAATATTGAGATATCCCCTTTGAAGAAATAGACTAAGAACAAACCCCAGTAATAGTCTTTATCTTTCGCCTGTCATCGATGACAATTACTTCTAAGATTGTCTCCTGCAAATAAAGTCACTGTTAAGTACAGCTCGGCTATTACGACGATATAATTACCTACAAGTTCGATAATAGGCAGACGGCGGTATGCTTAGTGCTCTTCCAGCAAAATCCCCCACACAGGAACTCTGGCAGGTAATGGGTTAAACACTGGCAGATCCATCTATTTCTTTAACCCATTTGTGCCCAGCCTCCACAATATAGGACAAAGGAGGGCATTTTCAAAATTTAATAAAGACGGGAACCACGGGGTACAAACATATGAGCTTCGCAACTATGAGCCAATAGGCAGAGGGCGGTACGCTTAGTACCCTTCCAGCAGAATCCCCCGCAGAGGAACTATTGGAGTTAACAGGTTAATTTTCATCCAAAGTCGCATGCCTTAATTTTCATCATACTGTCTTTAGTGTTCATTGAAATCTCTCTCTAAAAAAAAAAGAGTTTGTTCACAAGGCGTAGGCAAGATTCTACACGTGAGGAACATATTTTATACAAGTGTGTAATAATGAATGAATGAATGAATGATTTGTAAATTATTTTATGAATTATCCTGGTATGATCCAATTGACAGAAACTGGCATAATCGACTGAGTCTAAACATAAGTTCAGTTTCTTAAAACAATGGATGAAGTAGTTCTTTGAAGAATCACTAAGCGGGAGACTAACTTATCATTTGAATCTGATCCATGTTCTGCCTGATGGTTCCATTTAATATAGGAATGACTAGTCAACAAGTTTATTGAGTTGAATAGATGTAGTAACTCACCTCACATATGATGAGCCCCAGCATGCCAGACTAGGACCCATCACTCTTCTGCGGCTCCCAGCTTTTGTCAGGGGCTCTCAAGTATTTGTACCTGTCAGAGAGTTTTAAAATTAAATACAACAAAATACCTGACATGCTCCTCTTTCCATACTGCCGTTAAAATGAACTTTGAGTCATTCTGTAAGTGGCTTCGAAGATTATCAGAACACTTCCTTTCAGATTTCTTCTGAAAACTACACCTTAACCCGCCACGTGCCAGCTATTCTTAGCCCTATGGGTCACCTCCATGCCGGCCATTTTTTGACCTATTTTTTATGGGCTAAAATGATAGATTTTGATGTGAAAACAACGAACTTCATCATTAAAATGCTCACCTAAGCTTGGAAATGGGTTTTATTGAGTCCTGCATACTCATATACAGATATATCCGCTCTCTCACACTGACCACATAGGTGAGAGAAAGCCGTTTTCTATGTAAGGTATACTCAGGTATTTATGCTGGGAAGGTATAGCAATGTTCAGTACACTTTTCTGATTACTTATTACTTCAACATCTATCACAATTTGTATGTCTTTCTCTCTGTGAATGCATTATCTTACACTTACATGAAGATAGGTACTACCTGACTTCATTATGTACAGTCCTGGCACTTACAAGAAGGTATTTACAACATGACCACTATATAGTCCTTACATTTACAAGAAAATATTTACAACTCATATTTACGTGAAAATATTTACAAAATGTCTTCACCATGTTCAGCACTGGGTGAGGCACACAGGCAGAGTGAGGCAGAGAGAGCATGAGGGGGGAAGCGAGTAAGTGTATGGCCTTGACAGCCTGGGGGATGGAAGAGGAACAGTTACCATACATACCTGCCAATTTTTACTGGCAAATCTTTAAAAGTAAGGTCCCAGTGATTTTTTTTTTTTTTTTTTTTTACTGTTTTAAAACGTCACTGGCATTGGCCACGGAATTATGTTAGACCATTTTAAAACGGCACTGTCACGTGGTGGGTTAATGTCTCATTGTATATGATTGACGCAAAGTATGTCCACATAAAATCAGTATACATAGCACAAAAGAACTCATAATTGAGCTGGAACAAATGCAATGAAGGCTTATACTGCATCCAAGAAAACAGCTGCGTATATTAGAATGTGCGCAAGCAATAGCTCAGGTGAAGTTCATAGCTGTGGACAGTATTTCCATGATATACGCCGCTACACCTGTAAAATCAAGCTGCTTGCAGTCAGGTTTCGTTGGGTCATCTACCATGACTGCTGACTGGGAGTGGTACTCCACAGCTGTCACCATCACATGGGGTCAGTGTGGGAACCTGAGGCAAGAGGTTGTAGTCTGACGTGGCCAAGGACTATCCTCAGACTAAATCAGACATACCTTCACAAACTAAGCACCAGCTAACAAAACCAGTACAGCGAAAAGGGAAGTTGCATTCCACCTTGAGTTGTAGCGCTGAAATTATGTAAAATATATTATAGATGCAATGTTCTCCATTATACCAGCTGACTGCATCCACAGTCTCGTCAAGTGAATAATGATAAACATTAACATATTCTGAAAAAGGACCATATGATAAAAACATTCACATATTATTTTAAGGATCGTCGACAGTTACAGACACGATCTTACCATAGAAATTTCTTTGGAAAAAGATTTGGTGGGTAGACTAGACTTAGATTTTGGTCAGTACATGGTTGAGTTTCTGTATCAGTGAAGAGTAGCTTTGACAGCACGGTGGTCTTGTTGAAAAAATATGAAAAAAGAAGAAATGGATAAATATAAATAAAGCCAATATATCAATGTGAGAAATATCACCTCGTATTAGTGCTCTCATCCATAGAAAGTATTTACTAACTAAGGACTGGTAATGCATTGTTGACATTAGCGAGTAGAGGGTTGGTGCATGATAGAGTCTTGTGCAGGTGGTGGAGGGTTTGGAGACAATGGAGAGGGAGGTGAGTGAAGGCGAGCAGTTTTACTGTGTGCACGGACAGGAGGTGGTTCTTGAAGGAGGACTCAGCAAAGGCGGAGAGGAAGGTTGAGTCCATGTTCATTACCACCATCGTCACCCACCACGACGCTGCACGAAAATAATGTTACACAAAGTAATTAACAAACCGTTTCAGTTTTAAGCTCATTACTCTAAATAGGGATGCATTTAATCTGTGTTTGAAACTACACACACACACACACATACACACACTCATGTCCTTAGTCCATCTCTCAAAGCTATTGTATCAGCCTTGACATGCTGTAGCCACATACACGTTGAGCAGTGGCTATAACCTGGGAGAGTTTTTCATGGGTCATGTTAGTATTCTGTTCATCATTTGTCATCCAAAACACTCCGACTCCCCGCGAAGCCCGTAAGTCAGTCAGATCCTGATAGAGATAGCATAGAGACGATCTTTATTCATTTTATACCACTGACACCATTGAAAGTAAAGCATATAACAATGAATGGACCTTAAATTTGACTAATGTTCATTGGAGAGCGAGATATTTGCAGGTTCTTATCCTGGAAAACATCTTCCACAGTGACTGTCTTTATGTAACTTAAGAGCTTTGCAGTTCCTTAGTAACACTTCCATAGGTATGCCACATTCACCTGCCAAGCAGAGTTTAGATTAAGTCTGTTCTTTAGATCAGTATAAGGGGATGAGTGAATTACATACAGTATTATGTATCGTAAGGACAGATTTTACTTTTTCCATACGAGTATAATCTAATCTAATTTCCTTAATCCAATTTAAGAATGGTCAAGTTTTGCTTTATGCTAACAGTGACGCACTTGCATCACAAAGAACGCCCATGGAGAGTCGTCTGTCACCAGAATGATGGAGAAGGGGGAACACTGCTCTGTGCCCAACATGATATTCAGTGCTCTGTGACTCTCCAGCGATCCTCTATTTTTTTCTGACAAATATAGAGATGAAATTAGAGCAAGTGTAGATGTAGGGCACTCTGTAGGTCATGAATATGAAAAGGGTTGTCTAATACTAAATATTACTGTTACTTTATAACAAGATGGTGAATCCTCTGAGCTAGGGCCAATGGACCATATATCTCTGGAGGGGAAAAAGAGATCTTTGTAGGGAAAGGTACATCCCTCACCAGAAATACGGTGTCCTTGTGCAGGTGTAGTGCTCGGAAGTGATAATGAGATGTATCTAATCATTTTATGACCAAAAGTCCGGTTTAGTGAGAGAGTGTGGCCAAGGTATAGCTTTTCCATGTGAACGTGATCAGAATGTAGATTAAGTTATCTAGTTGCTAAGTCATTTTTTTTCCTACTGTAATTTATTAGTCTTAAGTCTCTTTAGAATATTAAAATCTAGAGCGGGTTGGAATATGTGCCTATGGTCACCTAATCCAGCATAATGTACGCATGTGGAAAGTGGTGTGAGGCGCGATGATTTTTAGTGTTTTTTTTTTTTTTTTTCGATGTAAGTGAATTGAGAGAGGTTGTGGAGAGTAATTATTGTAGCTAGGGAATGTCATTTTTTCGGGTAATCAATTGTAAGGGGTAAGGCATCACACTGAGTCTATCACGAGTGTATTGCAATGAAAATTTTAAATTGTGTAAGTCGTCATCCTCCCCTCCCTTTCCACCACGCAAGACTGGCGTGTCACTCGCTCACCGACCGTGAAATGTGACGAATGGTCGGTACTGTCATCATCTTCCACCCGCTCCTCCAAGGAATTCTGTAAATAATTTGATAATATTGATGTCTGATATGTTGATGCGCAAATAAGTGATACCCCACGAGTGATAATAGTGACGAAAAAAGAGAAATGGACTCGGGTTAGTATCAAGTGATGTCGTCCCCCAGGAAGTGTGTTGATCATGCTAGGTGACACCATTCGCTTCATTTGAAGAGCGAGTCCTGAGTCCCGCTCACCACTCTTGTAATCTGTGAGCTGGATAGTGAGGTATTTCCCTTATATATGTGTATTGTACTTTATATTATTATTTAATGTGTAACTGGAATACAAGAATGCTAGCTACAGAGCTCTCTGTCTGGACCTCAGATAAACGTGTAATTTTTGTGGGCCAGTTATCAGGTGCCCTGAACTGTAAATTGTTTATTAATGTGTTGGGATGACTTTCCAGTTCAGTACTTATTAGGGTTTTGTTAGTCGTGAGTTAATGCTTACGTAGTTACTTTGTGAGGCACAGTGATATCGACTCAGCGATGCTTTTCATGGTTAGTAATTCATGCTTATTTGTTATAGTATTTTTCTTCTATGTTAGCCCTACAATAAGCATTATTTTGAGCAGTCCTATGTGTCTGTAGTGCCATGTGTTACTCTGTTTTTAATGGAAATCATGTTTCTTTATTATGAGAATTTCTTGAATCAAGTGAAGGGAATACTTGCATTAAGGAGAATAGTTATTCATTGTACATATTAATTTCTAGCGGGTCTCAGTGAGGAAGTCAAGGTCGCAGTGCGTGAGCCAAAGTCCCAGCGTGCAGGTCAAGGTCCCAGTGTGGAAGTCAAGGTAAAGAATATCAGAAGACTGGACCAGTGAACTATAAGCTCAGAGGGACAATTATGGAAAGTCACACTGGACTGAACCTGGGACAAAGGAGCTAAGTTTTGTGAAATTTGATATTAGGGCCATATGTTTGTTGAATAACGTGGCAACTGATTCAGGATTGTTCTGTGAGGCTAGTAGATGGGAAGATTTCTACTCCTTTTTTTGATCTTGTTAACCCGCCCCATCCCAACGTTTTCTGGGCAGTGGTACGCCCCAGTCCCGACATTTTTGGACTTTTTTTTTTGGAGGGGGGCTCAAACATCCGCTTTTGGTGAGAAACATCGAAAATTCATAGAGAAACCGCTCACTGAGGTTTAAAATACTCGATCTAGGTACGAGTACCTCCTTACCTGACTGGGTTTTCTAACAGGCTGGCACCAAAGAAAACGAGTTCTTTGGGAGGGTAACTATTTTATCCACTCATAAACAGTATTTATTTATTTACTTGGTACGAATTTATATGTAGTACAAGAGTATATTGGTTTTCAAACATTAATATAGGCATTATAAGCATTGTTTCACTCATTAACTCATCACCATTCATGACCTTTTTTTCCCATATTACCTGATCATCATTTCTGACTGTTTCTTCCTCTAATGCTATGTAAACTATGTCCTCCACATTGTCATCGATTGGGGAATCACTCTGGCCCTGAATGTCTTTATTGGCCAGGTCACTGGTAACAGGTGAATTGCCGAGACAATGGCGTGCAGGGGGGGGGGAGAGGTTATGCGGTGTAAGGCATTGTCCCTGCTTGGCATCTTATAGAGGAAGGCGTCCCGTGAATACGTGCCAAAAATCACTTGCTAAATCACTCGTGAAAATTGAAAATTGTGCAAATTAGGGACTTTGCAATGTTGCCGAGTTAATTCACGTCTCCGGGATATGAGTGCACATCATGTGAGGATGTGAATTCACGTCTCTGGGACGCGGCGGGTTAGTACACATTTCCTCTCACTCAAACTTTATTGTTTGTATAACCCTTGAGAATTGGTGGTACAGAGTTGACCTAGTGGCTTGTTAATGTGTAACCCAGGAGTATTTAGGGAAATTGTGATGGACGGGCTTGGGTTGGCCAGGCTGGAGACTGATCCTGTCATTTGGGCATGCTGCCACTCTTAACTTGGCCAGTCGAAAAGTAACAAATGCAACCGAAGAGGTCGCTAGTGGGAGAGAGTCGCCGTCAGTCTGAGCTCCAGACCGTTCCAGCATGCAGTGGTCATCATCTGTGACTTGATTTTTGCCCCCTTTTGGCCACGCGAAATTCTGGATTGCAGAGTCTACTAGTAAAAATGGTGACAGCAGTGGATGACCTATTAATGTGAGGGTAATTAAACTAGGAAGCAATAATTGAGAGGTCGTTTAGATCAGTCATTAAATCTAATTATGGTAATAGCTCATCCTCCAGTTCTCAAAGGTATATGTACTTAGCATTATATGCAGAATTATACGGTATGTGTTTTTGTAGTGCTACTATCTTGGTGTTGCAGTTGGGCATTTTAATAGTTGAGCTTCACCTCCTATGGTTGCTCATGTTTGTAAAATTCATGATGGAGTCCCATGTTGAAAAATTAATTGACCTTGAGACTGAAATGCCTGAGGGAGTGGGTGTAAAGCAGGAAACATCCGCAATTGATAATGATGATGATGATGATGGAAGTATGGTGTATATATTGTATATACTTTTTTTTAAATCTAAGCTCGTCTTGTCCTTGCTTTAACTGGCTGGGAATGTGGAGTCAGGTATACGTTTCCAGTCTCTCTAGACTCTACCTGTGTATTTATCTTTTTCTACCGGTACCTATGGGATGTAATTTCGGGTTGATTAATAGGTTTGCATACTTGTTTAGGGTATGCCCAGCTTTTGGAAAGATGAGGCATGGAAGCTGTGTATTGTCAAATCGAGTACACCATGGTGCATAGACCGTCGTTCTTGCCTTGCCTCGAATCATTTTTTTTTTTTTTTTTTTTTTAGGATAGATTGTATGGCTTAGTTAGGGAAAACTAGCTCTCATGGTTAGGAACTTTTTTTTTTTTCCAGATTTAGGGAATTGTACATGTGAGGGGCAGTTCTACCTAGAGGTTTCCTACTCGCTTTGAGAACCTCGAGCACTGAATGTATGTAATACCCAAACTACAGTATAGGACTGCTCAGAGAGAGAGGGGAAGTTTCCAGTTTCTCTATAGGGCTTAGAGAAGTTGAACTATGGGGCTCTCGCATGTTAGGGGAGGTAGGTAGGTTTCGCTCGGTCTCTCCAGACAGAATGCAGTGGAGTGGCTCGTGTTACTCTCAGCTAAGCACAAAGTTTCTTCTTGTAGCAGGGCACTTTCCTTGTCAGGAATATACCTGGTGAGTGGCATATGTTGTCATTTGCATATTGTGAGTAGCATGAGAAAATTTACTCTTGGTAGAGAAACTTTTTTGTGTGGACAGGATAGCCCCCGATTGTTCTCGACCATGGAGCTTATGTAATATCCCACAGTCGCAGTATAGGACAGGTTGGCTGGTGTCTTTGGAAGCATGTAGATAGGTTTCCCCCCACGAGCAAGGAGCGTGTGGAACACTCCACAGTAGCAGTATTGGGAGACTGGTCAAGTAGGTGAATTTATGTACAGTGTTCATTAAGTGTTGGCACTGGGTATTTCCAAGGGGTTCAGGTCCAGTCGCCCGAACTTTTGGTCTTCCCTAACCGTGGGCGGATGTAGTGCCCGGAAATGATATTATGTTGTATCTAGTTCATTTTATGACCAAAAGTCCGATTTAGTGAGAGAGTGTGGCCAGGGTATAGCTGTTTCCATGTGAATGTGATCAGAATGTAGATTAAGTTATCTAGTTGCTAAGTAATTTTTTTCCTACTGTAATTTATTAGTCTTAAGTCTCTTTTATAATATTAAAAATCTCGAGCAGGTAGGAATATGTGCCTATGGTCACATAATCCAGCATAACATACACATGTGCAAAGTGGTGTAAGGCACGATGATTTTAGTTGTTGTTATTTTTTTTTTTTATGCAAGTGTATTGAGAGTGGTTGTGGAGATTGATTATTGTAACTATGGAATGTCATTTTTCTCAGGTAATCAATTGTAAGGGGTAAGGCATCACATTGAGTCTATCACGAGTCTATAGCAATGAAAATTTTAAATTGTGTAAGCCGTCATATCCCCCCCCCTCCTTTCCACCACGCAAGACTGGCGTGTCACTCGCTCACCGACCATGAAATGTGATGGATGGTCGGTTCTGTCATCATCTCCCCCCCCCCAAATGAATTCTGTTATTTGATAATATTGATATTTGATATGTTGAAGCGCGAAAAAGTGACACCCCACGAGTGATAATAGTGACGAAAATAGAGAAATGATCTAGGGTTAGTGTCAAGTGTTGTCATCCCCCAGGAAGTGTTGTGTTGATCATGCGAGGTGACGCTATTCACTTCATTTGAAGAGCGAGTCCTGAGTCCCGCTCACCGCTCTTGTATTCTGTGAGCTGGATAGTGAGGTATATCCCTTATATTTGTGTATTGTACTTTATATTATTATTTAGTGTGTAACTGGAATACAAGAATGCTAGCTACAGAGCTCTGTCTGGACCTCAGATAAATGTGTAATTTTTGTGGGCCAATTATCAGGTGCCGTGAACTGTAAATTGTTTATTAATGTGTTGGGATGACTTTGCAATTCAGTACTTATTAGGGTTTTGTTAGTCGTGAGTTAATGCTTACGTAGTTACTTTGTGAGGCACAATGATATCGACTCAATGACGCTTTTCATTGTTAGAGTAGGGTAATTCATGCTTATTTGTTATAGTACTTTTCTTCTATGTTAGCCCTACAAAAAGCATTATTTTGAGCAGTCCTATGTGTCTGTAGTGCCATGTGTTATTCTGTTTTTAATTGAAATGCAGAGTGTTGTAACTCATGTTTCTTTATTATGAGACTTTCTTGATCATGTGAAGGGATTACTTGCATTAGGGAGAATAGTTATTCATTGTACATATTAATTTCTAGCCGGTCCCAGTGAGGAAGTCAAGGTCGCAGTGCGTGAGTCAAAGTCCCAGTGTGGAGGTCAAGGTCCCAGTGTGGAAGTCAAGGTAAAGAATATAAGAAGACCGGACCAGTGAACTATGAGCACAGAGGGACGATTATGGAAAGTCACACTGGACTGAACCTGGGACAAAGGAGCTAAGTTTTGTGAAATTTGATATTAGGGCCATATGTTTGTTGAATAACGTGGCAACTGATTCAGGATTGTTCTGTGAGGCTAGTAGATGGGAAGATTTCTACTCATTTTTTTGGTCTTGTTAATACACATTTCCTCCTACTCGAACTTTATTGTTTGTACAACCCTTGAGAACTGGTGGTACAGAGTTGACCTAGTAGCTTGTTAATGTGTAACCCAGGAGCATTTAGGGAAATTGCGATGGTCGGGCTTGGGTTGGCCGTCATTTTGGTATCCTACCACTATTAACTTTTGGCCACTCGAAAAGTAACAAACGCAACCGAAGAGGCCGCTAGTAGGAGAGAGTCTCCGTCATTCTAAGTTCCCAACCATTCCAGCATGCAGTGGTCATCATCTGTGACTCGATTTTTGCCGCCTTTTGACCATGCTAAAGTCTGGATCGCAGAGCATACTAGTACAAAGGCTCTAACTGCCAGCCATTTGGTCGTGAAACGCGAGAGCTACCACTGAGGTATTCTGGCCTCTAGAAAAATTCACTGGAATGAGCCTGTTTCTCAAGAATATAATAAGGTACAGCTTTGTAATGTGTAGATATATCTGTACCGGTATACACATAACAGTCTCTTTTCTCCACTGAAATGAAGTGGAACAGAATCGTGAATGAAAAACATTCTAAATTTGTCAAGGTTCGTGTATGTATTTTATGCTTGATTAGGCATTAGAGTACAGTTAATTAGGCAGCTGATGTGTGGAAAGGGAAAGGTTGTAAAAATGGTATTGCCTCAGACGTCGCACTATTATTTTCAAATTTTCATTTTCGTTCATTTTTGTCACAGCTCAAGAACATTTTTTTTTTTTTTTGTGGAACAGAGACCAAGGAGAGCATTTTTTTTTTTTTTATTAGATGACTGTAAATAATTACATACAATCCAAATATGACTAGTATTTTCATATACAGTAATCCCAGTACTTTCCAGACGCCAACTTTCCGGACATCCCCACTTCCCGGATGTTTTGGTCCCGCGATCCAATGTTCACAAAATGGGCCAAAAATCGCAAAATATTAGAAAAAAATCCTACTTTTCCCCCCCCCCCAGTAATTTGAAATTGCCACGTGGCATTGAAGCTGTTACACCATGACCCCTTCACCCTCCCCTGTCAGGGTTGCCATTTGCTATTTTTCATTACCAAATGTGGGTCAATTTGGAAATGAAAAATTCGTTTGGTAATGAATCAGAATAATGCATTACCAAACGGATTTTTCACATGTGTGAGGATACACAGGATGAAAATGGTGGATTGTCTGCTGTCTCTGATTATCTGCAAGCCTACATAGCGTGAAAATAAGCAACATGCTGTTAATTATAAGGAGATTGATTACATGTATTTCCACTTGTATATATTATTAGTGAAGAATAAATATAAATACTAGCTTTACGAATTTGGTAATGAAAAGTTAAATTTGGTAATGAAAACTCCCGAACAACTCCAGTTCTCCTTCGCACTTCATCATTCCGCACTCGATCCATACGTGTCACTCCACACATACTCCTTGGTATAAATATTGAGATATCCCCTTTGAAGAAATAAACTAAGAGCAAACCCCAGTAATAGTCTTTATCTTTCGCCTGTCATCGATGACAATTACTTCTAAGATTGTCTCCTGCAAATAAAGTCACTGTTAAGTACAGCTCGGCTATTACGACGATATAATTACCTACAAGTTCGATAATAGGCAGATGGCGGTATGCTTAGTGCTCTTCCAGCAAAATCCCCCACACAGGAACTCTGGCAGGTAATGGGTTAAACACTGGCAGATCCATCTATTTCTTTAACCCATTTGTGCCCAGCCTCCACAATATAGGACAAAGGAGGGCATTTTCAAAATTTAATAAAGACGGGAACCACAGGGTACAAACACATGAGCTTCGCAACTATGAGCCGATAGGCAGACGCCAGTACGCTTAGTACCCTTCCAGCAGAATCCCCCGCAGAGGAACTATTGGAGTTAACAGGTTAATTTTCATCCAAAGTCGCATGCCTTAATTTTCATCATACTGTCTTTAGTGTTGATTGAAATCTCTCTCTAAAAAAAAAAGAGTTTGTTCACAAGGCGTAGGCAAGATTCTACACATGAGGAACATATTTTATACAAGTGTGTAATAATGAATGAATGAATGAATGATTTGTAAATTATTTTATGAATTATCCTGGTATGATCCAATTGACAGAAACTGGCATAACCGACTGAGTCTAAACATAAGTTCAGTTTCTTAAAACAATGGATGAAGTAGTTCCTTGAAGAATCACTAAGTGGGAGACTAACTTATCATTTGAATCTGATCCATGTTCTGCCTGATGGTTCCATTTAATATAGGAATGACTAGTCAACAAGTTTATTGAGTTGAATAGATGTAGTAACTCACCTCACATGTGATGAGCCCCAGCATGCTAGACTAGGACCCATCACTCTTCTGCGGCTCCCAGCTTTTGTCAGGGGCTCTCAAGTATTTGTACCTGTCAGAGAGTTTTAAAATTAAATACAACAAAATACCTGACATGCTCCTCTTTGCATACTGCCGTTAAAATGAACTTTGAGTCATTCTGTAAGTGGCTTCGAAGATTATCAGAACACTTTCTTTCAGATTTCTTCTGAAAACTACACCTTAACCCGCCACGTGCCAGCTATTCTTAGCCCTATGGGTCACCTCCATGCCGGCCATTTTTTGACCTATTTTTTATGGGCTAAAATGATAGATTTTGATGTGAAAACAACGAACTTCATCATTAAAATGCTCACCTAAGCTTGGAAATGGGTTTTATTGAGTCCTGCATACTCATATAGAGATATATCCGGTCTCTCACACTCACCACATAAGTGAGAGAAAGCCGTTTTCTATGTAATGTATACTCAGGTATTTATGCTGGGAAGGTATAGCAATGTTCAGTACACTTTTCTGATTACTTATTTCTTCAACATCTATCACAATTTGTATGTCTTTCTCACTGTGAATGCATTATCTTACACTTACATGAAGGTAGGTACTACCTGATTTCATTATGTACAGTCCTGGCACTTACTAGAAGGTGTTTACAACTTGACCACTATATAGTCCTTACATTTACAAGAAAATATTTACAACTCATATTTAGTTGAAACCCCCCTGGGGGTAGGGGGGTTTGTCAAGAATACTCCCCCAGTATCCCTGCTTGTCGTAAAAGGCGACTAAAAGGGTTGACGGAGGGTTAGTGCCCCTCCCTGGAAAACAACTAACTAAAAAAACAAACAATAAGCCTCGGACAAGGACTGACCAAACGTTGACGACCAGGGACCGGACAAAGGACATTGCAATTGGAACGTGGAATGTAAGGGGAGCAAATGATGAGGTGAAAGAGAGAGAGATTGTCCAGGTGCTTGAGGATGCGAAAGTGGATGTATGTGGAATAACTGAAACAAAATGGAGAGGAGAAAGTGTGAGAGAATGGGAGTATGGATGGGGTATATGTGCAGGAGTAGGTGAGAATGAGAGGGCAAAGAAAGGAGTATGTATAGTTGTGAGTAAAAGATGGAAGAGGAGCATAAGACAGTATGGATCAGTTGGATCAAGGATTGTGTGGGTAAAGTTGAAAGTTGGAATACAAATGTGGGCGATTGTGTGTGTGTATGCGCCAACGCAAGATCGTGCTAGAAGAGTGAGAGAAGAGTTCTGGACAAATGTAGAAGTGTGCATGGAAAAGTTTGGAAGGAATGATAGAGTGTTTTTGATTGGTGATATGAATGGTAAAGTTGGGAATGTGAAGGTGGATGGAATAGTTGGTGAGTGGGGTGTGCCTGCTGAGATAGATGAGAATGGGAGTGCGTTAGTGGACATTTGTGTTGGGAGGGGGTTGGTGATAGCCAATACCCTCTTCAGGCATAAAATGATCCATAGGTATACATGGCGAGTGATGAGAAGGGTGGGTGGTGAATTGAGTGAAAGGAAGGCAATGATTGATTATGTGTGTGTGGATGAAAGGATGCGAAGATGTATATTGGATGCAAGAGTTTATAGAGGTTGAGGAAGTGGACTTTCTGACCACTACTTGGTGGTGGCCAGAGTTAAAGTTCAAGTAAGATGGAGGAATAGAAGAAGGGAAGGACGAGAGGAAGGAGTAGTTGCAAGGAGAGTGGAAAGGTTACAAGAGGATGAGAAAAAGGCAGAGTATAAGAGAGAAGTGGAGGAACGATTGGGCAAATATGAGTTCGAGCAGATGGGGGACGTGGAGGGTGTGTGTGGAATATTTACAGAAGAAATATGTGCAGCATGTGATGTGGTGTGTGGAAGGAAGAGAAGACGGAGGGGGATGCAAGGAACAGCGTGTGGACTGAAGAGGTGAAACGGGCTGTGGCACAAAAGAAGAAAGCATACAATGAATGGATGAGAAATAGGGGCGTGGAAGAAGTTGAGAGGCGGAAGAGAGAGTTATATGTAGAAAGAAAGAGAGAGGTGAAAAGATTAGTAAGAGAGAGTAAGAAGAGAGTGGATGAGGAATTTGGAAGGAATTTGAGTGTAAAGTGGAGGGACTGTAAGAAAATGTTCTGGAAAGAGGTGAAAAGAGTAAGACAGGGTGGAAGTGAAGTTAGCAGGGGAGTGAAAGATAAAAATGGTAGATTACTAGTGGAGAAGGGAGAAAAAGTGAGCAGATGGAGAGAACACTTTAAGGAATTGTTGAACGTGGAGGATGGAAGTAATGCGAGTATAAGTGGCTGGGGAATGGCTGGAAGAAGGAGGGAGGTGAGAAGACAGGAAGAAATCAGTAGGATAGAAGTTGTGGAAGCAATGAAGAAAGTTAAATCAGGGAAAGCCCGAGGAATTGATGGAGTGTGTGGTGAAATGCTGAAGCATGGGGGAGAGATAGTAGTAGAATGGATGTGGAAGATGTGCAGATTGGCCTGGGAGGAAGGTAGAGTCCCGGAGGATTGAAAGTCAGGTATAATTATTCCCTTGTACAAAGGAAAAGGGGAAAAGGAAGTGTGTGGTAATCATAGGGGCATTTGTCTTCTTAGTATAATAGGAAAAGTATATGGTAGGATACTTATTGACAGAGTTAGAGAAAGAACAGAGAAATTAGTTGGAGAAGAACAGGGAGGCTTTAGGAAGGGAAGAGGTTGTGTAGATCAGATATTCATTCTCAGATCTTTAGTGGAAAAGTTTCTAGAGAAGGGAAAGAAGTTGTATGCGGCTTTCATGGATTTGGAGAAAGCATATGACAGGGTGGATAGACTAGGATTGTGGAAAGTGTTAAGAATATATGGAATAGATGGGAAGTTGTTGAACGCTGTGAAGAGTATGTACGATGGTGCGAAGGCTGCAGTGCGTGTGGATGGTGAACTAAGTGAATTTTTCTCTTTGAAAGTTGGGTTGAAACAGGGATGTGTCATGTCTCCATGGTTGTTCAATCTGTACATGGATGGGGTAATAAAAGAGGTACAAGGTAGGGTAGTGGATGTTGGAGTGGCCCTGGTGAGAGAGGATAGTGTTTGGAAACTCCCTGTACTGTTGTTTGCAGATGATACCGTGTTGTTGAGTGAAGATGAAGGGGAGCTGCAAGGCTTGGTGGATGAGTTTGAGAGAGTGTGTAAGAAACGAAATCTAAAGGTGAATGTAGGGAAGAGTAAAGTGATGGTCTTTGAGAGAGGTGAAGTCAGTGAATGTACAGCGAGGTTGGATGGTGAGGAATTGGAAAATGTGAGTACGTTTAAGTACTTGGGTAGTGTGATGAGTAATTTTTTTTTTTTTTTTTTCATAATAATCATGGCGGCGCAACTGCCACGGTCATATGCCGCCGTATAACAAAGAAGTAAAAAGCAAAAAACTAAACATAGAGGATAAGCCACACAATAAAAAAGGAGAAATTCTAAATATCTTTAAGAAGTCCTGCCTCCTTCACAAAGGAGAGGGTTGCCCCTCCCAAGGCACAGGCGTCCTCCCCAAGCACAGAGGAAAGATGATACACACCTCCATCCGTTTGGTGGTCAGAGAGGAACCGACGCCGCAAATCCTCAAGACTAGGACACTCCACCAACAGGTGCCGAACAGTCAAGGGAACCAGACAGTCATCACAGAATGGAGGAGGAGCCCTCTCCATTAAAAAACCGTGAGAGAAACGGGTGTGGCCAATGCGGAGGCGGCACAAAGCAGTCTCCCATTGACGAGGGAAGCCCTGGTAACTGAATGAGCCCACCTTCTGGCAAATCGAGCGCAACTTATTGGCACCCACAGCATCCCAATGCTCCTGCCAACAGCACCAAACCCTGAAGGCAATAAAGGAGCGCATATCTGCAGTAGGCAGACGATACAGAGGGGACTGTGCAAGAGGGGGACGAGCCGCTGCCGCCTTGGCCAGCTGATCAGCTCATTCATTCCCTGCCACTCCTACATGAGCTGGAACCCAACAGAAATCTACACGACGTCCACGACGCCCTAAAAGGAAAAGCCACTCTAAAATGGATAAAACCAAAGGATGAGAGGGATTAAAAGACTCCATTGCAGAAAGAGCACTTCGTGAGTCACTAAAAACAGTAAAAGCAGTGTGGGGGAGAGTGAAGAGAATCTGAAGGGCAAATAAAATAGCAGTCAGCTCAGCCATAAAAACAGAAGCAGTCACAGGGAGGCTCCCACCTCGACAGAAGGTGGGAAACACCACACCAAAGCCCACACCCGCATCAGACTTAGATCCATCAGTATAAACTGGTATGGAGTCCCCATGAGAAGAGGCATGCTCTAAAAACAGAGAAAATAAAACCTGAGAAGGAAGGGAGGCCTTACTGGATGAGAAGAAACGACAAAATGTCACCCTGGGGAGAAGCCAGTAGCCCACCCTCGGGACACGGTGGGGAGTGATCGGCTCAGAAGGAACAGAGAAGCTAGACATAATCGACTGCACCCTGAAACCAAAGGGCTTTGGAAAGGATGGCCGAGTGGCAAAAATAGGTGACCGAGAATCTTGAGAGGCCTTGAGAAAGGGCACGGAGTCTGGGAGACGAGATAAGCGACACCAACATCTCATCAAAAGGGAAGAGCGGAGCAAGTCTAGAGGAAGGACACCAGCATCAGCCAACAAACTCGAAATCGGGGAAGATCGGAATGCCCCAGTGGCGAGACGAACACCAGCATGATGTATGGAATCTAAAATACGAAGCCGGGCTTCTGAGGCAGAGGAATAAACTTCACATCCATAATGAAGTTTGGATAAAATCAGAGACTGATGCAAGAGGAGGAGGGTCTTGCGATCAGCTCCCCAGTATGTGTGCGCTAAAACTTTCAAGAGACCCAATGCTCTGAGACACTCAGCTTTTACGTACCTCAAGTGAGGGACCCAAGTCAACCGGTTGTCAAAAATCAGCCCTAAAAACCGGGTTTCCTTTAAACACGAAATACGACGCCCATCTAAAAAAAGGTTTGGGTCAGGGTGGACTCCACGAATGCGACAAAAATGCATGGCAACGGTCTTCTTGAAGGAAAAAAGGAAACCTCGTTCATCAGCCCATCTAGAGACACGGTTGAGAGCCATCTGCATCCTCCTTTCTGCCATTGACATCCGTGAGGCAGTGACAGAGATTGATAAATCGTCAACATAGAGAGAGCCACGAACACCATCAGGGAGCACAGAAATAACACTGTTAATTGCCACTGCGAAAAGGGTAACACTTAGTATGCTCCCTTGTGGCACACCATCCTCTAGGGGACGTGCAGTAGACAGCTCACTCCCGACTCGGACCCGAATAAAACGATTAGATAAAAACTCCCGGATAAAAGTGGGGAGTTGCCCACGGAGACCAAACTCATAAAGAGATTGCAATATACCATGACGCCAGGAAGTGTCGTACGCCTTCTCCAAATCAAAGAACACTGTGATATGATGCTGGTTAGTTGCAAAAGCCTGGCAGATGGAAGATTCTAAAGAAAGGAGAGCATCTGTGGTCGACCGCATCTTCCGAAACCCACACTGGACTGGAGACAAGTAACCACCCTTCTCTAAGTACCACATGAGCCGACTATTCACCATCTTTTCGAGAACCTTACAAAGGCAAGATGTCAGCGAGATAGGGCGATAATTAGTGGCCTGCAAGTGATCCTTACCCGGCTTAGGGATGGGGAGAACCACAGCAACACCCCATGAGGTCGGAAACCCACCATTGCACCAAATTCTGTTATACAGTGACAATAGAAAATGAAGGCCTGCATCAGGCAAGTGGTGTAAGAAGGCATATGGGACATCATCCAAGCCTGGAGACGAGTCACGACACTGCAACAATGCCATCTGAAGTTCAGAAGCAGAAAAAGCAACATTATACGACTCCTCCGCAGTAGATGGAAAACTAATGCCCAAAGATTCCAGGTGCCGTCGGCGGCGTGCCGACGGGGATGAGGTGTCCTTATTAGAGACATTAGCAAAATGAGCTGCAAATATCTCGGCAACAGACGAAGAATGAGCCACCACCACACCTGCATCAGATAAAACAGGAGGAGAGGGGACAGGAAATTTCCCTGAAATCTTCTTCACCCGTTTCCACACTTTTGTGAGAGGAGTCTGTGAAGAAATTGAAGAAACAAATGATGCCCAAGACTTCCTCCTAGCCTCCTTCATAACCCGCCGGGCATGAGCTCGGGCTCTCCTATATGCCGCTAAGTAACCAGGGTCACCTCGGTGACGACGAAGTCGGGAGAAAGCAGCACGTTTAGCCCGAACAGCAGAAGCACACTCATCAGTCCACCAGGGAACTGGACAGCAAGGAAAGTGACCAGCTGTTCTCGGAATACTCTGCAGTGCCGCCGAGTGTAGTAAGTCTGTGAAATACTCAACAGCAGCATCAGTGCTGACAAAATCCTCCACACATCGGTTCGGGGAACACAGCTCCTCAAAAACCGCCCAGACCGCCATATCCAAGCGACAGCTGGGAAGACGACGCCGAGGCGCACTCTGTGTCGATCTTAATAAAATAGGGAAGTGGTCACTGCCATGTAAGTCTGGTAACACAGCCCATGTAAAATTCAGGGCTACCCCTGCAGAGCACAGAGACAAATCAATAGAAGTAAAAATACCCGTTTGACTATGGAAGTAAGTAACTTCACCAGAATTTAAAATGTACAGGTCCACATCCTCCACAATGGAGGCTAACATAGTACCTCTAGCATCAGCTGTGGAGCCACCCCACAGGGGATGATGACTGTTCATGTCAGCCAGCAAGAAATAGGGTGAGGGAAGTGCACGAATAAGATTTTCAAGATCAACCCTCTCAATAGTGGCACTAGGAGGGAGGTACAAAGAGCACACAGTATAACGACGGGGAAGGAAAATCTGGAGAGCAACAGCCTGCAGTGGAGTGTTAAGATTCACAGCAGTGAAAGGTATGTCACTGCATACTAGAATAGCCACACCCCCACCATGACTTTGTCCAGGAAGAGGATCTGAATAAAAAACCTGGTAACCAGGTGGGCTGGGAGGCGCAGCATCACCAACCATTGTCTCTTGTAGGCAAACACACACAGGTGAATACTCAGCCAGAAGCCAACGGAGTTCCTCCCAGTTGGCTCGTAAACCATGGCAGTTCCATTGAATAATATTAGCCATTAAAACTATTGAAATAAAAAGGGGCAGGGGAGAGGGACAAACAGAAAACCATAAAAAATACTAAAAATATTAAAATGGAGGAACTATATACACAAAAGAAAGGGTCACTTAGTGGAAACCACTGAGCGACCCTGGGAGACAATCTTCTTGGGAATGCGGATACGCCCAGTAAGGGGCTTGCCACGGGCAGCAGCATGGCTAGAACGAGGGCCTGGGGTCTGCGAAGTGTTGGGAGACTTCACAGACACCCGTCGCTGCCCAGCAGGAGAGGAAGAGCTACTCCGAACCCTGCCCGGGGCCCCCAGTGAACCAAGAGGTCGAGCAGGAGGGATTGGGGTCCTGGCCTCCAAACGTGGAGGGGGCAGGACAGGATCCTCAGAGGTAACCGGAGGAGGAACATCCGATTCACCGGAGGGAGAGGTGCCAGACTGACCTGACACCCCAGAAGCCCCCGAAGACCCAGAAGCAGGGTCCGAGGGCTGTTGCACAGATGGACTAACTACAGAGGATGTGGACTCCACGACCGACACCTTGCTTGGAGGATCTTTAAGACTCAAAGACTCTGAGGAACCACGATGACGCTTAGCAAATGAAGAATGTGCACCATGACTACTAGGGGATACCATAGATGTAGAGGTCGAGTCTTGAACTGTAGCGGCAACCGTCGCAAGTGCGGGAGATTGTTGCACTGGCATGGTATCAACAGATGAAGGCATAGGAGCTGACACAACAGGAGGAACTCGAGTCTGCTGCTGGACAGGACGATGAGGACGGCTATGACCGGACAAAACTGACGCATAAGACACTCTGTTATGGAAAACAAATGACATGGCTCTACTCCTGGCCTCAGAAAAGCTTATTTTATCACGATTACGGATGAGAAGGATCTCCTTCTCCAAGCAAAACCGGGCACAGTCTTTAGATGAAGCAGGATGTGCCTCGCCACAGTGCAAACAACAAACAGGTCCAGGACAGTCCTGTCCTGCATGAGTGGATTCTCCACAACTGACACACACCACTGGGAGGCCCTGTTGCAAACGACGACAGACTCGCCCAACATGCCCGTACATCTGACAGTGGTAGCAACGTCGTGGGTTTCGTACAAAAGGTTTGACCCTAAGGGACAACCAAGCCACCTTGATGGATGAAGGTTGAACATTACAGTCGAATGTCAGCAACAAGGATGGAGTTGGGGTAAGTACACCATCAACCTTCTTCCGAAACCTCTCCACTTTAACCACCCTGTGGACCTGGAGTTCTTCAAGGAGCTTCTCTTCACTGTAGCGGAGTAAGTCTTTTGAGAAAACAACACCTCGACTCTGATTGAAAAAAGCATGAGGGACACAAGTAAATAGCGCATCCGGGTCCTTACACTGGGCAGCCAGCCGGGAACCCTCTTCAGGGGATGTAACCTCCACTAGTAGGCTACCATCCCCCTGAGGTGAAATCTTCGGCTCTCTCCCACAGATTGACATAATGCGCCGATGAATCATAAAAATATCTAAATTCCCAATAGGCTGACCATCCAAAGTACGAATGGTGTAGTACCTTGGGAAATCAACCCTCTCATAGACACCTGGCAGGACCTCACGGGCAAGTCCACAAGATGTTGTTGTCTGTTGCCGGCTCTTCTTCTTTGTAGTGGCCACTGACCGCCAACCACTGGAACCAGGCAGGTATGGTTCCAAGGTGGCAATGTGGGCCTCACCAGCCAGAGGCACATGAGGCACACAGGAGGGAGACTCTGAAGGATGGTCAGGGACGGAACCAGGGTCGTCAGCTGTAAGAATGGTGAAGGAAGCCATATATAATAATAACCACCTTCATTCCCCCACCCCTCCACCCACCATGGAGCCCAACAAGGGGAGGCCATATGCCAGGGAAAGCACCACTGGCGACCCTAGAGGTAGTGGGGAAGTATACGCAGGTAACCACCAAGGGACCCTGACAAGGGTGACTCCAGGACGTTAGGAGCCACCAGGTCCCCCAGTGCCCGCTTGACCCTAAAGCCACTAGGTGACTAGCCTGGATGGCTAGCCAGTGACCAGCCGATTGACCTGGTCGGGCCCAACCAGGCCACCCGTCTAGCCAGAATAAGGGACCAAAGAGGAGTATTGCTAGCTGCAGGGCGCACCATGCAGCATCGCTCAACCTCCAGGACTCCCGTCTCCCAGCATTACAGGACGCCACGCACGGCAAACACGTGGGGAGGCAACAGTCCCGCCCTAGATGGCAAATGGGCAGGGACTGACATCACCAGTAGGCCTCCTCTACCAGTGATGTAGGGGGTGCTTTGTCCACAAGGCTGACAAATGCCAAACCCTACAAAGGTAGGCTTGCCTCCCAAGTAGGTGGCACTGCCAACCATGCTTCAAGCCCCACCACCACGTCAAGGTGACCCCCTACAGTGGGGTGTGTGATGAGTAAGGATGGAGGTTTGGAGGGTGAAGTGCTTGAAAGGGTACGGCAGGGAAGAAAGGTTGCTGGTTCTTTGAAAGCAGTGATAAGAAACAGGGAAGTGAGCATGGAAGTGAAAAAGTTACTACATGACAGTATTGTGATACCAAATCTAACGTACGGAAGTGAAGCTTGGACGTTGTTGGAAGGACACAAGTCAAGAGTGAGAGCAGTGGAAATGAGTTATTTAAGAGGAGCCTGTGGAGTCACATGGAGAGACAGGCTGACGAATGAGGATATAAAGGAGCATTGTGGTGTTGATGTGGATGTGATAGGAAGCATTATGAGGAACACACTGAGGTGGTTTGGCCATGTGGAGAGGATGGAGGGTCAAAGACTGATGAAGAGAGTGTATGTGAGTGAGGTGGAGGGGGAAAGAGGGAGGGGGAGGCCGAGGATGAGATGGAGAGATGGGGTGGAGAGGTATATGAGAGAGGGGGGTGTGAGTTGGGAGCAGGGGAGTGAAATGGCGGGGGACAGGGCGACTTGGAAGCGATTTGTTTGTGGCCACCTTAAACGGGATTGAGGCGTCTGGCAATAGATAGATAGATAGATTTAGTTGAAAATATTTACAAAATGTCTTCACCATGTTCAGCACTGGGTGAGGCACACAGGCAGAGTGAGGCAGAGAGAGCATGAGGGGGGGGGAGCGAGTAAGTGTATGGCCTTGACAGCCTGGGGGATGGAAGACGAACAGTTACCATACATACCTGCCAATTTTTACTGGCAAATCTTTAAAAGTGCGGTCCCAGTGAATTTTTTTTTGTTTTTTTTTTACTGTTTTAAAACGTCACTGGCATTGGCCACGGAATTATGTTAGACCATTTTAAAACGGCACTGGCACGTGGTGGGTTAATGTCTCATTGTATATGATTGATGCAAAGTATGTCCACATAAAATCAGTATAAATAGCACAAAAGAACTCATAATTGAGCTAGAACAAGTGCAATGAAGGCTTATACTGCATCCAAGAAAACAGCTGCGTATATCAGAATGTGCACAAGCAATAGCTCACGTGAAGTTCATAGCTGTGGACAGTATTTCCATGATATACGCAGCTACACCTGTAAAATCAAGCTACTTGCAGTCAGGTTTCGTTGGGTCATCTACCATGACTGCTGACTGGGAGTGGTACTCCACAGCTGTCACCATCACATGGGGTCAGTGTGGGAACCTGAGGCAAGAGGTTGTAGTCTGACGTGGCCAAGGACTATCCTCAGACAAAATCAGACATACCTTCACAAACTAAGCACCAGCTAACAAAACCAGTACAGTGAAAAGGGGAGTTGCATTCCACCTTGAGTTGTAGCGCTGAAATTATGTAAAATATATTATAGATGCAATGTTCTCCATTATACCAGCTGACTGCATCCACAGTCTCGTCAAGTGAATAATGATAAACATTAGCATATTCTGAAAAAGGACCATATGATAAAAACATTCACACTATTATTTTAAGGATCGTCGACAGTTACAGACACGATCTTACCATAGAAATTTCTTTGGAAAAAGATTTGGTGGGTAGACTAGACTTAGATTTTGGTCAGTACATGGTTGAGTTTCTGGATCAGTGAAGGGTAGCTTTGACAGCACGGTGGTCTTGTTGAAAAAATATGAAAAAAGAAGAAATGGAGAAATATAAATAAAGCCAATATATCAATGTGAGAAATATCACCCCGTATTAGTGCTCTCATCCATAGAAAGTATTTAGTAACTAAGGACTGGTAATGCATTGTTGACAATAGCGAGTAGAGGGTTGGTGCATGATAGAGTCTTGTACAGGTGGTGGAGGGTTTGGAGACAATGGAGAGGGAGGTGAGTGAAGGCGAGCAGCTTTACTGTGTGCACGGACAAGAGGTGGTTCTTGAAGGAGGACTCAGCAAAGGCGGAGAGGAAGGTTGAGTCCATGTTCATTACCACCATCGTCACCCACCACGACGCTTCATGAAAATAATGTTACACAAAGTAATTAACAAACCGTTTCAGTTTTAAGCTCATTACTCTAAATAGGGATGCATTTAATCTGTGTTTGCAACTACACACACATACACACACTCATGTCCTTAGTCCATCTCTCAAAGCTATTGTATCAGCCTTGACATGCTGTAGCCACATACACGTTGAGCAGTGGCTATAATCTGGGAGAGTTTTTCATGGGTCATGTTAGTATTCTGTTCATTATTTGTCATCCCAAACACTCCGATTCCCCGCGAAGCCCGTAAGTCAGGCAGATCCTGATAGAGATAGCATAGAGACGATCGTTACTCATTTTATACCACTGACACCATTGAAAGTAAAGCATATAACAATGAATGGATCGTAAATTTGACTAATGTTCATTGGAGAGCGAGATTTTTGCAGGTTCTTATCCTGGAAAACATCTTCCACAGTGACTGTCTTTATGTAACTTAAGAGCTTTGCAGTTCCTTAGTAACACTTCCATAGGTATGCCACATTCACCTGCCAAGCAGAGTTTAGATTAAGTCTGTTCTTTAGATCAGTATAATGGGATGAGTGAATTACATACAGTATTATGTATCGTAAGGACAGATTTTACTTTTTCCATACGAGTATAATCTAATCTAACTTCCTTAATCCAATTTAAGAATGGTCAAGTTTTGCTTTTTGCTAACAGTGACGCACTTGCATCACAAAGAACGCCCATGGAGAGTCGTCTGTCACCAGAATGATGGAGAAGGGGGAACACTGCTCTGTGCCCAACATGATATTCAGTGCTCTGTGACTCTCCAGCGATCCTCTATTTTTTTCTAACAAATATAGTGATGAATTTAGAGCAAGTGTAGATGTAGGGCACTCTGTAGGTCATGAATATGAAAAGGGTTGTCTAATACTAAATATTACTGTTACTTTATAACAAGATGGTGAATCCTCTGAGCTAGGGCCAATGGACCAAATATCTCTGGAGGGGAAGGAGAGATCTTTGTAGGGAAAGGTACATCCCTCACCAGAAATACGGTGCCCTTGTGCAGGTGTAGTGCCCGGAAGTGATAATGAGATGTATCTAATCATTTTATGACCAAAAGTCCGGTTTAGTGAGAAAGTGTGGCCAAGGTATAGCTTTTCCATGTGAACGTGATCAGAATGTAGATTAAGTTATCTAGTTGCTAAATCATTTTTTTCCTACTGTAATTTATTAGTCTTAAGTCTCTTTATAATATTAAAATCTAGAGCGGGTTGGAATATGTGCCTATGGTCACCTAATCCAGCATAATGTACGCATGTGGAAAGTGGTGTGAGGCGCGATGATTTTTAGTGTTTTTTTTTTTTTTTTCGATGTAAGTGAATTGAGAGAGGTTGTGGAGAGTAATTATTGTAGCTAGGGAATGTCATTTTTTCGGGTAATCAATTGTAAGGGGTAAGGCATCACACTGAGTCTATCACGAGTGTATTGCAATGAAAATTTTAAATTGTGTAAGTCGTCATCCTCATCTCCCTTTCCACCACGCAAGACTGGCGTGTCACTCGCTCACCGACCGTGAAATGTGACGAATGGTCGGTGCTGTCATCATCTTCCACCCGCTCCTCCAAGGAATTCTGTAAATAATTTGATAATATTGATGTCTGATATGTTGATGCGCAAATAAGTGATACCCCACGAGTGATAATAGTGACGAAAAAAGAGAAATGGACTCGGGTTAGTATCAAGTGATGTCGTCCCCCAGGAAGTGTGTTGATCATGCTAGGTGACACCATTCGCTTCATTTGAAGAGCGAGTCCTGAGTCCCGCTCACCACTCTTGTAATCTGTGAGCTGGATAGTGAGGTATTTCCCTTATATATGTGTATTGTACTTTATATTATTATTTAGTGTGTAACTGGAATACAAGAATGCTAGCTACAGAGCTCTCTGTCTGGACCTCAGATAAACGTGTAATTTTTGTGGGCCAGTTATCAGGTGCCCTGAACTGTAAATTGTTTATTAATGTGTTGGGATGACTTTGCAATTCAGTACTTATTAGGGTTTTGTTAGTCGTGAGTTAATGCTTACGTAGTTACTTTGTGAGGCACAGTGATATCGACTCAGCGATGCTTTTCATGGTTAGTAATTCATGCTTATTTGTTATGGTACTTTTCTTCTATGTTAGCCCTACAGTAAGCATTATTTTGAGCAGTCCTATGTGTCTGTAGTGCCATGTGTTACTCTGTTTTTAATTGAAATCATGTTTCTTTATTATGAGAATTTCTTGAATCAAGTGAAGGGATTACTTGCATTAAGGAGAATAGTTATTCATTGTACATATTAATTTCTAGCGGGTCCCAGTGAGGAAGTCAAGGTCGCAGTGCGTGAGCCAAAGTCCCAGCGTGCAGGTCAAGGTCCCAGTGTGGAAGTCAAGGTAAAGAATATAAGAAGACCGGACCAGTGAACTATGAGCTCAGAGGGACGATTATGGAAAGTCACACTGGACTGAACCTGGGACAAAGGAGCTAAGTTTTGTGAAATTTGATATTAGGGCCATATGTTTGTTGAATAACGTGGCAACTGATTCAGGATTGTTCTGCGAGGCTAGTAGATGGGAAGATTTCTACTCCTTTTTTTGGTCTTGTTAACCCGCCCCATCCCGACGTTTTCTGGGCAGTGGTACGCCCCAGTCCCGACATTTTTGGACTTCTTTTTTTTTGGGGGGGGGCCTCAAACATCCGCTTTTGGTGAGAAACATCGAAAATTCATAGAGAAATCGCTCACTGAGTTTTAAAATACTCGATCTAGGTACGAGTACCTCCTTACCTGACTGGGTTTTCTAACAGGCTGGCACCAAAGAAAACGAGTTCTTTGGGAGGGTAACTATTTTATCCACTCATAAACAGCATTTATTTATTTACTTGGTACGAATTTATATGTAGTACAAGAGTATATTGATTTTCAAACATTAATAAAGCCATTAAAGCATTGTTTCACTCATTAACTCATCACCATTCATGACCTTTTTTTCCCACATTACCTGATCATCATTTCTGACTGTTTCTTCCTCTAATGCTATGTAAACTTTGTCCTCCACATTGTCATCGATTGGGGAATCACTCTGGCCCTGAATGTCTTTATTGGCCAGGTCACTGGTAACGGGTGAATTGCCGAGACAATGGCGTGCGGGGGGGGGGGAGAGGTAATGCGGTGTAAGGCATTGTCCCTGCTTGGCATCTTATAGAGGAAGGCGTCCCGTGTATACGTGCCAAAAATCACTCGCGAAATCACTCGCGAAAATTGAAAATTGTGCAAATTAGGGACTTTGCAATGTTGTCGAGTTAATTCACGTCTCCGGGATATGAGTGCACATCATGTGAGGATGTGAATTCACGTCTCTGGGACGCGGCGGGTTAGTACACATTTCCTCCCACTCAAACTTTATTGTTTGTATAACCTTAAGAATTGGTGGTACAGAGTTGACCTAGTGGCTTGTTAATGTGTAACCCAGGAGTATTTAGGGAAATTGTGATGGACGGGCTTGTGTTGGCCAGGCTGGAGACTGATCCTGTCATTTGGGCATGCTACCACTCTTAACTTGGCCAGTCGAAAAGTAACAAACGCAACCGAAGAGGTCACTAGTGGGAGAGAGTCGCCGTCAATCTGAGCTCCAGACCGTTCCAGCATGCAGTGGTCATCATCTGTGACTTGATTTTTGGCCCGTTTTGGCCACGCTAAAGTCTGGATTGCAGAGTCTACTAGTAAAAATGGTGACAGCAGTGGATGACCTATTAATGTGAGGGTAATTAAACTAGGAAGCAATAATTGAGAGGTCGTTTAGATCATTGTCATTAAATCTAATTATGGTAATAGCTCATCCCCCAGTTCTCAAAGGTATATGTACTTAGCATTATATGCAGAATTATACGGTATGTGTTTTTGTAGTGCTACTATCTTGGTGTTGCAGTTGGGCATTTTAATAGTTGAGCTTCACCTCCTACGGTTGCTCATGTTTGTAAAATTCATGATGGAGTCCCATGTTGAAAAATTAATTGACCTTGAGACTGAAATGCCTGAGGGAGTGGGTGTAAAACAGGAAACATCCGCAATTGATGATGATGATGATGATGATGGAAGTATGGTGTATATATTATATATACTTTTTTTTTTTAAATCTAAGCTCGTCTTGTCCTTGCCTTAACTGGTTGGGAATGTGGAGTCAGGTATACCTTTCCAGTCTCTCTAGACTTTACCTGTGTATTTATCTTTTTCTACCGGTACCTATGGGATGTAATTTCGGGTTGATTAATAGGTTTGCGTACTTGTTTAGGGTATGCCCAGCTTTTGGAAAGATGAGGGATGGAAGCTGTGTATTATCAAATCGAGTACACCATGGTGCATAGACCGTCGTTCTTGCCTTGCCTCGAATCATTTTTTTTTTTTTTTTTTTTTTTTAGGATAGATTGTAAGGCTTAGTTAGGGACAACTAGCTCTGATGGTTAAGAACTTTTTTTTTTTTTTCCAGATTTAGGGAATTGTACATGTGAGGGGCAGTTCTACCTAGAGGTTTCCTACTCGCTTTGAGAACCTCGAGCACTGAATGTATGTAATACCCAAACTACAGGATAGAACTGCTCAGAGAGAAAGGGGAAGTTTCCAGTTTCTCTATAGGGCTTGGAGAAGTTGAACTATGGGGCTCTCGCATGTTAGGGGAGGTAGGTAGGTTTCGCTCGGTCTCTCCGGACAGAATGCAGTGGAGTGGCTCGTGTTACTCTCAGCTAAGCACAAAGTTTCTTCTTGTAGCAGGGCACTTTCCTTGTCAGGAATATAGCTGGTGAGTGGCATATGTTGTCATTTGCATATTGTGAGTAGCATGAGAAAATTTACTCTTGGTAGAGAAACTTTTTTGTGTGGACAGGATAGCCCCCGATTGTTCTCGAGCACGGAGCTTATGTAATGTCCCACAGTCGCAGTATAGGACAGGTTGGCTGGTGTCTTTGGAGGCGTGTAGATAGGTTTCCCCTCATGAGCAAGGAGCATGTGGAACACTCCACAGTAGCAGTATTGGGAGACTGGTCAAGTAGGTGAATTTATGTACAGTGTTCATTAAGTGTTGGCACTGGGTATTTCCAAGGGGTTCAGGTCCAGTCGCCCGAACTTTTGGTCTTCCCTAACCGTGGGCGGATGTAGTGCCGGGATATGATATTATGTTGTATCTAGTTCATTTTATGACCAAAAGTCCGATTTAGTGAGAAAGTGTGGCCAGGGTATAGCTGTTTCCATGTGAATGTGATCAGAATGTAGATTAAGTTATCTAGTTGCTAAGTCATTTTTTCCTACTGTAGTTTATTAGTCTTAAGTCTCTTTTATAATATTAAAAATCTCGAGCAGGTAGGAATATGTGCCTATGGTCACATAATCCAGCATAACGTACACATGTGCAAAGTGGTGTAAGGCACGATGATTTTTGTTGTTGTTTTTTTTTTTATGCAAGTGTATTGAGAGTGGTTGTGGAGAGTGATTATTGTAATTATGGAATGTCATTTTTCTCAGGTAATCAATTGTAAGGGGTAAGGCATCACATTGAGTCTATCTCGAGTCTATAGCAATGAAAATTTTAAATTGTGTAAGCCGTCATATCCCCCCCCTCTTTCCACCACGCAAGACTGGCGTGTCACTCGCTCACCGACCGTGAAATGTGATGGATGGTCGGTACTGTCATCATCTCCCCCCCCCCTCCAATGAATTCTGGTATTTGATAATATTGATATTTGATATGTTGAAGCGCGAAAAAGTGACACCCCACGAGTGATAATAGTGACGAAAATAGAGAAATGAACTAGGGTTAGTATCAAGTGTTGTCATCCCCCAGGAAGTGTTGTGTTGATCATGCGAGGTGACGCTATTCGCTTGATTTGAAGAGCGAGTCCTGAGTCCCGCTCACCACTCTTGTATTCTGTGAGCTGGATAGTGAGGTATATCCCTTATATTTGTGTATTGTACTTTATATTATTATTTAGTGTGTAACTGGAATACAAGAATGCTAGCTACAGAGCTCTGTCTGGACCTCAGATAAATGTGTAATTTTTGTGGGCCAATTATCAGGTGCCGTGAACTGTAAATTGTTTATTAATGTGTTGGGATGACTTTGCAATTCAGTACTTATTAGGGTTTTGTTAGTCGTGAGTTAATGCTTACGTAGTTACTTTGTGAGGCACAATTATATCGACTCAATGATGCTTTTCATTGTTAGAGTAGGGTAATTCATCCTTATTTATTATAGTACTTTTCTTCTATGTTAGCCCTACTAAAAGCATTATTTTGAGCAGTCCTATGTGTCTGTAGTGCCATGTGTTATTCTGTTTTTAATTGAAATGCAGAGTGTTGTAACTCATGTTTCTTTATTATGAGACTTTCTTGATCATGTGAAGGGATTACTTGCATTAGGGAGAATAGTTATTCATTGTACATATTAATTTCTAGCGGGTCCCAGTGAGGAAGTCAAGGTCGCAGTGCGTGAGTCAAAGTCCCAGTGTGGAGGTCAAGGTCCCAGTGTGGAAGTCAAGGTAAAGAATATAAGAAGACCGGACCAGTGAACTATGAGCTCAGTGGGACGATTATGGAAAGTCACACTGGACTGAACCTGGGACAAAGGAGCTAAGTTTTGTGAAATTTGATATTAGGGCCATATGTTTGTTGAATAACATGGCAACTGATTCAGGATTGTTCTGTGAGGCTAGTAGATGCAACTGATTCAGGATTGTTTTGTGAGGCTAGTAGATGGGAAGATTTCTACTCATTTTTTTGGTCTTGTTAATACACATTTCCTCCTACTCGAACTTTATTGTTTGTACAACCCTTGAGAACTGGTGGTATAGAGTTGATCTAGTAGCTTGTTAATGTGTAACCCAGGAGCATTTAGGGAAATTGCGATGGTCGGGCTTGGGTTGGCCGTCATTTTGACATCCTACCACTATTAACTTTTGGCCACTCGAAAAGTAACTAACGCAACCGAAGAGGCCACTAGTAGGAGAGAGTCTCGGTCATTCTGAGTTCCCAACCATTCCAGCATGCAGTGGTCATCATCTGTGACTCGATTTTTGCCGCCTTTTGACCATGCTAAAGTCTGGATCGCAGAGTGTACTAGTACAAAGGCTCTAATTGCCAGCCATTTGGTCGTGAAACGGGAGAGCTACCACTGAGGTATTCTGGCCTCTAGAAAAATTCACTGGAATGAGCCTGTTTCTCAAGAATATAATAAGGTACAGCTTTGTAATGTGTAGATATATCTTGTACTGGTATACACATAACAGTCTCTTTTCTCCACTGAAATGATGTGGAACAGAATCGTGAATGAAAAACATTCTGAATTTGTCATGGTTCGTGTATGTATTTTATGCTTGATTAGGCATTAGAGTACAGTTAATTAGGCAGCTGATGTGTGGAAAGGGAAAGGTTGTAAAAGTGGTATTGCCTCAGACGTCGCACTATTATTTTTAAATTTTCATTTTCGTTCATTTTTGTCACAGCTCAAGAACATTTTTTGTTTTTTGTGGAACAGAGACCAAGGAGAGCATTTTTTTTTTTTATTAGATGACTGTAAATGATTACATACAATCCAAATATGACTAGTATTTTCATATACAGTAATCCCCGTACTTTCCAGACGCCCACTTTCCGGACATCCCCACTTCCCGGATGTTTTGGTTCTGTGATCCAATGTTCCCAAAATGGGCCAAAAATAGCAAAAAATTTGAAAAAAAATCCTACTTTTCCCCGCCCCCCAGTAATTTGAAATTGCCAAGTGGCATTGAAGCTGTTACACCATGGCCCCTTCACCCTCCCCTGACAGGGTTGCCATTTGTTATTTTTCATTACCAAATGTGGGTCAATTTGGAAATGAAAAATTCGTTTGGTAATGAATCAGAATAATGCATTACCAAACGGATTTTTCACATGTGTGAGGATACACAGGATGAAAATGGTGGATTGTCTGCTGTCTCTGATTAATCTGCAAGCCTACATAGCGTGAAAATAAGCAACATGCTGTTAATTATAAGGAGAGTGAATATATGTATTTCCACTTGTATATATAATTAGTGAAGAATAAATATAAATACTAGCTCTACGAATTTGGTAATGAAAAGTTAAATTTGGTAATGAAAACTCCCGAACAACTCCAGTTCTCCTTCGCACTTCAACATTCCGCACTCGATCCATACGTGTCACTCCACACATACTCCTTGGTATAAATATTGAGATATCCCCTTTGAAGAAATAAACTAAGAACAAACCCCAGTAATAGTCTTTATCTTTCGCCTGTCATCGATGACAATTACTTCTAAGATTGTCTCCTGCAAATAAAGTCACTGTTAAGTACAGCTCGGCTATTACGACGATATAATTACCTACAAGTTCGATAATAGGCAGACGGCGGTATGCTTAGTGCTCTTCCAGCAAAATCCCCCACACAGGAACTCTGGCAGGTAATGGGTTAAACACTGGCAGATCCATCTATTTCTTTAACCCATTTGTGCCCAGCCTCCACAATATAGGACAAAGGAGGGCATTTTCAAAATTTAATAAAGACGGGAACCACAGGGTACAAACATATGAGCTTCGCAACTATGAGCCGATAGGCAGAGGGCGGTATGCTTAGTACCCTTCCAGCAGAATCCCCCGCAGAGGAACTATTCGAGTTAACAGGTTAATTTTCATCCAAAGTCGCATGCCTTAATTTTCATCATACTGTCTTTAGTGTTCATTGAAATCTCTCTCTAAAAAAAAAAAGAGTTTGTTCACAAGGCGTAGGCAAGATTCTACACATGAGGAACATATTTTATACAAGTGTGTAATAATGAATGAATGAATGATTTGTAAATTATTTTATGAATTATCCTGGTATGATCCAATTGACAGAAACTGGCATAACCAACTGAGTCTAAACATAAGTTCAGTTTCTTAAAACAATGGATGAAGTAGTTCTTTGAAGAATCACTAAGCGGGAGACTAACTTATCATTTGAATCTGATCCATGTTCTGCCTGATGTTTCCATTTAATATAGGAATGACTAGTCAACAAGTTTATTGAGTTGAATAGATGTAGTAACTCACCTCACATGTGATGACCCCCAGCATGCCAGACTAGGACCCATCACTCTTCTGCGGCTCCCAGCTTTTGTCAGGGACTCTCAAGTATTTGTACCTGTCAGAGAGTTTTAAAATTAAATACAACAAAATACCTGACATGCTCCTCTTTGCATACTGTTGCTAAAATGAACTATAAGTCATTCTGTAAGTGGCTTGGAAGATTATCAGAACACTTCCCTTCCGATTTCTTCTGAAAACTACACCTTAACCTGCCACGTGCCAGCTATTCTTAGCCCTATGGGTCACCTCCATGCCGGCCATTTTTTGACCTATTTTTTATGGGCTAAAATGATAGATTTTGATGTGAAAACAACGAACTTCATCATTAAAATGCTCACCTAAGCTTGGAAATGGGTTTTATTGAGTCCTGCATACTCATATACAGATATATCCGCTCTCTCACACTCACCACATAGGTGAGAGGAAGCCGTTTTCTATGTAAGGTATACTCAGGTATTTATGCTGGGAAGGTATAGCAATGTTCAGTACACTTTTCTGATTACTTATTTCTTCAACATCTATCACAATTTGTATGTCTTTCTCACTGTGAATGCATTATCTTACACTTACATGAAGGTAGGTACTACCTGATTTCATTATATACAGTCCTGGCACTTACTAGAAGGTGTTTACAACTTGACCACTATATAGTCCTTACATTTACAAGAAAATATTTACAACTCATATTTAGTCGAAAATATTTACAAAATGTCTTCACCATGTTCAGCACTGGGTGAGGCACACAGGCAGAGTGAGGCAGAGAGAGCATGAGGAGGGGGGAGCAAGTAAGTGTATGGCCTTGACAGCCTGGGGGATGGTAGACGAACAGTTACCATACATACCTGCCAATTTTTACTGGCAAATCTTTAAAAGTGCGGTCCCAGTGAATTTTTTTTTTTTTTTTTTTTTACTTTTTTAAAACGTCACTGGCATTGGCCACGGAATTATGTCAGACCATTTTAAAACGGCACTGTCACGTGGTGGGTTAATGTCTCATTGTATATGATTGATGCAAAGTATGTCCAGATAAAATCAGTATAAATAGCACAAAAGAACTCATAATTGAGCTAAAACAAGTGCAATGAAGGCTTATACTGCATCCAAGAAAACAGCTGCGTATATTAGAATGTGCGCAAGCAATAGCTCACGTGAAGTTCATAGCTGTGGACAGTATTTCCATGATATACGCTGCTACACCTGTAAAATCAAGCTGCTTGCAGTCAGGTTTCGTTGGGTCATCTACCATGACTGCTGACTGGGAGTGGTACTCCACAGCTGTCACCATCACATGGGGTTAGTGTGGGAACCTGGGGCAAGAGGTTGTAGTCTGACGTGGCCAAGGACTATCCTCAGACTAAATCAGACATACCTTCACAAACTAAGCACCAGCTAACAAAACCAGTACAGTGAAAAGGGGAGTTGCATTCCACCTTGAGTTGTAGCGCAGAAATTATGTAAAATATATTATGGATGCAATGTTCTCCATTATACCAGCTGACTGCATCCACAGTCTCGTCAAGTGAATAATGATAAACATTAGCATATTCTGAAAAAGGACCATATGATAAAAACATTCACATATTATTTTAAGGATCGTCGACAGTTACAGACACGATCTTACCATAGAAATTTCTTTGGAAAAAGATTTGGTGGGTAGACTAGACTTAGATTTTGGTCAGTACATGGTTGAGTTTCTGGATCAGTGAAGGGTAGCTTTGACAGCACGGTGGTCTTGTTGAAAAAATATGAAAAAAGAAGAAATGGATAAATTTAAATAAAGCCAGTATATCAATGTGAGAAATATCACCTCGTATTAGTGCTCTCATCCATAGAAAGTATTTAGTAACTAAGGACTGGTAATGCATTGTTGACAATAGCGAGTAGAGGGTTGGTGCATGATAGAGTCTTGTGCAGGTGGTGGAGGGTTTAGAGACAATGGAGAGGGAGATGAGTGAAGGCGAGCAGCTTTACTGTGTGCATGGACAGGAGGTGGTTCTTGAAGGAGAACTCAGCAAAGGCGGAGAGGAAGGTTGAGTCCATGTTCATTACCACCATCGTCACCCACCACGACGCTTCACAAAAATAATGTTACACAAAGTAATTAACAAACCGTTTCAGTTTTAAGTTCATTACTCTAAATAGGGATGCATTTAATCTGTGTTTGCAACTACACACACACACACATACACACACTCATGTCCTTAGTCCATCTCTCAAAGCTATTGTATCAGCCTTGACATGCTGTAGCCACATACCTGTTGAGCAGTGGCTATAACCTGGGAGAGTTTTTCATGGGTCATGTTAGTATTCTGTTCATCATTTGTCATCCCAAACACTCCGACTCCCCGCGAAGCCCGTAAGTCAGGCAGATCCTGATAGAGATAGCATAGAGACGATCGTTATTCATTTTATACCACTGACACCATTGAAAGTAAAGCATATAACAATGAATGGATCGTAAATTTGACTAATATTCATTGGAGAGCAAGATTTTTGCAGGTTCTTATCCTGGAAAACATCTTCCACAGTGACTGTCTTTCTGTAACTTAAAAGCTTTGCAGTTCCTTAGTTACACTTCCATAGGTATGCCACATTCACCTGCCAAGCAGAGTTTAGATTAAGTCTGTTCTTTAGATCAGTATAAGGGGATGAGTGAATTACATACAGTATTATGTATCGTAAGGACAGATTTTACTTTTTCCATACGAGTATAATCTAATCTAACTTCCTTAATCCAATTTAAGAATGGTCAAGTTTTGCTTTATGCTAACAGTGACGCACTTGCATCACAAAGAACGCCCATGGAGGGTCGTCTGTCACCAGAATGATGGAGAAGGGGGAACGCTGCTCTGTGCCCAACATGATATTCAGTGCTCTGTGACTCTCCAGCGATCCTCTATTATTTTCTGACAAATAGAGAGATGAATTTACAGCAAGTGTAGATGTAGGGCACTCTGTAGGTCATGAATATGAAATGGGTTGTCTAATACTAAATATTACTCTTACTTTATAACAAGATGGTGAATCCTCTGAGCTAGGGCCAATGGACCAAATATCTCTGGAGGGGAAGGAGAGATCTTTGTAGGGAAAGGTACATCCCTCACCAGAAATACGGTGCCCTTGTGCAGGTGTAGTGCCCGGAAGTGATAATGAGATGTATCTAATCATTTTATGACCAAAAGTCCGGTTTAGTGAGAGAGTGTGGCCAAGGTATAGCTTTTCCATGCGAACGTGATCAGAATGTAGATTAAGTTATCTAGTTGCTAAGTCATTTTTTTTCCTATTGTAATTTATTAGTCTTAAGTCTCTTTATAATATTAAAATCTTGAGTGGGTAGGAATATGTGCCTATGGTCACGTAATCCAGCATAATGTACGCACGTGGAAAGTGGTGTGAGGCACGATGATTTTTAGTGTTTTTTTTTTCGATGTAAGTGTATTGAGAGAGGTTGTGGAGAGTAATTATTGTAGCTAGGGAATGTCATTTTTTTCAGGTAATCAATTGTAAGGCGTAAGGCATCACATTGAGTCTATCACAAGTGTATTGCAATGAAAATTTTAAATTGTGTAAGTCGTCATCCTCCCCTCCCTTTGCACCACGCAAGACTGGCGTGTCACTCGCTCACTGACCGTGAAATGTAACGAATGGTCGGTACTGTCATCATCTTCCACCCTCTCCTCCAAGGAATTCTGTAAATAATTTGATAATATTGATGTCTGATATGTTGATGCGCAAATAAGTGATAACCCCACGAGTGATAACAGTGACGAAAAAAGAGAAATGGACTCGGGTTAGTATCAAGTGATGTCGTCCCCCAGGAAGTGTGTTGATCATGCTAGGTGACACCATTCGCTTCATTTGAAGAGCGAGTCCTGAGTCCCGCTCACCACTCTTGTAATCTGTGAGCTGGATAGTGAGGTATTTCCCTTATATATGTGTATTGTACTTTATATTATTATTTAGTGTGTAACTGGAATACAAGAATGCTAGCGACAGAGCTCTCTGTCTGGACCTCAGATAAATGTGTAATTTTTGTGGGCCAGTTATCAGGTGCCCTGAACTGTAAATTGTTTATTAATGTGTTGGGATGACTTTGCAATTCAGTACTTATTAGGGTTTTGTTAGTCGTGAATTAATCCTTACGTAGTTACTTTGTGAGGCACAGTGATATCGACTCAGCGGTGCTTTTCATGGTTAGTAATTCATGCTTATTTGTTATAGTACTTTTCTTCTATGTTTGCCCTACAATAAGCATTATTTTGAGCAGTCCTATGTGTCTGTAGTGCCATGTGTTACTCTGTTTTTAGTTGAAATCATGTTTCTTTATTATGAGAATTTCTTGAATCAAGTGAAGGGATTACTTGCATTAAGGAGAATAGTTATTCATTGTACAAATTAATTTCTAGCGGGTCCCAGTGAGGAAGTCAAGGTCGCAGTGCGTGAGCCAAAGTCCCAGCGTGCAGGTCAAGGTCCCAGTGTGGAAGTCAAAGTAAAGAATATCAGAAGACCGGACCAGTGAAATATGAGCTCAGAGGGACGATTATGGAAAGTCACACTGGACTGAACCTGGGACAAAGGAGCTAAGTTTTGTGAAATTTGATATTAGGGCCATATGTTTGTTGAATAACGTGGCAACTGATTCAGGATTGTTCTGTGAGGCTAGTAGATGGAAAGATTTCTACTCCTTTTTTTGGTCTTGTTAACCCGCCCCATCCCGACGTTTTCTGGGCAGTGGTACGCCCCAGTCCCGACATTTTTGGCCTTTTTTTTGGGGGGGGGGGGCTCAAACATCCGCTTTTGGTGAGAAACATCAAAAATTCATAGAGAAACCGCTCACTGAGGTTTAAAATACTCGATCTAGGTACGAGTACCTCCTTACCTGACTGGGTTTTCTAACAGGCTGGCACCAAAGAAAACGAGTTCTTTGGGAGGGTAACTATTTTATCCACTCATAAACAGTATTTATTTATTTACTTGGTACGAATTTATATGTAGTACAAGAGTATATTGGTTTTCAAACATTAATATAGGCATTAAGAGCATTGTTTCACTCATTAACTCATCACCATTCATGACCTTTTTTTCCCACATTACCTGATCATCATTTCTGACTGTTTCTTCCTCTAATGCTATGTAAACTTTGTCCTCCACATTGTCATCGATTGGGGAATCACTCTGGCCCTGAATGTCTTTATTGGCCAGGTCACTGGTAACAGGTGAATTGCCGAGACAATGGCGTGCAGGGGGGGGGGAGAGGTTATGCGGTGTAAGGCATTGTCCCTGCTTGGCATCTTATAGAGGAAGGCGTCCCGTGTATACGTGCCAAAAATCACTCGCGAAATCACTCGCGAAAATTGAAAATTGTGCAAATTAGGGACTTTGCAATGTTGCCGAGTTAATTCACGTCTCCGGGATATGAGTGCACATCATGTGAGGATGTGAATTCACGTCTCTGGGACGCGGCGGGTTAGTACACATTTCCTCCCACTCAAACTTTATTGTTTATATAACCCTTGAGAATTGGTGGTACAGAGTTGACCTAGTGGCTTGTTAATGTGTAACCCAGGAGTATTTAGGGAAATTGTGATGGACGGGCTTGGGTTGGCCAGGCTGGAGACTGATCCTGTCATTTGGGCATGCTACCACTCTTAACTTGGCCAGTCGAAAAGTAACAAACGCAACCAAAGAGGTCGCTAGTGGGAGAGAGTCGCCGTCAATCTGAGCTCCAGACCATTCCAGCATGCAGTGGTCATCATCTGTGACTTGATTTTTGCCCCCTTTTGGCCACGCTAAAGTCTGGATTGCAGAGTCTACTAGTAAAAATGGTGACAGCAGTGGATGACCTATTAATGTGAGGGTAATTAAACTAGGAAGCGATAATTGAGAGGTCGTTTAGATCATTGTCATTAAATTTAATTATGGTAATAGCTCATCCCCCAGTTCTCAAAGGTATATGTACTTAGCATTATATGCAGAATTATACGGTATGTGTTTTTGTAGTGCTACTATCTTGGTGTTGCAGTTGGGCATTTTAATAGTTGAGCTTCACCTCCTACGGTTGCTCATGTTTGTAAAATTCATGATGGAGTCCCATGTTGAAAAATTAATTGACCTTGAGACTGAAATGCCTGAGGGAGTGGGTGTAAAGCAGGAAACATCCGCAATTGATGATGATGATGATGGAAATATGGTGTATATATTGTATATACTTTTTTTTTTTTAATCTGAGCTCGTCTTGTCCTTGCCTTAACTGGCTAGGAATGTGGAGTCAGGTATACCTTTCCAGTCTCACTAGACTCTACCTGTGTATTTATCTTTTTCTACCGGTACCTATGGGATGTAATTTCGGGTTGATTAATAGGTTTGCGTACTTGTTTAGGGTATGCCCAGCTTTTGGAAAGATGAGGCATGGAAGCTGTGTATTGTCAAATCGAGTACACCATGGTGCATAGACCGTCGTTCTTGCCTTGCCTCGAATCATTTTTTTTTTTTTTTTTTTTTTTTAGGATAGATTGTAAGGCTTAGTTAGGGAAAACTAGCTCTCATGGTTAGGAGCTTTTTTTTTTTTTTTTTTTTTCCAGATTTAGGGAATTGTACATATGAGGGGCAGTTCTACCTAGAGGTTTCCTACTCGCTTTGAGAACCACGAGCACTGAATGTATGTAATACCCAAACTACAGTATAGGACTGCTCAGAGGGAGAGGGGAAGTTTCCAGTATGTCTATAGGGCTTGGAGAAGTTGAACTATGGGGCTCTCGCATGTTAGGGGAGGTAGGTAGGTTTCGCTCGGTCTCTCCGGACAGAATGCAGTGGAGTGGCTCGTGTTACTCTCAGCTAAGCACAAAGTTTCTTCTTGTAGCAGGACACTTTCCTTGTCAGGAATATACCTGGTGAGTGGCATATGTTGTCATTTGCATATTGTGAGTAGCATGAGAAAATTTACTCTTGGTAGAGAAACTTTTTTGTGTGGACAGGATAGCCCCCGATTGTTCTCGAGCACGGAGGTTATGTAATATCCCACAGTCGCAGTATAGGACAGGTTGGCTGGTGTCTTTGGAGGAGTGTAGATAGGTTTCCCCTCATGAGCAAGGAGCGTGTGGAACACTCCACAGTAGCAGTATTGGGAGACTGGTCAAGTAGGTGAATTTATGTACAGTGTTCATTAAGTGTTGGCACTGGGTATTTCCAAGGGGTTCAGGTCCAGTCGCCCGAACTTTTGGTCTTCCCTAACCATGGGCGGATGTAGTGCCCGGATGTGATATTATGTTGTATCTAGTTCATTTTATGACCAAAAGTCCGATTTAGTGAGAGAGTGTGGCCAGGGTATAGCTGTTTCCATGTGAATGTGATCAGAATGTAGATTAAGTTATCTAGTTGCTAAGTCATTTTTTTCCTACTGTAGTTTATTAGTCTTAAGTCTCTTTTATAATATTAAAAATCTCGAGCAGGTAGGAATATGTGCCTATGGTCACATAATCCAGCATAACGTACACATGTGCAAAGTGGTGTAAGGCACGATGATTTTAGTTGTTGTTGTTTTTTTTTATGCAAGTGTATTGAGAGTGGTTGTGGAGAGTGATTATTGTAACTATGGAATGTCACTTTTCTCAGGTAATCAATTGTAAGGGGTAAGGCATCACATTGAGTCTATCACGAGTCTATAGCAATGAAAATTTTAAATTGTTTAAGCTGTCATATCCCCCTCCCCTTTCCACCACGCAAGACTGGCGTGTCACTCGCTCACCGACCATGAAATGTGATGGATGGTCGGTACTGTCATCATCTCCCCCCCCCCTCCAATGAATTCTGTTATTTGATAATATTGATATTTGATATGTTGAAGCGCGAAAAAGTGACACCCCACGAGTGATAATAGTGACGAAAATAGAGAAATGAACTAGGGTTAGTATCAAGTGTTGTCATCCCCCAGGAAGTGTTGTTGATCATGCGAGGTGACGCTATTCACTTCATTTGAAGAGCGAGTCCTGAGTCCCGCTCACCACTCTTGTATTCTGTGAGCTGGATAGTGAGGTATATCCCTTATATTTGTGTATTGTACTTTATATTATTATTTAGTGTGTAACTGGAATACAAGAATGCTAGCTACTGAGCTCTGTCTGGACCTCAGATAAATGTGTAATTTTTGTGGGCCAATTATCAGGTGCCCTGAACTGTAAATTATTGATTAATGTGTTGGGATGACTTTGCAATTCTGTACTTATTAGGGTTTTGTTAGTCGTGAGTTAATGCTTACGTAGTTACTTTGTGAGGCACAATGATATCGACTCAATGATGCTTTTCATTGTTAGAGTAGGGTAATTCATGCTTATTTGTTATAGTACTTTTCTTCTACGTTAGCCCTACAATAAGCATTATTTTGAGCAGTCCTATGTGTCTGTAGTGCCATATGTTATTCTGTTTTTAATTGAAATGCAGAGTGTTGTAACTCATGTTTCTTTATTATGAGACTTTCTTGATCATGTGAAGGGATTACTTGCATTAGAGAGAATAGTTATTCAAAATTTCTAGCGGGTCCTAGTGAGGAAGTCAAGGTCGCAGTGCGTGAGTCAAAGTCCCAGTGTGGAGGTCAAGGTCCCAGTGTGGAAGTCAAGGTAAAGAATATAAGAAGACCGGACCAGTGAACTATGAGCTCAGAGAGACGATTATGGAAAGTCACACTGGACTGAACCTGGGACAAAGGAGCTAAGCTTTGTGAAATTTGATATTAGGGCCATATGTTTGTTGAATAACGTGGTAACTGATTCAGGATTGTTCTGTGAGGCTAGTAGATGGGAAGATTTCTACTCATTTTTTTGGTCTTGTTAATACACATTTCCTCCTACTCGAACTTTATTGTTTGTACAACCCTTGAGAACTGGTGGTATAGAATTGACCTAGTAGCTTGTTAATGTGTAACCCAGGAGCATTTAGGGAAATTGCGATGGTCGGGCTTGGGTTGGCCGTCATTTTCGCATCCTACCACTATTAACTTTTGGCCACTCGAAAAGTAACAAACGCAACCGAAGAGGCCGCTAGTAGGAGAGAGTCTCCGTCATTCTGAGTTCCCAACCATTCCAGCATGCAGTGGTCATCATCTGTGACTCGATTTTTGCCGCCTTTTGACCATGCTAAAGTCTGGATCGCAGACCGTACTAGTACAAAGGCTCTAACTGCCAGCTATTTGGTCGTGAAACGCGAGAGCTACCACTGAGGTATTCTGGCCTCTAGAAAAATTCACTGGAATGAGCCTGTTTCTCAAGAATATAATAAGGTACATCTTTGTAATGTGTAGATATATCTATACTGGTATACACATAACAGTCTCTTTTCTCCACTGAAATGATGTGGAACAGAATCGTGAATGAAAAACATCCTAAATTTGTCAAGGTTCGTGTATGTATTTTATGCTTGATTAGGCATTAGAGTACAGTTAATTAGGCAGCTGATGTGTGGAAAGGGAAAGGTTGTAAAAATGGTATTGCCTCAGACGTCGCACTATTATTTTTAAATTTTCATTTTCGTTCATTTTTGTCACAGCTCAAGAACATTTTTTGTTTTTTGTGGAACAGATACCATGGAGAGCATTTTTTTTATTTTTTGTTAGATGACTGTAAATAATTACATACAATCCAAATATGACTAGTATTTTCATATACAGTAATCCCCGTACTTTCCAGACGCCCACTTTCCGGACATCCCCACTTCCCGGATGTTTTGGTCCCGCAATCCAATGTTCCCAAAATGGGCCAAAAATAGCAAAAAATTAGAAAAAAATCCTACTTTTCCCTCCCCCACTAATTTGAAATTGCCACGTGGCATTGAAGCTGTTACACCATGGCCCCTTCACCCTCCCCTGTCAGGGTTGCCATTTGGTATTTTTCATTACCAAATGTGGGTCAATTTGGAAATGAAAAATTCGTTTGGTAATGAATCAGAATAATGCATTACCAAACGGATTTTTCACATGTGTGAGCATACACAGGATGAAAATGGTGGATTGTCTGCTGTCTCTTATTAATCTGCAAGCCTACATAGCATGAAAATAAGGAACATGCTGTTAATTATAAGGAGAGTGATTACATGTATTTCCACTTGTATATATAATTAGTGAAGAATAAATATAAATACTAGCTTTACGAATTTGGTAATGAAAAGTTAAATTTGGTAATGAAAACTCCCGAACAACTCCAGTTCTCCTTCGCACTTCATCATTCCGCACTCGATCCATACGTGTCAGTCCACACATACTCCTTGGTATAAATATTGAGATATCCCCTTTGAAGAAATAAACTAAGAACAAACCCCAGTAATAGTCGTCATCTTTCGCCTGTCATCGATGACAATTACTTCTAAGATTGTCTCCTGCAAATAAAGTCACTGTTAAGTACAGCTCGGCTATTACGACGATATAATTACCTACAAGTTCGATAATAGGCAGACGGCGGTATGCTTAGTGCTCTTCCAGCAAAATCTCCCACACAGGAACTCTGGCAGGTAATGGGTTAAACACTGGCAGATCCATCTATTTCTTTAACCCATTTGTGCCCAGCCTCCACAATATAGGACAAAGGAGGGCATTTTCAAAATTTAATAAAGACGGGAACCACAGGATACAAACATATGAGCTTCGCAACTATGAGCCGATAGGCAGAGGGCAGTACACTTAGTACCCTTCCAGCAGAATCCCCCGCAGAGGAACTATTGGAGTTAACAGGTTAATTTTCATCCAGAGTCACATGCCTTAATTTTCATCATACTGTCTTTAGTGTTCATTGAAATCTCTCTCTAAAAAATAAAGAGTTTGTTCACAAGGCGTAGGCAAGATTCTACACATGAGGAACATATTTTATACAAGTGTGTAATAATGAATGAATGAATGATTTGTAAATTATTTTATGAATTATCCTGGTATGATCCAATTGACAGAAACTGGCATAATCGACTGAGTCTAAACATAAGTTCAGTTTCGTAAAACAATGGATGAAGTAGTTCTTTGAAGAATCACTAAGCGGGAGACTAACTTATCATTTGAATCTGATCCATGTTCTGCCTGATGGTTCCATTTAATATAGGAATGACTAGTCAACAAGTTTATTGAGGTGAATAGATGTAGTAACTCACCTCACATGTGATGAGCCCCAGCATGCCAGACTAGGACTCATCACTCTTCTGCGGCTCCCAGCTTTTGTCAGGGGCTCTCAAGTATTTGTACCTGTCAGACAGTTTTAAAATTAAATACAACAAAATACCTGACATGCTCCTCTTTGCATACTGCCGTTAAAATGAACTTTGAGTCATTCTGTAAGTGGCTTCGAAGATTATCAGAACACTTCCTTTCAGATTTCTTCTGAAAACTACACCTTAACCCGCCACGTGCCAGCTATTCTTAGCCCTATGGGTCACCTCCATGCCGGCCATTTTTTGACCTATTTTTTATGGGCTAAAATGATAGATTTTGATGTGAAAACAACGAACTTCATCATTAAAATGCTCACCTAAGCTTGGAAATGGGTTTTATTGAGTCCTGCATACTCATATACAGATATATCCGCTCTCTCACACTGACCACATAGGTGAGAGAAAGCCGTTTTCTATGTAAGGTATACTCAGGTATTTATGCTGGGAAGGTATAGCAATGTTCAGTACACTTTTCTGATTACTTATTTCTTCAACATCTATCACAATTTGTATGTCTTTCTCACTGTGAATGCATTATCTTACACTTACATGAAGGTAGGTACTACCTGATTTCATTATGTACAGTCCTGGCACTTACTAGAAGGTATTTACAACTTGACCACTATATAGTCCTTACATTTACAAGAAAATATTAACAACTCATATTTAGTTGAAAATATTTACAAAATGTCTTCACCATGTTCAGCACTGGGTGAGGCACACAGGCAGAGTGAGACAGAGAGAGCATGAGGGGTGGGGGAGTGAGTAAGTGTATGGTATTGACAGCCTGGGGGATGGTAGAGGAACAGTTACCATACATACCTGCCAATTTTTACTGGCAAATCTTTAAAAGTGCGGCCCCAGTGAATTTTTTTTTTTTTTTTTTTTTTTTTTACTGTATTAAAACGTCACTGGCATTGGCCACGGAATTATGTCAGACTATTTTAAAACGGCACTGGCACGTGGTGGGTTAATGTCTCATTGTATATGATTGATGCAAAGTATGTCCACATAAAATCAGTATAAATAGCATAAAAGAACTCATAATTGAGCTAGAACAAGTGCAATGAAGGCTTATACTGCATCCAAGAAAACAGCTGCGTATATTAGAATGTGCGCAAGCAATAGCTCACGTGAAGTTCATAGCTGTGGACAGTATTTCCATGATATACGCCGCTACACCTGTAAAATCAAGCTGCTTGCAGTCAGGTTTTGTTGGGTCATCTACCATGACTGCTGACTGGGAGTGGTACTCCACAGCTGTCACCATCACATGGGGTCAGTGTGGGAACCTGAGGCATGAGGTTGTAGTCTGACGTGGCCAAGGAGTATCCTCAGACTAAATCAGACATACCTTCACAAACTAAGCACCAGCTAACAAAACCAGTACAGCGAAAAGGGGAGTTGCATTCCACCTTGAGTTGTAGCGCTGAAATTATGTAAAATATATTATAGACGCAATGTTCTCCATTATACCAGCTGACTGCATCCACAGTCTCGTCAAGTGAATAATGATAAACATTAGCATATTCTGAAAAAGGACCATATGATAAAAACATTCACATATTATTTTAAGGATCGTCGACAGTTACAGACACGATCTTACCATAGAAATTTCTTTGGAAAAAGATTTGGTGGGTAGACTAGACTTAGATTTTGGTCAGTACATGGTTGAGTTTCTGGATCAGTGAAGGGTAGCTTTGACAGCACGGTGGTCTTGTTGAAAAAATATGAAAAAGAAGAAATGGATAAATATAAATAAAGCCAATATATCAATGTGAGAAATATCACCTCGTATTAGTGCTCTCATCCATAGAAAGTATTTAGTAACTAAGGACTGGTAATGCATTGTTGACAATAGCGAGTAGAGGGTTGGTGCATGATAGAGTCTTGTGCAGGTGGTGGAGGGTTTGGAGACAATGGAGAGGGAGGTGAGTGAAGGCGAGCAGCTTTACTGTGTGCACGGACAGGAGGTGGTTCTTGAAGGAGGACTCAGCAAAGGCGGAGAGGAATGTTGAGTCCATGTTCATTACCACCATCGTCACTCACCACGACGCTTCACGAAAATAATGTTACACAAAGTAATTAACAAACCGTTTCAGTTTCAAGCTCATTACTCTAAATAGGGATGCATTTAATCTGTGTTTGCAACTACACACACATACACACACTCATGTCCTTAGTCCATCTCTCAAAGCTATTGTATCAGCCTTGACATGCTGTAGCCACATACCCGTTCAGCAGTGGCTATAACCTGGGAGAGTTTTTCATGGGTCATGTTAGTATTCTGTTCATCATTTGTCATCCCAAACACTCCGACTCCCCGCGAAGCCCGTAAGTCAGTCAGATCCTGATAGAGATAGCATAGAGACGATCTTTATTCATTTTATACCACTAACACCATTGAAAGTAAAGCATATAACAATGAATGGATCGTAAATTTGACTAATATTCATTGGAGAGCGAGATTTTTGCAGATTCTTATCCTGGAAAACATCTTCCACAGTGACTGTCTTTATGTAACTTAAGAGCTTTGCAGTTCCTTAGTAACACTTCCATAGGTATGCCACATTCACCTGCCAAGCAGAGTTTAGATTAAGTCTGTTCTTTAGATCAGTATAAGGGGATGAGTGAATTACATACAGTATTATGTATCGTAAGGACAGATTTTACTTTTTCCATACGAGTATAATCTAATCTAACTTCCTTAATCCAATTTAAGAATGGTCAAGTTTTGCTTTATACTAACAGTGACGCACTTGCATCACAAAGAACGCCCATGGAGAGTCGTCTGTCACCAGAATGATGGAGAAGGGGGAACACTGCTCTGTGCCCAACATGATATTCAGTGCTCTGTGACTCTCCAGCGATCCTCTATTTTTTTCTGACAAATATAGAGATGAATTTAGAGCAAGTGTAGCTGTAGGGCACTCTGTAGGTCATGAATATGAAAAGGGTTGTCTAATACTATTATTGTTACTTTATAACAAGATGGTGAATCTTCTGAGCTAGGGCCAATGGACCAAATATCTCTGGAGGGGAAGGAGAGATCTTTGTAGGGAAAGGTACATCCCTCACCAGAAATACGGTGCCCTTGTGCAGGTGTAGTGCCCGGAAGTGATAATGAGATGTATCTAATCATTTTATGACCAAAAGTCCGGTTTAGTGAGAGAGTGTGGCCAAGGTATAGCTTTTCCATGTGAACGTGATCAGAATGTAGATTAAGTTATCTAGTTGCTAAATCATTTTTTTTCCTACTGTAATTTATTAGTCTTAAGTGTCTTTATAATATTAAAATCTTGAGCGGGTAGGAATATGTGCCTTTGGTCACCTAATCCAGCATAATGTACGCATGTGGAAAGTGGTGTGAGGCGCGATGATTTTTAGTGTGTGTGTTTTTTTTTTTCGATGTAAGTGAATTGAGAGAGATTGTGGAGAGTAATTATTGTAGCTAGGGAATGTCATTTTTTCGGGTAATCAATTGTAAGGGGTAAGGCATCACACTGAGTCTATCACGAGTGTATTGCAATGAAAATTTTAAATTGTGTAAGTCGTCATCCTCCCCTCCCTTTCCACCACGCAAGACTGGCGTGTCACTCGCTCACCGACCGTGAAATGTGACGAATGGTCGGTACTGTCATCATCTTCCACCCGCTCCTCCAAGGAATTCTGTAAATAAATTAATAATATAGATGTCTGATATGTTGATGCTCAAATAAGTGATACCCCACGAGTGATAATAGTGACGAAAAAAGAGAAATGGACTCGGGTTAGTATCAAGTGATGTCGTCCCCCAGGAAGTGTGTTGATCATGCTAGGTGACACCAGTCGCTTCATTTGAAGAGCGAGTCCTGAGTCCCGCTCACCACTCTTGTAATCTGTGAGCTGGATAGTGAGGTATTTCCCTTATATATGTGTATTGTACTTTATATTATTATTTAGTGTGTAACTGGAATACAAGAATGCTAGCTACAGAGCTCTCTGTCTGGACCTCAGATAAACGTGTAATTTTTGTGGGCCAGTTATCAGGTGCCCTGAACTGTAAATTGTTTATTAATGTGTTGGGATGACTTTGCAATTCAGTACTTATTAGGGTTTTGTTAGTCGTGAGTTAATGCTTACGTAGTTACTTTGTGAGGCACAGTGATATCGACTCAGCGATGCTTTTCATGGTTAGTAATTCATGCTTATTTGTTATATTACTTTTCTTCTATGTTAGCCCTACAATAAGCATTATTTTGAGCAGTCCTATGTGTCTGTAGTGCCATGTGTTACTCTGTTTTTAATTGAAATCATGTTTCTTTATTATGAGAATTTCTTGAATCAAGTGAAGGGATTACTTGCATTAAGGAGAATAGTTATTCATTGTACATATTAATTTCTAGTGGGTCCCAGTGAGGAAGTCAAGGTCACAGTGCGTGAGCCAAAGTCCCAGCGTGCAGGTCAAGGTCCCAGTGTGGAAGTCAAGGTAAAGAATATAAGAAGACCGGACCAGTGAACTATGAGCTCAGAGGGACGATAATGGAAAGTCACACTGGACTGAACCTGGGACAAAGGAGCTAAGTTCTGTGAAATTTGATATTAGGGCCATATGTTTGTTGAATGACGTGGCAACTGATTCAGGATTGTTCTGTGAGGCTAGTACATGGGAAGATTTCTACTCCTTTTTTTGGTCATGTTAACCCGCCCCATCCCGACGTTTTCTGGGCAGTGGTACGCCCCAGTCTCGACATTTTTGGACTTTTTTTTTGAGCGGGGGGCTCAAACATCCGCTTTTGGTGAGAAACATCGAAAATTCATAGAGAAATCGCTCACTGAGGTTTAAAATATTCGATCCAGGTACGAGTACCTCCTTACCTGACTGGGTTTTCTAACAGGCTGGCACCAAAGAAAACGAGTTCTTTGGGAGGGTAACTATTTTATCCACTCATAAACAGCATTTATTTATTTACTTGGTACGAATTTATATGTAGTACAATAGTATATTGGTTTTCAAACATTAATATAGGCATTATAAGCATTGTTTCACTCACTAACTCATCACCATTCATGACCTTTTTTTCCCACATTACCTGATCATCATTTCTCACTGTTTCTTCCTCTAATGCTATGTAAACTTTGTCCTCCACATTGTCATCGATTGGGGAATCACTCTGGCCCTAAATGTCTTTATTGGCCAGGTCACTGGTAACAGGTGAATTGCCGAGACAATGGCGTGCAGGGGGGGGGGAGAGGTTATGCGTTGTAAGGCATTGTCCCTGCTTGGCATCTTATAGAGGAAGGCGTCCCGTGTATACGTGCCAAAAATCACTTGCGAAATAACTCGCGAAAATTGAAAAATGTGCAAATTAGGGACTTTGCAATGTTGCCGAGTTAATTCACGTCTCCGGGATATGAGTGCACATCATGTGAGGATGTGAATTCACGTCTCTGGGACACGGCGGGTTAGTACACATTTCCTCCCACTCAAACTTTATTGTTTGTATAACCCTTGACAATTGGTGGTACAGAGTTGACCTAGTGGCTTGTTAATGTGTAACCCAGGAGTATTTAGGGAAATTGTGATGGACGGGCTTGGGTTGGCCAGGCTGGAGACTGATCCTGTCATTTGGGCATGCTACCACTCTTAACTTGGCCAGTCGAAAAGTAACAAACGCAACCGAAGAGGTCGCTAGTGGGAGAGAGTCGCCGTCAATCTGAGCTCCAGACCATTCCAGCATGCAGTGGTCATCATCTGTGACTTGATTTTTGCCCCTTTTTGGCCACGCTAAAGTCTGGATTGCAGAGTCTACTAGTAAAAATGGTGACAGCAGTGGATGACCTATTAATGTGAGGGTAATTAAACTAGGAAGCAATAATTGAGAGGTCGTTTAGATCATTGTCATTAAATCTAATTATGGTAATAGCTCATCCCCCAGTTCTCAAAGGTATATGTTCTTAGCATTATATGCAGAATTATACGGTATGTGTTTTTGTAGTGCTACTATCTTGGTGTTGCAGTTGGGCATTTTAATAGTTGAGCTTCACCTCCTACGGTTGCTCATGTTTGTAAAATTCATGATGGAGTCCCATGTTGAAAAATTAATTGACCTTGAGATTGAAATGCCTGAGGGAGTGGGTGTAAAGCAGGAAACATCCACAATTGATGATGATGATGATGATGGAAGTATGGTGTATATATTATATATACTTTTTTTTTTAATCTGAGCTCGTCTTGTCCTTGCCTTAACTGGCTGGGAATGTGAAGTCAGGTATACCTTTCCAGTCTCTCTTGACTCTACCTGTGTATTTATCTTTTTCTACCGGTACCTATGGGATGTAATTTCGGGTTGATTAATAGGTTTACATACTTGTTTAGGGTATGCCCAGCTTTTGGAAAGATGAGGCATGGAAGCTGTGTATTGTCAAATCGAATACACCATGGTGCATAGGCCGTCGTTCTTGCCTTGCCTCAAATCATTTTTTTTTTTTTTTTTTTTTTTTAGGATAGATGTAAGGCTTAGGGAGAACTAGCTCTCATGGTTAGGAACTTTTTTTTTTTTCCAGATTTAGGGAATTGTACATATGAGAGGCAGTTCTACCTAGAGGTTTCCTACTCGCTTTGAGAACCTCGAGCACTGAATGTATGTAATACCCAAACTACAGTATAGGACTGCTCAGAGAGAGAGGGAAAGTTTCCAGTTTCTCTATAGGGCTTGGAGAAGTTGAACTATGGGGCTCTCGCATGTTAGGGGAGGTAGGTAGGTTTCACTCGGTCTCTCCAGACAGAATGCAGTGGAGTGGCTCGTGTTACTCTCAGCTAAGCACAAAGTTTCTTCTTGTAGCAGGACACTTTCCTTGTCAGGAATATACCTGGTGAGTGGCATATGTTGTCATTTGCATATTGTGAGTAGCATGAGAAAATTTACTCTTGGTAGAGAAACTTTTTTGTGTTTACAGGATAGCCCCCGATTGTTCTCGAGCACGGAGGTTATGTAATATCCCACAGTCGCAGTATAGGACAGGTTGGCTGGTGTCTTTGGAGGCGTGTAGGTAGGTTTCCCCTCATGAGCAAGGAGCGTGTGGAACACTCCACAGTAGCAGTATTGGGAGACTGGTCAAGTAGGTGAATTTATATACAGTGTTCATTAAGTGTTGGCACTGGGTATTTCCAAGGGGTTCAAGTCCAGTCGCCCGAACTTTTGGTCTTCCCTAACCGTGGGCGGATGTAGTGCTCGGATATGATATTATGTTGCATCTAGTTCATTTTATGACCAAAAGTCCGATTAAGTGAGAGAGTGTGGCCAGGGTATAGCTGTTTCCATGTGAATGTGATCAGAATGTAGATTAAGTTATCTAGTTGCTAAGCCATTTTTTTCCTACTGTAATTTATTAGTCTTAAGTCTCTTTTATAATATTAAAAATCTCGAGCAGGTAGGAATATGTGCTTATGGTCACATAATCCAGCATAACGTACACATGTGCAAAGTGGTGTAAGGCACGATGATTTTAGTTGTTGTTGTTGTTTTTTTATGCAAGTGTATTGAGAGTGGTTGTGGAGAGTGATTATTGTAACTATGGAATGTCACTTTTCTCAGGTAATCAATTGTAAGGGGTAAGGCATCACATTGAGTCTATCACGAGTCTATAGCAATGAAAATTTTAAATTGTGTAAGCCGTCATATCCCCCCCCCCTCTTTCCACCACGCAAGACTGGCGTGTCACTCACTCACTGACCGTGAAATGTGATGGATGGTCGGTACTGTCATCATCTCCCCCCCCCCTCCAATGAATTCTGTTGTTTGATAATATTGATATTTGATATATTGAAGCGCGAAAAAGTGACACCCCACGAGTGATAATAGTAGCGAAAATAGAGAAATGAACTAGGGTTAGTATCAAGTGATGTCATCCCCCAGGAAGTGTTGTGTTGATCATGCGAGGTGACGCTATTCGCTTCATTTGAAGAGCGAGTCCTGAGTCCCGCTCACCACTCTTGTATTCTGTGAGCTGGATAGTGAGGTATATCCCTTATATTTGTGTATTGTACTTTATATTATTATTTAGTGTGTAACTGGAATACAAGAATGCTAGCTAGAGAGCTCTGTCTGGACCTCAAATAAATGTATAATTTTTGTGGGCCAATTATCAGGTGCCCTGAACTGTAAATTGTTTATTAATGTGTTGGGATGACTTTGCAATTCAGTACTTATTAGGGTTTTGTTAGTCGTGAGTTAATGCTTACGTAGTTACTTTGTGAGGCACAATGATATCGACTCAATGATGCTTTTCATTGTTAGAGTAGGGTAATTCATGCTTATTTGTTATAGTACTTTTCTTCTATGTTAGCCCTACAAAAAGCATTATTTTGAGCAGTCCTATGTGTCTGTAGTGCCATATGTTATTCTGTTTTTAATTGAAATGCAGAGTGTTGTAACTCATGTTTCTTTATTATGAGACTTTCTTGATCATGTGAAGGATTTACTTGCAATAGGGAGAATAGTTATTCATTGTACATATTAATTTCTAGCGGGTCCCAGTGAGGAAGTCAAGGTCGCAGTGCGTGAGTCAAAGTCCCAGTGTGGAGGTCAAGGTCCCAGTGTGGAAGTCAAGGTAAAGAATATAAGAAGACCGGACCAGTGAACTATGAGCTCGGAGGGACGATTATGGAAAGTCACACTGGACTGAACCTGGGACAAAGGAGCTAAGTTTTGTGAAATTTGATATTAGGGCCATATGTTTGTTGAATAACGTGGCAACTGATTCAGGATTGTTCTGTGTGGCTAGTAGATGGGAAGATTTCTACTCCTTTTTTTGGTCTTGTTAATACACATTTTCTCCTACTCGAACTTTATTGTTTGTACAACCCTTGAGAACTGGTGGTATAGAGTTGACCTAGTAGCTTGTTAATGTGTAACCCAGGAGCATTTAGGGAAATTGCAATGGTCGGGCTTGGGTTGGCCGTCATTTTCGCATCCTACCACTATTAACTTTTGGCCACTCGAAAAGTAACAAACGCAACCGAAGAGGCCGCTAGTAGGAGAGAGTCTCCGTCATTCAGAGTTCCCAACCATTCCAGCATGCAGTGGTCATCACAGCTCAAGAACATTTTTTTGTTTTTTGTGGAACAGAGACCAAGGAGAGCATTTTTTTTTTTTTTATTAGATGACTGTAAATAATTACACACAATCCAAATATGACTAGTATTTTCATATACAGTAATCCCCGTACTTTCCAGATGCCCACTTTCCGGACATCCCCACTTCCCGGATGTTTTGGTCCCGCGATCCAATGTTCCCAAAATGGGCCAAAAATCGCAAAAAAATAGAACAAAATCCTACTTTTTTCCACCCCAGTAATTTGAAATTGCCACGTGGCATTGAAGCTGTTACACCATGGCCCCTTCACCCTCCCCTGTCAGGGTTGCCATTTGGTATTTTTCATTACCAAATGTGGGTCAATTTGGAAATGAAAAATTCGTTGGTAATGAATCAGAATAATGCATTACCAAACGGATTTTTCACATGTGTGAGGATACACAGGATGAAAATGGTGGATTGTCTGCTGTCTCTGATTAATCTGCAAGCCTACATAGCGTGAAAATAAGCAACATGCTGTTAATTATAAGGAGAGTGATTACATGTATTTCCACTTGTATATATAATTAGTGAAGAATAAATATAAATACTAGCTTTACGAATTTGGTAATGAAAAGTTAATTTTTGTAATGAAAACTGAGGGGTTTGGTAATGTGGCTGTTGCGATCTGGCAAGCGTGTTTCCCCGTCAACAACAGTGACTGCGAGTGGATGCTTATCGTAGTGGATGCCACACGTACTCGTTTGTTTTGTGAATGAACAGTGAATAAACTGCATTACCTCGCCACTAGAACACGCGGGAATTTACATTGTTGTGCAGTGTTAAGAAATTGGAATTTAGAGTGCAAAGGATTAACTGTGGAGTGCAAAATGGCGGTTGAACTGGCGTGGTGCAATCAACAATGTGCAGTGTTAAACAATTATAACTCACAGTGCAAAGAATTACTGTAAGTGCAGCACAACACTGGATTACTGTACGTGCTTCAAGAGCATTTTCACCACTGCCAAAGCCTAAAGAAGGTGGCCACAGACGTGCTGTAAGTACCCTGGCTGTGGTACAGTCACTTCTAATTCCTCATTCTTTGGTTCCTTTTCATTTATTTCATGCTTTATGTCCATTTTTGGTGTGAATAGGGTCTTAAATAGGTTTAAATAGGTGCTATGCATGTCTGGTAGGGAGTTATTTAGGTGACTTTCAAAGTTAGACTGGATTAGGGGCCCTAAAGTACCAGTCCAGTAGGCAGGTGACCACTTTCAGGACGGGACCACTTTCCGGACATGCCTTTGGCTCTATTACATCGGATAGTGGAGGGATTACTGTACACACTGAGGTAAGCTGAGATGAAAATGATATTATTAATATCATCGATTCTCTTCAGTTACAGCTAGGGTCATCTTGTCTGAATTATGAAACAGGCGAGCGTGTACCAGAAGGCACCTAACTCCCAGATTAAGCCACAGTCTTTCTGTTGTAGTCGTCATCACACTACCACTAACCTCTGGAGACGAACTACTGTGTATAAATGATGTATTTATTGTTCAGATACTACATGTTTAAGCTCTGGATTCTTTTAAAAATATAAGACAGAGAGGTATCAATAAAATACCTATGGTGTAGGTTAGTTAGCACTGAACTGTTTTGTTGTCTTTCATACAAGTGGGACACAAAACTCAGAAAGTTGCCATATTTTTACTAGAAATTTTAACATTGTAATTTTATGTGTTATGAAGGTGTAAAGATAATAGATGCTTTAGGAGCAGCTAATATTTTCACTAATATTATGCTTACCGGTATATCATCATTGACTCCTATGGAGTCATTACAAGAAATATACGCAACTGAGTTTCAAATGTCACCCCAGTTTAATGGCTTTATGTTTAATAGCTACTTCCTGATGCCAAGAAATGTTCATTTTCCCTTAATCTTAAAAGAATGCATGATAAATCTGGCTATTTGTTTTCTCAACAATCTGGGTGGGAGGCTGTGATGTGGGAGCATTTTAAGATTACCTTTTATAAAATGCTAAGAGCCAATGCAAAATGTTTGGTGCATAAATAATTAAGTGATTAGAGTTTGGATTAGTACCCAGTCCCATGTTACTCCAGCTGGGTGTTGGGGACCAAGGCTAAGCTAACGAAGTCTGTGACACATTTGAGTTACCCTTCATAGCAACAAACTTTAAAAATCCCGGTTACGTTTTGATGACTGATCCCTTTTATTTTGGTAAGGCCTTCACCCCAACTGGGCGTTCTGACCACTACAACACCAGCCATTAAGTGATACAAACTGAATGTATCATGTTTGGTTGCATGAGTACATTATAAGATGTATTTGTTAAGCATGTCTACCTCCTGCCACGGCACATGTACACCCACGCACCAAAGTTTCTGTACCCCCCTCGATGGAAGGAAGTGGAAGTCAGGGTTAGAGAGAGGGCAGGCGAACGGACAACCATGAGTGGTAGTTTGGAACTGAGCTACTAGGCGAATAGTGAGAAACCTAATGACACTGGATTCAAAACATTTCCATGCTACTCACCTGCAAAATTTTATTCGCTTGTAACATACACAGCATAATAACATAGGCTACTATGTTATCATTATGTCCTGTGAATCTGGTCCAGACACGACCCATTTGTTTCGGATCCTCATCATACAAATAATGCACCGAGCCAGTAGTATAGAAGCTGCAACTGGTCCTTATCATTGCAGCGATAATTTTTGTGAATATGATATTCCTGGACTGCCTATAGCTATAATATACTGAAGAATGATTGTGAATTTAATGCTGATTCCCACAGTAGCTGTCCTGATAGTTATAAATGTTGCAATTATTTTATGTGGACGAAGAAACAACATTGTGATGGGCAGCTGAGAGCATTCACCAATAATTTCCTATAACCTGATGAAATAGAATGCTGGACGTTTCGGCCACTGTCGTTAGGGTCATGGGCCACCAACCTAGGACGTTCTGAACCTTACCTAACCTAACCTAACCTAAGCTATGCCCAAAATGTCCTGGGTTGGTGGCCCATAGCTAAAGATCCGTGGTCCAAACGACCGTGGCCGAAACATCCGAGCACAGATGAAATTAGATGCAAACAACACAAAATATTATGAGACAGGAAAGATACAGCTGTTTTCCAGGCCTTAACTATTCCTTCACCTCAAACGTGGATTATTTTCCTTCAGCCTCTGCCTTTTTTATTACTCATACTTCCCGGTATCCTCGTACTGTGAGCCATCATATTCCTGAGGGGGTTTCTAGTCGTCCGGTCCAATAACCCATACTGTATTACATTATTCCTCACATCATCTTTGCTACACAAACAACATTAGCACAAGGCTGCTGAATCTGCTACTACCATTATTGGCAGTGCCACTACTAATCTCCCTTTTCCCATTGTGTCTAATTTCCCTCACAATACTACTACTGCTACTCCTACTCCTAATACTAATCTAGTGTAAATTTGTATAATAATACATATGATTGTCCTTACGTCTGTGTATCTACTAACCACATTGTTCCTGTCCCAAAGTCGACAACTCGTCACTTACCCCGCACAGCCACCCCAGTTGCACCCCCCTCTCTCCCACCCACCATGGACACTACTCCTCCCTCACTCCGACACCACATTATCCCTCACCTCATCCTTGGGCCACCAGGCCTGTTGTTCAGCCTTTACCGGTGAATATACATAGTATGCATTGTTACGAATCAAACTCGCAACATTTTCCTTTTGTGAGAAACCACGAACTTTAGTGGAAAACTCACTGTGTATCGTTCAGTTAACCGTTTCTCTCTCCATTTCGATGGTATACTTTTTTCAAAACATTCATCACTGTTTTAAATGTGACCGTTCTAATGCACGTCATTATGTGCTCTACTGAGCGATATTATTGTTTCTATATTGTTCGCCCCTGCTTGCCTCAACCGTTGGCCATGCCTTCTTCCGGCTGGCCTGGGCATCCTACCCCACACATCGAATTTGAATCAGTCTTTTATATGTTGGGACGGAGTGTGCTCCAGTAGTGAGAGTGAGAGAGGTCTTCTAGCACCCAGACTCCACTAGATCTACAGTTCTCCAGGCTCCCACCCTTCCTTGGTGATACGCTACATTGACCTGTATTTCCTTTTCATATTTTCCTAGGTTTAAGAGGTTAGCTTCTGAGTGAGCGAGTGAGTGCGATCTCTTTATTTTGAATTCATTTTGAAATGTAACGTTAAATTTATTTCTTTCTAATCAATAAATTTAACAGTTCTTTTTCTCGAGCTTAATGTAATGTAAATTCGTGTTTCATTTCTCCATACTAAGCTTATTTCTCTATTAGCTCCTAGCTTGCATAAACGCTTTCCTATTCATAACTGGTACTTAGGCCAGTCTTGTTGTATTAAGCTTAAAATCCGTCGTGCCTTCTAGGAGTTAACGCATCAGCAAGAACCTGATATCATTAATAATATTAGTTATTTATTGTCAGGGGTGAAGTCACTTTCTCCAGAGGCTAACAGTACTAATAAACAGCAATTGTGAGTAATTAGTCTCTGCTGTGTACTGTTGAGAAAGTTTATAAATTCTCGCTCTGAGAGAATCGGCGAAGCAAGCCGACATACAGTAATCATTGCTTGATTTAGCAAGACAATTCATTGTCCCTGCTCTTCAGTATTATTGAACATTATCATTTAATAACTGCATTTATTATAAAAACCCCGTGACAATTGGCGACCTCATTCCAGGATATTAACTCCTAGCTCTAAAGCTATTCACGAGATATACTCACTCATTCATACTTAGGTATTTATCATTAAAGTCTATAGGCACTACCTTACTGGTGATTATTGATTCATTTTCATTAATTTACATAATAGTTTTGACAGTCAATTGTTTGTTTAATTATCTTTCTTTACCAGTTTCATTAGATAAAACTGGTCACCACTAACCTGTGCCTGTATTCTTTATTTTTCATTATTGGCATTTCTCTTTGCAAAAAAAAATCGCAGTCAATACTGAGTCGCTAGTCCTTAGATTGAGTTAGCATCATGTTGACCAGCATCTATGTACAGGAAGCCAAAGATATGGGTCTTACAGACCCAACTGAAATTAAAAATTACGTCCTCTCTCGGCTTAGTCACAAGCAGCAACGCGAGAGTGATGCTCCTGAAGAGTGTAGAATCCAACGTGAACACGAGCGAGAACAACGCGAACACAAACAAAAACAAAGCTAACTCGAGTTAGAACATGAGCGAGAACAGCGTGAGGAACGAGAGAGAGAACGTCAATACGAGTTACAACAACGCGAGAGAGAACGAGAACACGAATGTGCCGAGCAAGAGGCACGCGAAAAACACGAATATGAAATGCTGAAGCTCAGACACATCTGGTGTTGGTCCAAGCTCCACGAGTGTTCTCACTGCCCATGTTATGGCGACCCCACACATCAAGCTTCCCCCATACAAAGATGGCGAGCGAATCGAGCCATACATAGCTCGTTTTGAAGACATGGCTCAACTTTACCAGCTGGATGATGCAGCTAAGTGGCTTCAGTTTCTTAGCCTGTTTGAGGGCCCTGCCCTCGATACTCTCCACAGAATTCGTGGAGACAATCTCACGTATGAGATGATGAAAGCTGCACTCATTAAGGCGTATGGTCTCACAGTAAATGACGCCAAAGTTCAGTTCATGCGAGCTCGTCTCCAAGACAAGGAGACAGCTGTTCAGTTCCTCGACCGTCTCACTGCTTACTTAGATGAGTGGATGGAGAAAGATGAAACTCCTTCCACGTGTGAGGGGATAATTGACCTTATGCTGCGCACGCAGCTAGAAAAGTAGTGGCCTACTGAACTTGTAGCTCAGCTTAAGATCTGCCAGTTGGGAGATGCCAGCCAAATGGTGAAGAAGGCTGACGCAGTCTTTACTGCATACGGGTACTGAACTTGCAAGCAGCATACCTGGAACAGTAAAGCTGATAAATCTGGGAAACCATCTCAGATTGAACCCCAGCAAAAAGGCCGTTTTCAGAATAATGGCCAAGGTCCAAAACCTCAGTGGAAGGACCAGGGGCAAAACAGAAACCTGAGTGGAAGCGGTACAATAGGTACCCTAACCAGCAGCAGTATCAGCCACGCAACCGACCGTCGGGACTGTTTTTTTCACCACCAGCTCAAGTGAATAGGAGGCAGGAGGCAAATGCAGCCTTCATTCCTCAGCAGCAGCACGGTGGTGTCGTCCTTCACAGTATGGGTACTCCCCCACAGTTCTCTAGTCCCACAGTGACAGTGAACCCCCCTCCACAGATGGCCAATGTTCCATCTCCACAGGCAGTGAGTATGACCCCTCAAGTTTCTAATTCTCAGGGCACCATGTGTGCTGCATCATTTATTCAGCAGCCTCATAAGTGGCTAGCTGCCTCCTCCACAGGCCCTCCCACAGGTGACAGTACCTTCCTTGTTCAGCCAGGGTTTGTGGGAGGCATTCCTGTGAAGGTCCTGAGAGACAATGGGTCGTCAGGTTGCTCTATCAAGCAGTCTAGTTTGGCCTGAGCAATATACAGGTCGACAGATCCATGCAAACCTTATTGATGGATCAGTGAGATTGTTCCCTGAGGCATGTATCCAGGTGGCATCTCCATTTTATACTGGTACAACACTCGCGGTTGTCTTGCCAGAACCTTTATTTGACCTAATCGTAGGCAATATTCCTGGTGTCAAGAATAGTTGCACCGAAGATGACGCTACTCAGACTTCGGCTGCAGAAACACGAGCCATGACTGAGGCTCCAGACTGTGTCACCCCAGTGACCATTGAATCACCACAAGATCTGATGTGTAGCCAAATTGTTGTTCAAGAACAACATTCTGACCTGACACTTGCTGCCGTGCGAAAGAAACAAAAGGGTAGAGTGATAAAGTATTCACGGGGAGGTCGAGCCAAGTTCCTTTGCAAACAAGGACGGCTCTACCGTGAGTCACGAACACCCGAGGGCGAGCTTCAATTTCAGTTTGTCGTTCCCGCCAAGTACCGCCTAGCAGTGTTACAATGGGGTCATTGTTCAGCCTCAGGAGGTCACCTGGGCAAAAGGAAGACCCAGGGCCATATCCGAGCTGACTTTTTCTGGCCAGGGATGGGACGAGAAATAGATAATTTTCTGCGTTCCTGCAGTGTGTGTCAAAGTACCACTAATCAGGGACATGTCCTTGCTGTGCCATTTGAAACTACACCCATAATCTCTGAGTCAGTTGAGAGACAGGGTAGTGGTGAAGTGGGTGCAGACCTGACATCTCGCCCATTGGCCCCACAGGACACATTATGTCCAGGGCCTGTACATACATATGTACCGTAGTTTAAGGGGGGAAAGTTCGAGAACCCGCAGAGGCGACCCGAGGCTGTGTCTGCGGACACACGAGCCCGAGTTTCCTAAGGATTCTCAGCTGCCCCGATATTGTATATACATGTGTACTCTAGGCTAAAGGGGGAAAGTTTGAGGACCCGTGTGCAGTCCGAGGCTGTGTCTGTGGACTCATGAGCCCAAGTTTGCACAAGGAGTCTCAGCTCCCCGATATTAATATAAGTACTGTAGGCTAAGGTGGAGGTTTGAGAGAGAACCCCGCAGAGGCGACCCGAGGCTGTGTCTGCGAACACACGAGCCCAAGTTTCCACAAGGATTTTCAGTGCCCGATATTAATATAGGCACTAGGTTATGGGGGAGGTTGAGGACCCGTGTGCAGTCCGAGGCTGTGTCTGAGGACACACGAGCCCGAGTTTGCATAAGGATTCTCAACTTGCCGACACTAATTGTAAGTGTAGAGTTAAGTTTAACCGGTAAACTACACGAGTCCTCAAGACCAACGGCGTCCAGGGACTACGTTTCCTGGTTAATAATGTACCTAATAAATTAATGGCGACCTCGAATGTACGAAGCTTATGCTGTCACTCGTATTTTTTAGCTAGAGCGTACATTTTGTAGCATGTACTGATTGCTAGGTAGAGAGAGTAATTGTAATGTAATAAGAATTTTTGTCTCATTGACATTTTTGATGCTCCACCTTAATTGATTTTGCAGGTACAGCGATGGGTGTAGCAGTTTTGCTGTGCGGGTCAGCTGATCGTCTGCAGCACGCTGCCGCCTCTTCTCCTCTGCCTTCGTCGTCGCCATATTATTAATATTTACTGTATCATTTTACATGTAGGTACAGTTACACTACAACTGTCACACCTACACCGTGTATCACATACACCATGCTACACAACAATTAGTTGTCAGTGTAAATGTAGCGAACTTTCGCTTAGTTTGACCTGAGTACAGGATTTTCACCGTCGTCACGGAGTTTTTTCCTTCAAGCTTGGCTCTATTAACGTAAATACGAAGTTTTTACGCTGATTGGCGATAGTGATTTTCTCCTGTAGCACGATAGCACACACACCACAGTGTGAATCTTGTGTGACTGAGTTAGGATGTGTACATATATATATATATCCACAAATTTTTTTCCCATAAGGAAAAAAAATCATTTTGAAGGGGCGTAATGTTACGAATCAAACTCACGACATTTTCCTTTTGTGAGAAACCACGAACTTTAGTGGAAAACTCACTGTGTGTCGTTCAGTTAACCGTTTCTCTCTCCATTTCGATGGTATACTTTTTTCAAAACATTCGTCACTGTTTCAAAAGTGACCGTTATAATCCACGTCATTAAGTGCTCTACTGAGCGATATTATTGTTTCTATATTGTTTGCCCCTGCTTGCCTCAACTGTTGGCCATGCCTTCTTCCGGCTGGCCTGGGCATCCTACCCCACACATCAAATTTGAATCAGTCTTTTATGTCGAAACAGAGTGTGGTTCTGTGTTCCAGTAGTGAGAGTGAAAGAGATCTTCTAGCACCCAGACTCCATTAGATCTACAGTTCTCCAGGCTCCCACCCTTCCTTGGTGATACGCTACATTGACCAGTATTTCCTTTTCGTATTTTCCTAGGTTTAAGAGGTTAGCTTCTGAGTGAGCGAGTGAGTGCGATCTCTTTATTTTGAATTCATTTTGAAATGTAACGTTAAATTTATTTCTTTGTAATCAATAAATTTAACAGTTCTTTTTCTCGAGCTTAATGTAATTTAAACTCGTGTTTCATTTCTCCATACTAAGCTTATTTCTCTATTAGCTCCTAGCTTGCATAAACGCTTTGCCATTCATAACTGGTACTTAGGCCAGTTTTGTTGTATTAAGCTTAAAATCCGTTGTGCCTTCTAGGAGTTAATTCATCAGCAAGAACCTGATATCAATAATAGTATTAGTTATTTATTGTCAGGGGTGAAGTCACTTTCTCCAGAGTACTAATACACAGTACTAATACACAGTACTAATTAGTAAACAGTACTAATTAGTACACAGTACTAATAAACAGCAATTGTGAGTAATTAGTCTCTGCTGTGTACTGTTGAGAAAGTTTATAAATTCTCGTTCTGAGAGAATCGGCGAAACAAGCCGGTATAAAGTAATCATTGCTTGATTTAGCAAGACAATTCATTGTCCCTGCTCTTCAGTATTATTGAACATTATCATTTAATAACTGCATTTATTATAAAAACCCCATGACATGCATTAATAATTTAAAAAAAAGACATTTGGGAGCCGAATGCTGATCGGCCGCCTGAATATGTTGTTGGCCAGGCCCAAAATTTGTGCCATATTTTGATACCATGAAGGTTTTATGTTGATAGCTCAAGCCTTTCATCAGAAGTAAATGGTGTTAAAGGCAGGTGATAAAAACTAATTTACCTTTGGCAGCAATTTTGGTGACCTTGACCCTGACACAGAGTGTCCATTTTCGACCCCGTCCAAGATATTGGCCATATCTTGTTACGCTGAAGGTTTCACGTTGATAGCTCGAGCCGTTCATGAGATATTATGGGAACAAACACACACACATACACACACACCGAGGGAGTGAATCGAGGCAGACGTGCGACATCGGAGCTCCGTACCGAACCAACACGGCCAGTGGCATTACCTAAATTAGTATCTTTGTATGAGTCAAGCTCTGTACCAGGTTAGACTAAATGATTTTTCATTATTAAAAGAAAAAAAATATAGTTTAAACAAGACTTGTTCAAACAGAAAAGAGAACCAAGACGAAAGAATGCACTGAGTCAGCTGAGGTTTGTTTAGACTACAGCTGCACGGGGAATGTAAGTACATACTCTGTTCTTTTAGTATTCCAAAATGGATACATACTTTAGTAAAGCAAATTTGGAAAAGAAAAGGGATAAAAGGTAGAAAGCAAAATGATGATTTCTACCAAGAATTGGTTGAAGTGAAGACTCACAATAGACTGGTTGAACGTGTAAACAAACTAGAAATGGCTTTCAAAAATGAAATTGATGAAATAAAGAAGCAGATGCACTTGCAAAAGGAAGAAATAGAAAAACTAGGAAGGGAGGCCAACAAGAAAGACACAACCATCAGTGAACTAACAGTGGAATTGAGTACACTTAGGAAGACAATGAGTCAAATGGCAAGTACAGTAGTCAATCACGAGAGTGTTATGGAAGAGTTCAAAAATGACACAGAGACAATTAGGCAAGTAAGCAGTCTTATAGACCAGAGCAGTGATACTGAGGAGAAAATAACACAGGTGAATGAAGCTGTGCAAAGCTACAAAAATGATGTGGAAACCACGTATGCTGAAATGGTGAAAGTAAAGAAAGACTTAGAAACAAGGGTGGAGGGAAAAAAACATTAAACAGGAAGTGAAAAGAATAATCCAAAACAATCCAAAGTTAGTCAGAGATTCAGTAGATATAAACAAATCTATAGTAATCACTGGTATAGAAGAGGAAGAAGTAAAAAACAAGATCACAAGAGACAAAAAGGAGATGGCAAATGTAATGAGCTTACTGAAAGAAGTATCAGAGGAAATCTGTAGTAAAGACATAGAGGAACACAAAAGGTTAGGGAAATATGAGAAAAGCAAGACAAGACCTCTAAAGGTGACTTTCCAGAGTGTAAACACTGTGGAAGAGATACTAAAAAATGCAAAGAATCTTATGGAAAAAGAGGAGTTGAAAAATTTATGGATAAAAAGATGCCTAACACAAGAGGAACTGGAATTACTGAAAGAGAAAAGGGAGGAAGCAAAAACAAAAAATGAGGGAAGAACAGAAGAGGAGAAGAAGAAATCTTTTTACAAAGTAATAGGATTGCAGGTACGAAAGTGGTACACAAACAGGATGGAATAAAAAGGAGGAAGGTAGTAAAAGCATGTCATGACAAGTATATAAACAAGATGATAAAGTTGATGTACTCAAATGTGGATGGAATGATATCTAAATTACTAGAGATGAATGATTATGTCAGAGAAAATGAACCACAAATAATATGCCTAACTGAAACAAAATTAACACCAAGGATATCCAACGACATAATAAACTTAGAGGAATACAATATATGGAGAAGAGACAGAAATTTAAAAAAAGGAGGAGGAATTATAATATTAACAGAAAAATCTAAAAGTCAATGAAATAAAACTAGATATACCATCACAAGTAGAACTGATCGCAGTAGAGATCAACACATCTGAAGGGAAAGTAATTGTAGCCAATTTGTACATGCCACCCAGATCAAACACATGGGAAAGAGATGAATAAATATGAGGACCTGGCAGACAGTACAATTCAGAGTTTAAGATCATTACTACATAAAATGGAAGAGAAATCGGAAAGAATTATACTAACTGGAGATTTTAATACAAATATAAATTGGAATACTCTAGATATAATTAGCCAAGAAAGCTGTTGGGACCAAAAGCTCATGGATCTCGTGCAGGAGTTTTTCCTGATGCAACATGTGAGGGAAACCACCAGAAAAAGAGGACCTGATGTACATTCAGTGCTAGATCTAATATTTACTAGGCAAGAAAATGATATTGACAGTTTAATATATCACCCTCCACTCGGCAAAAGCGATCATGCAGTACTAAATTATAACTTCAGGATAGCATATGACATAGTTAACAGCAATGAAAGTTACAAAAAGAGCCTAAACTATAAAAAGGGAAATTATCAAGACCTAAAGAAGTATTTCTGAGAAGTTGATTGGGAAAATGAGCTTAGAGGACAAGATTTAAATGCTGTATATAAAAAATTCTGTGAATTTTATGAAATAGGAGTCCAGAAGTACATCCCACAGCACAAAGAAGCAGATAAGAAAATACAGAAATGGTTCAATACAGAATGTAAAAAACAAAAGAAAGAAGAGATTTTTTGTGGAATAGATACAGAAGACACAATAGTGAAAGGGGGTATAATAATTACAAACAGGCAAGAAACGATTATACAAGAATAAGGAGGGAAGCCCAAAAACAATTTGAGGAGGATATAATAAATAAAAGTAGTGACCAACCAAAGCTGTTTTACAGCTACATCAGAAGCAAAACCAAAGTAAAAGATATAATACAATCCATTACGGACGAGGGGATCAGTTATACACAAGAGAAAGATATTTGTGAAGCACTAAATAAGAATTTCCAATTAGTTTTTACAGAAGAAAAAATTTTTGAGAGGGACTATGTGGAACATGCATGTCCACACATACTACCAGATATACAAATAGCAGAAAAAGTAATACAGGAGGAGTTAAGTAGATTAGACAGAGGAAAAGCAAGTGGTCCTGATGAAATTTCATGTTGGGTACTACGAGAATGTGCAAAGGAGTTAAGTAAACCATTATTTTTAATTTTCAAGAAATCCTTGAGTCAAGGTAAACTACCTGATATTTGGAAAAAATCAAATATTGTCCCCTTATTCAAGAAAGGAAATAGACAAAATCCACTCAACTACCGACCAGTATCACTGACCAGTTTTGTAAGCAAGGTATTAGAAAAGCTTATAAGAAAAGCTTGGGTAAATCATCTAGAAGAACACAGTATGATAACAGAAAGACAGTTTGGTTTCAGGAAAGGAAAATCATGTGCTACTAATCTGTTGAGCTACTATGACAGAGTAACAGACACAATACAGGAAAGAGAAGGATGGGTGGACAGTATCTATTTAGATTTAAAGAAAGCTTTTGACACAGTACCACACCAAAGACTTTTATGGAAACTGTACCATCAAGGAGGAATTCGAGGCAAACTGTTTTGTTGGATGCAAGAATTTCTCATAAAAAGAGAAATGAGAACAATACTAAGAGGAAACTACTCATCATGGAGAGAAGTGACTAGTGGAGTACCACAGGGTTCAGTGCTAGCACCAATCATGTTTTTAGTGTATATAAATGATATAAACAGTAACACTGGAAATGAGAACTATCTGAATATGTTTGCAGATGATGCAAAAATACAAAGGAGAATTACTAACACAGACTCTTGTAAAGAGCTACAAGAAGAATTAAATAAACTTCATGAATGGAGTAGTACATGGCAAATGGAATTCAATGTGGACAAGTGTCATGTAATCAAGTTTGGTAAAAGTGGAAAAAGACCTGAGTGGGATTATAAGTTAGGAAATATAACCCTATACACATCAGAGAGAGAGAAAGACCTAGGTGTGATTATTAATAACAGATTATCTCCGGCTGACCACATCAGCAAGAAGGTACGGAACATGCATACACTGCTTGCAAATATGAGAATAGCATTCACATACATAAATGAAGACATGCTAAGAAGGATAATAACATCATTCATTAGACCAACCCTGGAATATGCATCTGTAGTCTGGAGTCCTCATCTCAAAAAGCACATAGACAAGATTGAAAAAGTTCAAAGGGCCGCTACAAGATGGATACCAAGCTTAAGGGACCTAAGCTACGAAGAAAGACTAAATAAACTGAATGTACCAACACTACAGGAGAGAAGGAAAAGAGGTGACATGATAATGCTATATAAGTGCATATCAGGGAAGGAGAAAATAGACATAAATGATTACTTAACATATGGAGAAGCATCAGCAAGAGGACACTGCAAAAAACCGCGTAAGAAGAGAGGTGATAAAGACGTAAGGAAATTCAGTTTCCCAAACAGAGCAATTGATCAATGGAATGCACTACCGAATGAAATAGTGTGTGCCAAAACAATTCACAAATTTAAGGATATGTACGATAAATATGGTTTGAGACACGGGACAGTACGAGCTTGACTCATTCATGTAAAGATACAATTAGGTAAGAACACTTAGGTAAGAACAATTAGGTAAGAACACAGATACAGGCAAAAATATTATCGTTCCACCTTCTAAAGGTGGGCGATCATAAAATAATAATAATAAAAGCAACATACATGTGTAGTGTTCCTAACATTACAGTCATATAATAACTGCAGATCCAAACGTGCCTATATTACGGAGCCCCGACATATTAACCTCAGAACCGACCACAGACCGTTCTTATCATTACCACTGAACTTTCCCTATATTACTTCACCATGATAATTCAAGGCATCACAACAGCTGTTTGGGAAAAATAACACAGTGCACGACATGCCTACAACCCACTAAAATACACCCGTGACGATTCACTGACATCCATCAAATAGCCTACGAGAAGTTACCGGACAAACAAACAAACGACTGGGCATAGATTGATTGATTGATTGATTGATTGTAGTAGAAACTGGCGGCGCAACAGCTAAGGTCATATGCCGCCGGACAACAAACTAAAACACATGGCAAATAAATTGTGTATAGTTAATAACTTTTTCTAGAAATAATACACTGAAAATAATAAAAGAATAGTTAAAAGAGAAAACAATTTCTTATAAAAGTGGAAGGAGGCCCGCCTCCTGAAGAAAACCAAAAACATCAGTAAAAACGCTATGGGCTCCCCCAAGCATCGAGGAGAGACAGTAGGCACCATCTACCCCTGTATGCCTATGAAGGAGTCTTTGGCGCAGGTCCACCAAACTTGGACACTCGACCAGCAAGTGACGGACAGTAAGGGGAACAAAACAATCATCACAGTACGGTTGAGTATCGCCACTCATCAGGAACCCATGTGTAAGCTGAGAGAGCCCAATGCGAAGCCTAGCAAGAGCTACCTCCAAATGCTGAGGCATGGAAGGGAGAACCCTTGGCACAACCACTCTCTAGAAGACCTCTTTCAGCTTATTATGAGCAACACCATCCCAGCGTCTATGCCAACACACATGCATTCTGTCCCGCAAGTAAGGTGTTAGATCAGATGCAGGAAGCAGATATTCTGTTGGGGGCTGTTGAGTAGCTGCAGCCTTGGCCAATGCATCCGCAGTCTCATTGCCCACCACACCAACATGTGCGGGAACCCAGCAGAAATCCACTCTCTTCCCCCGATGACGAATGAGGAACAGCCACTCCAAAATAGCTAAAACTAAGGGATGGGAAGAGTTAAAAGAGTCCAAGGACAAAAGCGCCCCTTGAGAGTCGCTAAAAATAGTAAAATAATTGTCAGGATGAACAAACATCAACTTCAAGGCTAAAATGATGGCTGACAACTCTGCAGTAAAAACTGAGGCAACCAAAGGAAGACTACCTCCACGGCTAAAATTGGGAAATACCACTCCAAAACCAACACCTTATGCGGATTTGGAGCCATCAGTATACACAGGCACAGAACCACCATCACTAGACGAATGTTCTAAAAATAACCTTAAAAGACACTGAGGAGTGACAAAATCCTTAGGCCTGCAGAAAGTTACCTTGGGCAATATCGAAGGCGCAACCCTCGGGATCCGAACAGGACTGACAAGTACTGCCGACAAACCAAACCCCTCCATTGTATCCTGAACCCTATAGCCAAATAGACGAGGCATGCGAGGGTGTCTACTATAACACAAAAGACAAGACTGTTTTGTCACACCCTCACAGACAAGTGAGTCTGGAAGGCGACGAATCCGGAGCCAGCACCGTACTGCAACAGACTGACGCAGTAGATCTAAGGGAGGCACACCAGCTTCCACCAATAAGCTGGGAATTGGAGAGGACCGAAAACCCCAGTTGCAAGGCGAAGACCAGTATGATAGACAGCATCTAGAGTTTTTAGTCTTGATTCTGTGGCAGACGAATATACCTCACAGCCATATGTCAGCTTAGAGGTAACAAATACCTGAAACAAATGCACCCCAAGAAGTATGGGACAGAACCCTCAATAGACTGAGAGCCTTCATACATGATGTTTTAAGATTTGCCAAGTGTGAGACCCATGTCAAACGACAATCAAAAGTCAGGCCCAAGAATTTCGTCTCTGTCACACAACGGAGTCTCCTGCCACAAAGCTGGAGATCAGGGTCCGGGTGTACCCCTCTCATCCTACAGAAGTGCATAGCCACAGTCTTTGAAGGCAAAAACCGCAAACCCTTAGAAGTGGCCCAGGTAGAAATCTTCTCCAAGGCAAGTTGCATCTGCTGCTCAATAGCAGACATGCAGGAGCCAGAAAACCATATAGCTAAATCATCCACATAAAGGGATGAGGATACCCCAGCAGGCACAGTGTCAATGATACCATTAATGGCCACTGCAAACAGGGAAACACTTAAGACACTCCCCTGCGGGACACCTTCCTCCTGGCACAGTGGCGCAGAGAGGGTAGAACCCACACGGACCCGAAATACACAATCAGTCAAGAAGTCTCCAAGCAACACAGGCAGGCGACCACGTAAACCAAAGGCATGAAGTTGTAGGACGATGTCATGGCGCCAGATAGTGTCATAAGCCTTCTCAAGGTCAAAAAACACAGCCACAAGATGTTGCTTGGAGGCAAAAGCTTCACAGATTGACGCCTCAAGCCTGATAAGGTTGTCTGAAGTGCACCGTAATTTACGGAAACCACTCTGTGACGGAGAGAGAAAGCAACCCTTCTCCAGAAACCACATAAGCCTGACATTGACCATCTTCTCGAACAGCTTGCACACACATGATGTTAAAGTGATAGGGCGATAATTGGAGACTTGGGAATGGTCTTTAACAGGCTTGGGAAAGGGGAGGACAATACCCAACTTCCAACTCTTCGGAATAGAGCCCTCACTCCAAACCCTGTTAAAAAGGTCCAATAAAAACTGAAGTGAATCAGTCGGAAGATGACGCAGCATAGCGTATGGAATATCGTCAGGCCCAGGAGCAGTGACACGACACTCTGAAATGGCAGCACGTAGCTCACGGAGGCTGAAATCTTAATTATACTGCTCTCCGCCACGAGAGCAAAAGTCAAGACCCAGCCTCTCCTGATTCCTACGAAAGGTGGTAAATGGCTGAGAAGGATCCTTTGTGGAGACAGCGTAAAACTGATCTGCAAAAGCAGAGGCTATTGCATCTGGTGAAGACACAAGTTCTCCGTGAAGGCGCAACACTGGAGGGGAGGGGGGCAAGAACCTACCAGAAATCTTGCGCACCTTTTTCCACACCACAGACATTGAAGTTGAAGATGTAATTGTAGAAACATACGACCTCCACGAGTTACGGCGAGCATTCTTCATGACCCATCTTAGGTGAGCACGTGCTTTGCGAAACTGTATTTTTAGAAAAACAACATTACGATTGGCAAAATACCGACGAGCAGCTGCTTTGTAAGTTCTCTCTGCTTTGGAGCAGTCATCATTCCACCATGGCACAGGTCTCTGGGAAAAAACACCAGAAGTCCGTGGGATAGAATGAACCCCTGCTGAGAAAATGGTCTTAGTAAAATAACATTCGGCATCATCGATAGTTGAAAAATCAGTAACCCTGTTGGCAAATACACATAGTTCCTCAAAGAGAGACCAATCAGCCCTGTCCAGACACCAGTGTGGCAGACGGGCTACAGGAACAGAGCGAGTAGTCTGGCCCACTACAGGATAATGGTCATTTCCATGTAGATTATCCAAAACCTCCCAAGAAAAATCAAGGGCACAGTTAGAGGAGAAGATGGTGAGGTCAGTGACAGAATACGTGCCAGTCTGAACATGAAAATGGGTCGGCCTTCCATCATTTAGGACAACCAAATCTAAATCCCCAACCAAAGAGGCAAGAAGATCACCCCGGGGATTTGAAAGTAAGTCACCCCACAAAGGATGGCGGCCATTAAGGTCACCAAGGAGTAGCAAAGGGGGTGGAAGTTGGCTGATAAGGGTTTCCAGATCAGCACGTATAAAATGAATGGAAGGTGGAAGGTACAGACAACAGATGGTATAGCATCTCCCAACGTGCATCTGTACTGCTAGAACTTGAAAGGGCGACTGAATCTCAAAGGAAATAAAGGGAACATTAGAACGGCACAAAATTGCACATCCACCGCTGTGACCACCAGGAGGAGATGCATGGAAGGCCTTATACTCCCTAATGGAAGGGAACTGTCTGTCCCCCACCATTGTCTCCTGAAAACACACACATAGTGGGTTCAGAGCAGAGAGTAATAACTGCAATCCCTCCCAATTTCCATGGGTGGAAGTACCCTTACCCCGAGACATGTCCCGCCCATCGCCAGAATGAGTCCGAAGCACAGAGACCTTCTTGGAAGACCCACGTGCCCCGTCCGCACACCCATGTGAAGGTTCAGCTGGCACCTCGGGGCCAACCGAACCCCCCCCAACCAAATCATCCAAAGGTTGGGGCTGGGTGACGGATTAGAGGGAGCAAGCAACTGAGCTCTATGAGTATCTAAAGACCCAGGCCCTACCACACCTGAGGAAGAGGCAGGGACGGGAATCCTAGAAGGGCCATCATGAACACCCACAGACCTAGACGCCACCACTGGCTGGGTTGTCGAGCGAAGAGCCCCCTCAGAATCTTCATGTTGTACAGAAGTTTGAACCTTAGAAGGAGGGGAGTCACCCAAAAACTCCTCACTCCTCACTCGTTTGAGGTTGGCGGATGCAACCTCCATCTCTGCACCAGAACTTAAAGCATTAGAAACTATAGTGCCACACTGTAAAGAAGAGTGAGCAACAGTAGCAGAGAGGGCAGATTGTACATGAGCAGCAGTCGGTACGGAAGTAGCAGCTGATACAGAAGTATGAGAGACGCTGATTTTTTTGGATATGTCAGGACAAGGATGCACAGGAAGGACATTGGGAGTTTTGGATGTGTCAAAGCAAAGTGTAGCATCGACATGGGTGTTTGTCACAGGAGGAACCGGAGGAACTGGGATGGGGGAGGCACTCCCAGACACTGGAAGAACCACCGCAGAGGGGACACCCCCAGAGACAAGAGGCACCTCCCTGGAGGAAGCACAGCTGCTTCCAGGCTGCACTCCCTCAGTGGAACCCCCCGGGCGAGAAGGCCGGGATGTAGAACCCCGAGAATTTGATGGGGCATTGTGTGATGGCAGGGGTACCTGCCGGGTAGCTTTATGGCGAGACAATGCAGCAGCAAAGGTAACCCCAGGGTGAATGAACCGCTCCCTTACCCTGGCCTTTGCCTCAGAGAAGGAAATTTTCTCCTTCGTTCGCACAGAAATGATCTCATATTCATATTTGTATACTTCGCAATCCCTTGAGGAGGCTGCATGTGCTCCTCCACAGTTCAAACATTTAGAGGGTTGAGAACAATCATCTATACCATGAGAAATTCCACCACAATTTCCACAGACCTCAGGAAGGCCAGACACTTCCCGTCTGCAAGAACGGCGGACGGTCAAATGTCAACATAAGAGTGGGCGTGGGGGTTAAATCCCCATCAACCTTCTTCATAATTCTCTGTACTCCTACAACACCCTGAGGAGCCAGCCCCTCTAAGAGGAAAGAATCAGAATATGAGATCAAGTCACGAGAATACACAACCCCTCGGGACTGGTTCAGGACCCAATGACGAGAGGCAGATACAGGATAACCGGCGACCACAGTTAGAGACTGGATGCGTGAACACTCCTGTTCATTCCTGGCGTCTAACAATAGAGTGCCATCGCCCTGCAAAAAGACCTTGGGGGTAAATCCACATGCTGTTGCTAGACCACTGTGAATCTGAAAACAATTCAGGTTCCGGAAGGAAGTAGCATTATCCATTTTGATGACTATGTATTTTCTGTAAGAGTGATTTACAAAAACACCAGGTAACAGCTCCATAGAAAAGGCATCTTTATTCGCAGTTTTGGCAGACGACCCTGGGGGTACAGGGTCATCGGCCAGAGATTGACCAGGTGATGCCAACTCGTGCGGCTGGTCACCGACCACACGAGTGGTTAAAGGAGTTTGTGATGTATCCATATATACATTCTTTACACAAAATGGCACCAGGAGCCAAGGGAAACTGCCTACCAGGGAGCGAGGGGACCGAGCGCGGTCTGATGGGAGCGGGGTACCTCGTCCCCAGAGGGAGTCCCCAAAAGGACACCCTGTGATGCGAAAGTTTGCTCCCACCAGTGCAAAGACCCCCTTCCCCAACACCCCCCAGCCCAGACACCCAACCAACCAACTCGGGACAGCACCCAGGCGATCCCTATGGAGGGCGGCACCGATGACATACGGGTAACCTACATTTCGAGCAGCGCTTAGTCAGACCCCTCACCCACAACCTACCCGCATGGGGGACCTGCCAGATGTCGTTACATCCACGGGCAGGCTTGTGGGATCACCGGAGCATGCAAGCCCCCCCACCACGACAAGGTGGCTGCCCACGAGGGGGAACCCGACTGGGCATAGACAGAGGCCGAATGTCTCGCATTGGTATATGACGACCTGTCAAATCTGTTACCATCTTGCTTTGTAGGTGTCATCATAGTTATACCAATAATAATACTAATAGTAATAATAGTAATAATAATAGTAGTAGTAGTCGTAGTAGTAGTAGTAGTAGTTATAGGCATGTCGTGCACTGTGTTATTTTTCCCAAACAGCTGTAGTGACGCCACAAAGGACTACAGTGGATTGAATTATCATGGTGAAGTGCTGTAGGGATGCCCAGTGGTAATGATAAGGACGGTCTGTGGTCGGTTCCGTGGTTAATATATCAAAGCTCCGTATTATAGGCACTTTTGGGTCTGCATGTTTTAATATGTAATATTAGGAATATTGTGCACATCTATGTTGTTCTTGTTATTATTATAATTATTATTATTAATGCATACTACGTACATTCACCGGTAAAGGCTGAACAACAGGCCTGGTGGCCCAAGGATGAGGTGAGGGATAATGTGGTGTCGGAGTGAGGGAGGAGTAGTGTCCATGGTGGGTGGGAGAGAGAAGGGTGCAACTGGAGTGGCGGTGCGGGGTAAGTGATGAGTTGTCGACTTTGGGACAGGGACAATGTGGTTAGTAGATACACAGACGTAAGGACAATCATATGTATTATTATACAAATTTACGCTGGATTAGTATTAGGAGTAGGAGTAGCAGTAGTAGTATTGTGAGGAAAATTAGACACAATGGGAAAAGGAGGATTAGTAGTGGCATTGCCAATAATGGTAGTAACAGATTCAGCAGTCTTGTGCTAATGTTGTTTGTGTAGCAAAGATGATGTGAGGAATAATGTAATATAGTAGGGGTTATAGGACCGGACGACTAGAAACCCCCTAAAGAATATGACGGCTCGCAATACGAGGATACCGGGAAGTATGAGTAATAAAAAGGCAGAGACTGAAGGAAAATAATGCATGTATAAGGTGAAGCAACAGTTAAGGCCTGGATAACGTGGCATAGCAGGATAACACAGCTGTATCTGTATCTTCGTTGTCTCAATATTTTGTGTTGTTTGCATCTAATTTCAGCTGGCTATAGTAAATCATTGGTGAATGCTCTTCGCTGCCCATCGCAATGTGGTTTCTTCGCCCGCATAAAATAATTGCAACATTTATAACTATCAGGGCAGCTACTGTGGGAATCAGCATTAAATTCACAATCATTCTACAGTATATTATAGCTATAGGCAGTCCAGGAATAACATAGTCACAAAAATTATCGTTGCAGTGATAAGGACCAGTTGCAGCATCTATACTACTGGCTCGGTGCTTTATTTGTATGATGAGGATCCGAAACAGATGGGTCGTGTCTGGACCAGATTCACAGGACACCATGATAACATAGCAGTCTATGTTATTATGCTGTGTATGTTACGAACGCATAAAATTTTGCAGGTGAATAGCATGGAAATGTTTCGAATCCAGTGTCATTAGGTTCTCACTATTCGCCTAGTATCTCAGTTCCAAACTACCACTCACGGTTGTCACTTCGCCTGCTCTCTCTCTAACCCTGACTTCCACTTCCTTCCACTGAGGGAGGTACAGAAACTTTGGTGCGTGGGTGTACCTTGGTGTAAGATAATCTATTTTGTAAGAAGTAAGGAAAGAAGGTATTTTGATGTGAAGTTATAGCTGAATGAAAGTCACGTTACAGTCTTTACAGAATTATTTTTTTTCAGTGAAAGTAAACTGAAATGCAAGTCTAAAGCGTGGAAAGTCAGAATTAACATCGAAAATATCAATTCTGGCAATTCAAAAACTATAAAGCGTACATTCCATTCTTAACCAAGCCTGACAATCAAGGACTCATCCTTGCAAGAAATCGAAAACATAAAATTTCAAGATAGTAATCTGGTATGGTAAAGGGTGAAGCACTGTCTGACCAACACATCGAACCAATGGTATATAAAGAGAAGAGTAACTAATTTTTCCAAAGAATAAGCTTGAATAATTTATCCTAATTCAAAACATAAATGGTTAATCTTGTTAAAGTCTGTAAGACTGACTGAGTACAACCTTTTTCTGGTGATTCTATATACATTCAGAGCAAGTGAAAGACAAATTATCTCTTTATTAACGGAAGCGAAAGTTTCTATAGTGTACATTTTGACACCGTTCTCTTGTCTCCTACTTGAGTGGTCCTACTGTGGATACATAATTTTTCTACAAAGGTTTGCGAGGAACTGCGTTTTCTATCCAGTATTGGTCTCTTGGAATATGATGTCCATGTTAGGGTAACAGCCTGTTTGATTAATTCTGTTGGCAAGGATATTTCAAAAATTAGCAGTTTGCAAAGTTAACTATGCAGAGAAACAATATTTCTACCAAACCGTGCTTCATTTCGGCTTTGTCTTAAACTCAGTAATAGCCCAGATTAGGATAATGAATGCATCCGACGTAAGTCGCTGAAACTGGGACACTCAATCAGTAAATGCCTGACAGTAAGGGGAACCAGTCATCACAGAATGGCTACATGCTTCCACACATGAGTTCATCATGCGTGAGCTTGGTATGTCCAATGAAAATGAATAAATGAATGAAAGAAAATGTGACATGGCGGCGCAACAGCAGAGGTCATATGCCGCCGAACGCAAACATTAAAAGAAAGTCAAAATATATACAAAACCATAAAAAGCAAAGAGATAAACAATGCATAAAACACATGAACAATATAAAAGAATAAAAGAAACCACTAAAGCTATAAAACGTGATGGAAAGAGATGGTTTAAAATTAGACCATTATCATTAAAACACAGGCTAAAATACGGAAAAGACCTACAGCTTGCAGAGAAAGTCAGAACTCAACACAAAAGAGAAGGTGCCTCTCCCCATAGCACAAGCCTCTTCCCCAAGAACCGACCCCGCTGAGGGGAGTCACCTTGACGTGCTGGCGGGGTATGAAACGTGCTTGGCAATGCCACCTACTCGGGAGGCATGCCTACCTTTGTAGGGTTTGATATTTGTCAGCCTCGAGGACCAAGCACCCCCTGCATCACTGGTGGAGGAGGTCTGCTGGTGATGTTAGTCCCTGCCCATTTGCCACCTAGGGCAGGACTGTTGCCTCCCCACGTGTTTGCCGTGCGTGTCATCCCGTAATGCTGGGAGACGGGAGTCCTGGAGGTTGAGCGATGCTGCACGATGCGCCCTGCAGCTAGCAATACACCTCTTTGGTCCCTTATTCTGGCTAGATGGGAGGCCTGGTTCGGCCCGACCAGGTCAAACGGCTGGTCATGCGTTGGCTAGGGTCAAGTGGGCACTGGGGGGCCTGGTGGCTCCTATCATCCTGGAGTCACCCTTGCCCAGGTCCCCCGGTGGTTACCCGCGTATACTCTCCCGCTACCTCTGGAGTCACCAGTGGTGTTATCCCTGGCATATGACTTCCCCTTGTTGGGCTCCATGGTGGGTGGAGGGGTGGGGGAATAAAGGTTTTTTGTGTTACTGATGGATCAATTTTTAAATACACCCATTGACGACATTGCATCTGCCCCTGGACTCTCTTCGGACTGCACATCTGTCATTGCCACACTGGAACCTTTTCAGGCCCCTGGTGACTTCTCACCTCTGCCCCAGCATTACACTGGGTGTGGGAGAAGATCCCGTCGGGTAGGTTTGGCTCCAAGGTTTGGCCAAGATAATACACACCAGGAAAAATTCATAAAGTACCTAGTGCTGAAACCCTCTGCAGGTGGTTCAGTACTGGATACAGACATCTTTAATTTACACCGTGCAATTGTTTCTTCCTGTGGCCGCGAACCAATAATTTCTACCCAAGGGGATGGTAGCCTCCTAATTGAGGTTTCCTCCCCAGAAGAGAGCTCACGTCTCCAGACTCTGACCTCCGTTTCTGGTCACGGCATGTTCTGCATACCTCATGCCACCTTTAACCAGTGTAAGGGGGTACTCCCGGGACCTCCTGCGATACCCTGAGTCATGGTTATTAGAGGAAGTACGCACTTATGGTGTTGTAAAAGTTGACCGGGTACAGAAGAAGATCGATGGTATTCTGACCCCAACTCCCACGCTGTTTCTGACCTTTGACCGTTTAACGTTGCCTGCCTCGGTGAAACTTGCTTGGCTCTCTCTGCCTGCGAAGCCTTATGTTCCAAACCCAAAGCGGTGTTTCCACTGTCAGGGGTATGGACATGTTAGCAAATTTTGCTGACGTACACTGGCTGGCCTTCCTTGTGTTTGTGTCTCCTGTGGCAAAATGAGTCATACGAGTGATTGTCCAGGACCTCTTAAATGCTATCACTGTGGGGGTCCTCATGCTGTATCTTCCAAAAACTGTCCTCGATACTGCCTTGAAAAGGAAGCTTTGAGCATTCGTACACGTGAGAAGCTTCCCTTTCCAGAAGCAAAGAGGAGGGCCCAGACTCTCTTCTTTCAGCCTGGAGTTACTTATGCTTCTGTCCTTTCTGGGGCACCTGTATGTCGTTCTGTGTCCCAGAAGTTGCCACGACCCTTTACAGTGACCACTTCCCCAACTACTGATTTGACGGATGTTGTTAACCCTAGAATTACTGATAAGTGTGTGACTGATGCTCATCCACTCACTGCTCCAACTGTCTCTGCCTCCACTTCAGTGGCTGACGGTTCGCGTACTTCTGTGGTGGTGGCAGATCTACACGCTGACGAGACTCATCCCCCCTTGTCCAGTATGAACGAGGCTCCTTCTGTATCCGGCAAACGTCATCGTAATTCGTCAGAGTCCTCAGAGCCTTAAAGCCGGCCACCTAAGGTTTCTGTTGTCGAACCTTGTATCAAGTTCTCTACTGTTCCCTCTGCCTCAGAGGCTGAGAGGTCTAGCCAAATGGAAGCTGCTGGTGGTGGTTCACCTGTAGTCAGGTCCCCACCTGGGGATGGTGTTGGAGAGACCGCTGATGTGTCCGTTCTGAAAAGTACAATGTCAACCTTGCAGGGTTTTAATCCTGTCGACTCTGTTTCCACTTCTGGAGCTTCTAATGGTAGCACTGGCCGTCCCACATTATCCAAGGCGACCTCCAAGAATCTATCCAAACCGAATGTTATTTCACCTCAAAGGAAGAGTATTGTAAAACTTTCCTCTTCCACGTCCTCACGTTTGCCCACAGATGTTCAATATAAAGCGCGGGTTCCTGGTGCTGGACAGTCTCTTACCAAGGGCCTTCCTAAGCATCATTCCAAACCTGCTCGCATGTCAGGATGTACAATCCCGCACTTAATCATTTTCCCCTCTACTATGGGTTCTATCATCCAGTGGAATCGTCAGGGTTTACGTGCTAACTATGAGGAACTGTGTCATCTAGTTTCTCAATTTATTCCGCTATGCATGTGTATCCAGGAGATCATGGTTGGTGATACTGCTCCTGCGGGTCCTTCTGGCTACAATGCTTTTTATTCTGATCCTGTGCTGGGCCAAGGTCATCATGGAGGTGCTGCTATCTTCCTTCGCCAGGATATTCCATATAGTCATCTGGATATTTCCAGTCCCTTGCAGGCAGTTGCTGTCCGGATGTTTTTACATCGGCAGTATACAGTTTGCAGTCTTTATCTACCTCCTAGTGCAACTGTTGAAAGGGCGGATCTGGAACGCCTTATTCATGGTCTTCCTTCTCCCTTTCTGTTACTAGGCGATATGAATGGTCACCATCCACTATGGGGAAACAGTGAGGCCAAACCTCGGGGTGTTATGCTGGCCTCTTTAGTGGATGATGAGTTAGGCATTTTAAACTCCAATATAATGACTTATTTCCATAGTCAGACAGGAACTTTTACTGCCATTGATTTGTCCTTATGTTTAGCTGATGCTCTTTTAGATTTTAACTGGGATGTGTTGCCAGACTTGTATGACAGCGACCATTTTCCGTTACTCTTAACTGCTAGTGCAGGTGGACCTCAACTACGTCTTCCTTGCTGGCTTCTGGATAAGGCTGACTGGCCATATTTCAGGGAATTAAGTTCCATTTCCCTTTCTGTCAATGAGTTTAGTTGTCTTATGGAGGCTGTGTCATATTTCAATACCGTGCTGCACTCAGCAGCCCTATTATCTATTCCAAAAACAAAGGGTCAGTTTCCTAAACATCCGGTTCCTTGGTGGAACTCGGAGTGTAGTTCCGCAGTGAGAGTCAAACGAGTCGCCTTCTCACGACTTCGTCGTCACCGTGGGGATCCTCAGTATTTGGTGGCGTATCAGAGGGCACGAGCTTATATGAGGCGGGTCTTAAAGGAGGCCAGGCATTCGTCCTGGAAGGGTTATATTTCCTCCATCAATCTGAGGACTTCCATCACCCAGGTGTGGAACCGGGTAAAGAAAATTTCAGGTAAATTTGCTGTTCCATCCCCTCCTGTTTTATTTGCGGAGGTAGCACTGTGACTGATCCATTTGCTGTTGCAGAGTTGCTTGCTGATCATTTTGCCAGTGTGTCAAAGAAGGACGCAGATACACCTTTGGCTTGCCACCGTCGGCGCCTAGAATCTCGTGGTCTCAGTTTTGCCTCTGTTGGGGGAGAGCCTTACAATGTTCCATTTTCAATTTCTGAACTCCAGTCAGCTCTGTCGCAGTGCCATGATTCCTCTCCTGGTTTTGATGATATTCCTTATGCCTTTTTACGCCACCTGTCTGATGAGTCCCTGTTGTTTTTGCTTTCACTGTTTAATAAGATCTGGTGTTCTGGGAAGTTTCCGGCTTGTTGGGGTGTTGCTGTAGTTATTTCCATCCCCAAACCATAAGGACCACCTACAGGCGACGAATTATCGGCCTATTTCTTTGACGTCTTGTATATGTAAAGTTTTGGAAAAGATGGTCAATGTTAGGCTTGTGTGGTTTTTAGAGAGAGGCAATGTTGGGTCTGGTTAGTACTTGGACGGGTGACCGCCTGGGAACACCAGATGCTGTTGGCATCCCTACGTGTCAAGTGGGGTTGGTGGGGGATTAGTGCCCCTCCCTGTAAAACAATTAACTCTAAGCCCTTGGCCACCCCGTTTGGGATACATGGCGTCTGGCAATGAATGAATGAAAAAAAAAATGACTTCTTATCCCCTGCCCAATATGGTTTTCGAAAAATGCGATCTACCTCTGATGCATTACTGTCCTTGGAATCTTCTGTCTGTGAGGCTTTTTCCGTTAACCAACACCAGGTCACGGTCTTCTTTGATCTGGAAAAGGCATATGACACTGCATGGCGTCATGGTATTTTACTCTCTCTTTATGAGTTTGGTCTTCGTGTGCGCTTCCTGTTTTTATTCAACAGTTTTTATCTAACCGAATTTTAAGGGTGCGAATGGGAGGAGTGCTTTCTAATGCCTGAGCACTAGAAGGTGGAGTACCACAGGGGAGTATCCTTAGTGTTACTCTGTTTGCTGTAGCCATTAACAGCGTCATCAGTGTACTTCCTGATGGTGTACGAGGATCACTGTATGTCGATGACCTCTTGACTTCCTTCACTGTGTCTAGAATGTCTCTGATAGAGAGGAAGTTGCAGCTGGCTCTCAATAGAATTTCTGACTGGGCAGAAACATGCGATTTCCATTTTTCTTCAGCAAAGACAGTGGCTATACATTTTTGTCGTCTTCGAGGAGTGCACCCAGACCCTGACTTGCATCTCTATGGTAGAAGAATATCCTGTGTGGAAGAGACGCGGTTTCTGGGTCTTCTGTTTGATAGAAGATTAACCTGGGTTCCTCATATTCGTTCTGTTAAGGTGGCTTGTCTTAAAGCTTTGAGTCTTTTGAGGGTTTTAGCTCATACCTCTTGGGGTGCTGACCATCAGACCCTCCTCCTCTTGCATAGGTCTCTTATTCTTCCTAAAGTTGAATATGGGTGTGAGGTCTACTCCTCTGCAACAGATCCCCACCTCCGGTTGTTAAATTCTGTGCATCATGCTGGTGTTCGTCTGGCAACCGGGGCATTCAGATCATCCCCAATTCCAAGTTTGTTGGTAGATGCTGGTGTACTCCCCTTGGACTTGCGATGCCAGTTGCTAATGTTGAGGTGTTCGTATCGTCTTCACCGCATTCCAGACTCAATTTCTTGTGCCATTGTCTCACAGGATTCCCGATCTTCTGTTTTTGAGACCCGTCCTAATTTCCCAAAGCCATTTGGTTACAGGGTCCAGTCTGTTATGCTAGCCCTCTCTCTCCCGAGACTGGCAATTTGTCCACATCGGATCCCAAGGGTGGGTTCTTGGCTACTCCCTCGCATGACATTCTGTAGGTCCGTTGTTGAAAAAAAGGGTTCACTTCCCTCTCAGGTGTCCCTCTCTCTCTTTTTAGAACATGCCTCCATTCATGAGGGTTCTGGCCCCATCTATACTGACGGGTCTAACACTGATACTGGAGTAGGATTTGGTGTTGTCTTCCCTCCTTTACTAGGGGCAGTAGCCTTCCTGGCATTACTTCAGTGTATACAGCAGAACTGACTGCAATTTTATATGCTCTTAAAATCATTTTTACTCTCACCCAATCCGTTTTTGTGATTTATAGTGACTTCCGTAGTGCTTTTTCTGCACTGGAGTCTATGCATCCCATCCATTGGTTTTATCAATTTTAGAGTGGCTTTTTCTTCTTGGCCGCCGTAGACGCCGTATAGAATTCTGCTTGGTTCCTGCACATGTTGGTGTGGTGGGGAATGAGAGGGCAGATACTTTAGCTAAACCTGCGTCTTCTCAACAGCCCCCAGCTGACTACCCACTTCCTGTTTCTGATGTAACACCTTACTTGCGGTATGCAATTCGTACGTGTTGGCAGAGACACTGGGATGGTGTTTCTCACAATAAACTAAAAGAAACCTTTCAGAGAATGGTTGTGCCAAGGGTTCTTCCCTCTATGTCTCGGCGACTGGAGGTGGCTCTTGCTAGGCTTCGCATTGGGCATTCTCGGCTTACACATGGGTTCCTCATGTGTGGTGAGACTCAACCGTACTGTGATGACTGCCTTGTTCCCCTTACTGTCCGTCACTTGCTGGTCGAGTGTCCGAGTCTGGGGGCCCTGCGTCAGAGGTTCCTTCATAGGCATGGGGGAGCAGATGGTGCCTACTGTTTGTCCTCGATGCTTGGTGAGGCCTCTAACGATTTTACTGATGTATTTAGTTTTCTTCAGGAGGCGGGCCTCCTTCCACTTTTATAAGTAATTGTTATTTTATAAATTATTCTTTTATTATTTTTAGTGTTTTATTCCTACTAACAGATTTTAACTTTATTTTGAATAGGCATTTTTTATTTTGCCGTGTCTTCTACTTTGTCATTATATCCTGAACCCTATAGCCAAATGGACGAGGCATGCGAGGGTGTCTACTATAACACAAAAGGCAAGACTGTTTCGTCACACCCTCACAGACAAATGAGTCTGGAAGGCGACGAATCCGGAGCCAGCATCGTACTGCAACAGAATGACGCAGTAGATCTAAGGGAGGCACACCAGCTTCCACCAATAAGCTGGGAAATGGAGAGGACCGAAAAGCCCCAGTTGCAAGGCGAAGACCAGTATGATAGACAGCATCTAGAGTTTTTAGTCTTGATTCTGTGGCAGAGGAATATATCTCACAGCCATATGACAGCTTAGAGGTTACAAATACCTGAAACAAATGCACCCCAAGAGGTATGGGACAGAACCCTCAATAGATTGAGAGCCTTCATACATGATGTTTTAAGATTTGCCAAGTGTAAGACCCATGTAAAACGACAATCAAAAGTCAGGCCCAAGAATTTCGTCTCTGTCACACAACGGCGTCTCCTGCCACAAAGCTGGAGATCAGGGTCCGGGTGTACCCCTCTCATCCTACAGAAGTGCATAGCCACAGTCTTTGAAGGGGAAAACCGGAAACCCTTGGAAGTGGCCCGGGTAGAAATCTTCTCCAAGGCAAGTTGCATCTGCCGCTCAATAGCAGACATGTGGGAGCCAGAAAACCATATAGCTAAATCATTCACATAAAGGGATGAGGATACCCCAGCAGGCACAGTGTCAATGATACCATTAATGGCCACTGCAAACAGGGAAACACTTAAGACATTCCCATGCAGGACACCTTCCTCCTGGCACAGTGGCGCAGAGAGGGTAGAACCCACACGGACCCGAAATACATGATCAGTCAAGAAGTCTCCAAGCAACACAGGCAGGCGACCACGTAAACCAAAGGCATGACGTTGTTGGAGGATGCCATGGCGCCAGGCAGTGTCATAAGCCTTCTCAAGGTCAAAAAATACAGCCACAAGATGTTGTTTGGAGGCAAAAGCTTCACAGATTGACGCCTCAAGCCTGATAAGGTTGTCTGAAGTGCACCGTAATTTACGGAAACCACTCTGCGACGGAGAGAGAAAGCAACCCTTCTCCAGAAACCACATAAGCCTGACATTGACCATCTTTTCGAACAGCTTGCACACACATGATGTTAAAGTGATAGGGCGATAATTGGAGACTTGGGAATGGTCTTTAACAGGCTTGGTAAAGGGGAGGACAATACCCAACTTCCAACTCCTCGGAATAGAGCCCTCACTCCAAACCCTGTTAAAAAGGTCCAATAAAAACTGAAGTGAATCAGTCAGAAGATGACGCAGCATAGCGTATGGAATATCATCAGGCCCAGGAGCAGTGTCACGACACTCTGAAAGGGCAGCACGTAGCTCATGAAGGCTGAAATCTAAATTATACAGCTCTCTGCCACGAGAGACAAAGTCAAGACCCAGCCTCTCCTGATTCCTACAAAAGGTGGCAAATGGCTGAGAAGGATCCTTTGTGGAGACAGCGTAAAATTGATCTGCAAAAGCAGAGGCTATTGCATCTGGTGAAGACACAAGTTCTCCATGAAGGCGCAACACCGGAGGGGAGGGGGGCGAGAACCTACCAGAAATCTTGCCCACCTTTTTCCACATCACAGACATTGAAGTTGAAGATGTAAATGTAGAAACATACGACCTCCACAAGTTACGGCGAGCATTCTTCATGACCCATCTTAGATGAGCACATGCTTTGCGAAACTGTATTTTTAGAAAAACAACATTACGATTGGCAAAATACCGACGAACAGCTGCTTTGTAAGTTCCCCTTTGCTATGGAGCAGTCATCATTCCACCATGGCACAGGTCTCCGGGAAAAAACACCAGAAGTCCGTGGGATAGAATGAACCCCTGCTGAGAAAATGGTCTTAGTAAAATAACATTCGGCATCATCGATAGTTGAAAAATCAGTAACCCTGTTGGCAAATACACATAGTTCCTCAAAGAGAGACCAATCAGCCCTGTCCAGACACCAGTGTGGCAGACGGGCTACAGGAACAGAGCGAGTAGGCTGGCCCACTACAGGATAATGGTCATTTCCGTGTAGATCATCTAAAACCTCCCAAGAAAAATCAAGGGCACAGTTACAGGAGGAGATGGTAAGGTCAGTGACAGAATACGTGCCAGTCTGAACATGAAAATGGGTCGGCCTTCCATCATTTAGGACAACCAAATCTAAATCCCCAACCAAAGTGGCAAGATCACCCCGGGGATTTGAAAGTGAGTCACCCCACAAAGGATGGCGGCCATTAAGGTCACCAAGGAGTAGCAAAGGGGGTGGAAGTTGGCTGATAAGGGTTTCTAGATCAGCACGTATAACATGAATGGAAGGTGGAAGGTACAGACAACAGATGGTATAGCACCTTCCACCGTGCATCTGTACTGCTAGAACTTGAAAGGGCAACTGAATCTCAAAGGAAATAAAGGGGACATCAGAACAGCACAAAATTGCACATCCACCGCTGTGACCACCAAGAGGAGATGCATGGAAGGCCTTATACTCCCTAATGGAAGGGAACTGTCTGTCCCCCACCATTGTCTCCTGAAAACACACACATAGTGGGTTCAGAGCAGAGAGTAATAACTGCATTTCCTCCCAATTTCCATGGGTGGAAGTACCCTTACCCCGAGACATGTCCATCCCATCGCCAGAATGAGTCCGAAGCACAGAGACCTTCTTGGAAGACCCACGTGCCCCGTCCGCACACCCATGTGAAGGTTCAGCTGGCACCTCGGGGCCAACCGAACCCCCCCCAACCAAATCATCCAAAGGTTGGCCGCTGGGTGACGGATCAGAGGGAGCAAGCGACTGAGCTCTATGAGTATCTAAAAACCCAGGCCCTACCACACCTGAGGAAGAGGCAGGGTCGGGAATCCTAGAAGGGCCATCATGAACACCCACAGACTTAGATGCCACCACTGGCTGGGTTGTCGAGCGAAGAGCCCCCTCAGAATCTTCATGTGGTACAGAAGTTTGAGCCTTAGAAGGAGGGGAGTCACCCAAAAACTCCTCACTCCTCACTCGTTTGAGGTTGGCGGATGCAACCTCCATCTCTGCACCAGAACTTAAAGCATTAGAAACTATAGTGCCACACTGTAAAGAAGAGTGAGCAACAGTAGCAGAGTGGGCAGATGATACAGGAACAGCAGTCGGTACGGAAGTAGCAGCTGATACAGAAGTATGAGAGACGCTGTTTTTTTTGGATATGTCAGGACAAGGATGCACAGGAAGGACATTGAGAGTTTCGGATGTGTCAAAGCAAAGTGCAGCATCGACACGGGTGTTTGTCAAAGAAGGAACCGGAGAAACTGGGATGGGGGACGCACTCCCAAACACTGGAAAAACCACCACAGAGGGGACATCCCCAGAGACAAGAGGCACCTCCCTGGAGGAAGCACAGCTGCTTTCAGGCTGCACTCCCTCAGTGGAACCCCCCGGGCGAGAAGGCCGGGAAGTAGAACCCTGAGAATTTGATGGGGCATTGTGTGATGGCAGGGGTACCTGCCGGGTAGCTTTATGGCGAGACAATGCAGCAGCAAAGGTAACCCCAGGGTGAATGAACTGCTCCCTTACCCTGGCCTTTGCCTCAGAAAAGGACATTTTCTCCTTCGTTCGGACAGAAATGATCTCGTATTCATATTTGTATACTTCGCAATCCCTTGAGGAGGCTGCATGTGCTCCTCCACAGTTCAAACATTTAGAGGGTTGAGAACAATCATCTATACCATGAGAAATTCCACCACAATTTCCACAGACCTCAGGAAGGCCAGACACTTCCCGCCTGCAACAACGGCGGACGTGACCAAATCTTTGACAATAATAGCATCTTCTAGGTCGGGGAACATAAAGTTTAACCTTTAGCTTCCACCACGCAGCAGTGATAACCTCCGGCAAGGTAAGATGGTCAAATGTCAAGGTAAGAGTGGGCATGGGGGTTAAAACCCCATCAACCTTCTTCATAATTCTCTGTACTCCTACAACACCCTGAGAAGCCAGCCCCTCTAAGAGGGAAGAATCAGAATATGAGATCAAGTCACGAGAATACACAACCCCTCGGGACTGGTTCAGGACCAAATGATGAGAGGCAGATACAGGATAACCGGCGACCACAGTTAGAGACTGGATGCGTGAACTCTTCTGTTCATTCCTGGCTTCTAACAATAGAGAGCCATCGCCCTGCAAAGAGACCTTGGGGGTAAATCCACATGCTGTTACTAGACCACTGTGAATCTGAAAACAATTCAGGTTCCGGAAGGAAGTACCATTATCCATTTTGATGACTATGTATTTTGTGTAAGAGTGATTTACAAAAACACCAGGTAACAGCTCCATAGAAAAGGCATCTTTATTCGCAGTTTTGGCAGACGACCCTGGGGGTACAGGGTCATCGGCCAGAGAGTGACCAGGTGATGCCAACTCGTGCGGCTGGACGCCGACCACACGAGTGGTTAAAGGAGTTTGTGATGTATCCATATATACATTCTTTCCACAAAATGGCACCAGGAGCCAAGGGAAACCGCCTACCAGGGAGTGAGGGGACTGAGCACGATCTGATGGGAGCGGGGTACCTCGTCCCCAGAGGGTGTCCCCAAAAGGACACCCTGCGATGCGAAAGTTTGCTCCCACCAGTGCAAAGACCCCCTTCCCCAACACCCCCCAGCCCAGACACCCAACCAACCAACTCGGGACAGCACCCAGGCGATCCCTATGGAGGGCGGCACCGATGACATACGGGTAACCTACATTTCGGGTAGCGCTTAGTCAGACCCCTCACCCACAACCCTACCTGCATGGGGGACCCTGCCAGATGTCGTTACATCCACGGGCAGGCTTGAGGGATCACCGGAGCATGCAAGCCCCCCCCACCACGACAAGATGGCTGCCCACGGGGGGGACCCGACTGGGCATAGACAGAGGCCGAATGTCTCCCATTGGTATATGACGACCTGTCAAATCTGTTACCATCTTGCTTTGTAGGTGTCATCATAGTTATACCAATAATAATAATAATAGTAATAATAATAATAATAGTAGTAGTAGTCGAGTAGTCATAGTAGTAGTAGTTGTAGGCATGTCGTGCACTGTGTTATTTTTCCCAAACAGCTGTAGTGATGCCACAAAGGACTACAGTGGATTGAATTATCATGGTGAAGTGCTGTAGGGATGCCCAGTGGTAATGATAAGGACGGTCTGTGGTCGGTTCCGTGGTTAATATATCAGAGCTCCGTATTATAGGCACGTTTGGGTCTGCATGTTTTAGTATGTAATGTCAGGAATATTGTGCACATCTATGTTGTTCTTGTTATTATTATAATTATTATTATTAATGCATACTACGTACATTCACCGGTAAAGGCTGAACAACAGGCCTGGTGGCCCAAGGATGAGGTGAGGGATAATGTGGTGTCGGAGTGAGGGAGGAGTAGTGTCCATGGTGGATGGGAGAGAGAAAGGTGCAACTGGAGTGACGGTGCGGGGTAAGTGATGAATTGTCGACTTTGGGACAGGGACAATGTGGTTAGTAGATACACAGACGTAAGGACAATCATATGTATTATTATACAAATTTACACTGGATTAGTATTAGAAGTAGGAGTAGCAGTAGTAGTATTGTGAGGGAAATTAGACACAATGGGAAAAGAAGGATTAGTAGTGGCATTGCCAATAATGGTAGTAACAGATTCAGCAGTCTTGTGCTAGTGTTGTTTGTGTAGCAAAGATGATGTGAGGAATAATGTAATACAGTAGGGGTTATAGGACCGGACGACTAGAAACCCCCTAAAGAATATGACGGCTCGCAATACGAGGATACCGGGAAGTATGAGTAATAAAAAGGCAGAGACTGAAGGAAAATAATGCATGTATAAGGTGAAGCAACAGTTAAGGCCTGGATAACGTGGCATAGCAGGATACCACAGCTGTATCTTCGTTGTCTCAATATTTTGTGTTGTTTGCATCTAATTTCAGCTGGCTATAGTAAATCATTGGTGAATGCTCTTCGCTGCCCATCGCAATGTGGTTTCTTCGCCCGCATAAAATAATTGCAACATTTATAACTATCAGGGCAGCTACTGTGGGAATCAGCATTAAATTCACAATCATTCTACAGTATATTATAGCTATAGACAGTCCAGGAATAACATAGTCACAAAAATTATCGTTGCAGTGATAAGGACCACTTGCAGCTTCTATACTACTGGCTCGGTGGTTTATTTGTATGATGAGGATCCGAAACAGATGGGTCGTGTCTGGACCAGATTCACAGGACACCATGATAACATAGCAGTCTATGTCATTATGCTGTGTATGTTACGCACGAATAAAATTTTGCAGGTGAATAGCATGGAAATGTTTCGAATCCAGTGTCATTAGGTTCTCACTATTCGCCTAGTATCTCAGTTCCAAACTACCACTCACGGTTGTCACTTCACCTGCCCTCTCTCTAACCCTGACTTCCACTTCCTTCCACCGAGGGAGGTACAGAAACTTTGGTGCGTGGGTGTACCTTGGTGTAAAATAATCTATTTTGTAAGAAGTAAGGAAAGAAGGTATTTTGATGTGAAGTTATAGCTGAATGAAAGTCACGTTACATTCTTTATAGAATTATTTATTTTCAGTGAAAGTAAACTGAAATGCAAGTCTAAAGCGTGGAATGTCAGAATTAACATCGAAAACATCAATTCTGGCAATTCAAAAACTATAAAGCGTACATTCCTTTCTTAACCAAGCCTGACAATCAAGGACTCATCCTTGCAAGAAATCGAAAACATAAAATTTTAACATAGTAATCTGGTATGGTAAAGGGTGAAGCACTGTCTGACCAACACATCGAACCAATGGTATATAAAGAGAAGTGTAACTAATTTTTCCAAAGAATAAGCTTGAATAATTTATCCTAATTCAAAACATAAATGGTTAATCTTGTTAAAGTCTGTAAGACTGACTGAGTACAACCTTTTTCCTGGTGATTTTATATACATTCAGAGCAAGTGAAAGACAAATTATCTCTTTATTAACGGAAGCGAAAGTTTCTATAGTGTACATTTTGACACCGTTCTCTTGACTCCTACTTGAGTGGTCCTACTGTGGATACATAATTTTTCTACAAAGGTTTGCGAGGAACTGCGTTTTCTATCCAGTATTGGTCTCTTGGAATATGAGGTCCATGTTAGGGTAACAGCCTGTTTGATTAATTCTGTTGGCAAAGGTATTTCAAAAATTAGCAGTTTGCAAAGTTAACTATGCAGAGAAACAATATTTCTACCAAACCGTGCTTAATTTCGGCTTTGTCTTAAACTCAGTAATAGCTCAGATTAGGATAATGAATGCATCCGACGTAAGTCGCCGAAACTGGGACACTCAATCAGCAAATGCCTGACAGTATGGGGAACCAGACATCACAGAATGGCTATATGCTTCCACACATGAGTTCATCATGCGTGAGCTTGGTATGTCCAATGAAAATGAATAAATGAATGAAAGAAAATGTGACATGGCGGCACAACAGCAGAGGTCATATGCCGCCGAACGCAAACATTAAAAGAAAGTCAAAATATATGCGAAACCATAAAAAGCAAAGAGATAAACAATGCATAAAACACATGAACAATATAAAGGAATAAAAGAAACCACTAAAGCTATAAAACGTGATGGAAAGAGATGGGTTAAAATTAGACCATTATCATTAAAACAGACTAAAATACGGAAAAGACCTACAGCTTGCAGAGAAAGCCAGAACTCAACACAAAAGAGAAGGTGCCTCCCCCCATAGCACAAGCCTCTTCCCCAAGAACTGACCCCGCTGAGGGGAGTCACCTTGACGTGGTGGCGGGGCTTGAAGCGTGGTTGGCAATGCCACCTACTCGGGAGGCATGCCTACCTTTGTAGGGTTTGATATTTGTCAGCCTCGAGGACCAAGCACCCCCTACATCACTGGTGGAGGAGGTCTGCTGGTAATGTTAGTCCCTGCCCATTTGCCACCTAGGGCAGGACTGTTGCCTCCCCACGTGTTTGCCGTGCGTGGCATCCCATAATGCTGGGAGACGGGAGTCCTGGAGGTTGAGTGATGCTGCACGATGCGGCCTGCAGCTAGCAATACACCTCTTTGGTCCCTTATTCTGGCTAGACGGGCGGCCTGGTTGGGCCCGACCAGGTCAATCGGCTGGTCATGTGTTGGCTAGGGTCAAGTGGGCACTGGGGGGCCTGGTGGCTCCTATCATCCTGGAGTCACCCTTGCCCAGGTCCCCCGGTGGTTACCCGCGTATACTCTCCCGCTACCTCTGGAGTCACCAGTGGTGTTATCCCTGGCATATGACTTCCCCTTGTTGGGCTCCATGGTGGGTGGAGGGGTGGGAGAATGAAGGTTTTTTTTGTTATTGATGGATCAATTTTTAAATACACCCATTGACGACATTGCATCTGCCCCTGGACTCTCTTCGGACTGCACATCTGTCATTGCCACACTGGAACCTTTTCAGGCCCCTGGTGACTTCTCACCTCTGCCCTAGCGTTCAACTGGGGGTGGGAAAAGATCCCGTCGGGTAGGTTTGGCTCCAAGGTTTGGCCAAGATGATACACACCAGGAAAAATTCATAAAGTATCTAGTGCTGAAACCCTCTGCAGGTGGTTCAGTACTGGATACAGACATCTTTAATTTACACCGTGCAATTGTTTCTTCCTGTGGCCGTGAACCAATAATTTCTACCCAAGGGGATGGTAGCCTCCTAACTGAGGTTTCCTCCCCAGAAGAGAGCTCACATCTCCAGACTCTGACCTCCGTTTCTGGTCACGGCATGTTCTGCATACCTCATGCCACCTTTAATCAGTGTAAGGGGGTCATTTACTCCCGGGACCTCCTGCGATACCCTGAGTCACGGTTATTAGAGGAACTACGCACTTATGGTGTTGTAAAAGTTGACCGGGTACAGAAGAAGATCGATGGTATTCTGACCCCAACTCCCACGCTGTTTCTGACCTTTGACTGATTAACGTTCCCTGCCTCGGTGAAACTTGCTTGGCTCTCTCTGCCTGCGAAGCCTTATGTTCCAAACCCAAAGCGGTGTTTCCACTGTCAGGGGTATGGACATGTTAGCAAATTTTGCCGACGTACACTGGCTGGCCTTCCTGGTGTTTGTGTCTCCTGTGGCAAAATGAGTCATACGAGTGATTGTCCAGGACCTCTTAAATGCTATCACTGTGGGGGTCCTCATGCTGTATCTTCCAAAAACTGTCCTCGGTACTGCATTGAAAAGGAAGTTTTGAGCATTCGTGCACGTGAGAAGCTTCCCTTTCCAGAAGCAAAGAGGAGGGCCCAGACTCTCTTCTTTCAGCCTGGAGTTACTTATGCTTCTGTCCTTTCTGGGGCACCTGTACGTCGTTCTTGTGTCCCAGAAGTTGCCACAACCCTCTACAGTGACCACTTCCCCAACTACTGATTTGACGGATGTTGTTAACCCTGGAATTACTGATAAGTGTGTGACTGATGCTCATCCAACCACTGCTCCAACTGTCTCTGCCTCCACTTCAGTGGCTGACGGTTCGCGTACTTCTGTGGTGGTGGCAGATCTACACGCGACGAGACTCATCCCCCCTTGTCCAGTATGAACGAGGCTCCTTCTGTATCCGGCAAACGTCATCGTAATTCGTCAGAGTCCTCAGAGCCTGAAAGCCGGCCACCTAAGGTTTCTGTTGTCGAACCTTGTATCAAGCTCTCTACTGTTCCCTCTGCCTCAGAGGCTGAGAGGTCTAGCCAAATGGAAGCTGCTGCTGGTGGTTCACATGTAGTCAGATCCCAACCTGGGGATGGTGTTGGAGAGACCGCTGATGCGTCCGTTCTGAAAAGTACAATGTCAACCTTGCAGGGTTTTAATCCTGTTGACTTTGTTTCCACTTCTGGAGCTTCTAATGGTAGCACTGGCCGTCCCACATTATCCAAGGCGGCCTCCAAGCATCTATCCAAACCGAATGTTATTTCACCTCAAAGGAAGAGTATTGTAAAACTTTCCTCTTCCACGTCCTCACGTTTGCCCACGGATGTTCGACATAAAGCGAGGGTTCCTGGTGCTGGACCGTCTCTTACCAAGGGCCTTCCTAAGCATCATTCCAAACCCGCTCACATGTCAGGATGTACAATCCCGCACTTAATCATTTTTCCCTCCACTATGGGTTCTATCATCCAGTGGAATCGTCAGAGTTTACTTGCTAACTATGAGGAACTGTGTCATCTAGTTTCTCAATTTATTCTGCTATGCATGTGTATCCAGGAGACCATGGTTGGTGATACTGCTGCTGCTGGTCCTTCTGGCTACAATGCTTTTTATTCTGATCCTGTGCTGGGCCAAGGTCGTCATGGAGGTGCTCCTATCTTCCTTTGCAAGGATATTCCATATAGTCATCTGGATATTTCCAGTCCCTTGCAGGCAGTTGCTGTCCGGATGTTTTTACATCGGCAGTATACAGTTTGCAGTCTTTATCTACCTCCTAGTGCAACTGTTGAAAGGGCGGATCTGGAACGCCTTATTCATGGTCTTCCTTCTCCCTTTCTGTTACTAGGCGATATGAATGGTCACCATCCACTATGGGGAAACAGTGAGGCCAAACCTCGGGGTGTTATGCTGGCCTCTTTAGTGGATGATGAGGAGTTAGGCATTTTAAACTCCAATATAATGACTTATTTCCATAGCCAGACTTTTACTGCCATTGATTTGTCCTTATGTTCAGCTGATGCTCTTTTAGATTTTAACTGGGATGTGTTGCCAGACCTGTATGGCAGCGACCATTTTCCGTTACTCTTAACTGCTAGTGGAGGTGGACCTCAGCCACGTCTTCCTCGCTGGCTTCTGGATAAGACTGACTGGCCATATTTCAGGGAATTAAGTTCCATTTCCCTTTCTGTCAATGAGTTTGGCTGTCTTACGGAGGCTGTGTCATATTTCAATACCGTGCTGCACTCAGCAGCCCTATTATCTATTCCAAAAACAAAGGGTCAGTTTCCTAAACGTCCGGTTCCTTGGTGGAACTCGGAGTGTAGTTCTGCAGTGAGAGTCAAACGAGTCGCCTTCTCACGACTTCGTCATCACCGTGGGGATCCTCAGTATTTGGTGGCGTATCAGAGGGCACGAGCTTATATGAGGCGGATCTTAAAGGAGGCCAGGCGTTCGTCCTGTAAGGGTTATGTTTCCTCCATCAATTTGAGGACTTCCATCACCCAGGTGTGGAACCGGGTAAAGAAAATTTCAATTAAATTTACTGTTCCATCCCCTCCTGTTTTATTTGCGGAGGTAGCACTGTGGCTGATCCATTTGCTGTTGCAGAGTTGCTTGCTGATCATTTTGCCAGTGTGTCAAAGAAGGACGGAGATACACCTTTGGCTTGCCACCGTCGGCGCCTAGAATCTCGTGGTCTCAGTTTTGTCTCTGTTGGGGGAGAGCCTTACAATGTTCCATTTTCAATATTTGAACTCCAGTCAGCTCTGTCGCAGTGCCATGATTCCTCTCCTGGTTTTGATGATATTCCTTATCCTTTTTATGCCACCTGTCTGATGAGTCCCTGTTGTTTTTGCTTTCACTGTTTAATAAGATCTGGTGTTCTGGGAAGTTTCCGGCTTGTTGGGGTGTTGCTGTAGTTATCCCCATCCCCAAACCAGGTAAGGACCACCTACAGGCGACAAATTATCGGCCTATTTCTTTGACGTCTTGTATATGTAAAGTTTTGGAAAAGATGGTCAATGTTAGGCTTGTGTGGTTTTTAGAGAGAGGCAACGTTGGGTCTGGTTAGTACTTGGACGGGTGACCGCCTGGGAACACCAGATGCTGTTGGCATCCCTACGTATCAAGTGGGGTTGGTGGAGGATTAGTGCCCCTCCCTGTAAAACAATTAACTCTAAGCCCTTGGCCACCCCGTTTGGGATACATGGCGTCTGGCAATGAATGAATGAAAAAAAAAATGACTTCTTATCCCCTGCCCAGTATGGTTTTCGAAAAATGCGATCTACCTCTGATGCATTACTGTCCTTGGAATCTTCTGTCTGTGAGACTTTTTCCGTTAACCAACACCAGGTCACGGTCTTCTTTGATCTGGAAAAGGCATATGACACTGCATGGCGTCATGGTATTTTACTCTCTCTTCATGAGTTTGGTCTTCGTGGGTGCTTACCTGTTTTTATTCAACAGTTTTTATCTAACCGAATTTTAAGGGTGCGAGTGGGAGGAGTGCTTTCTAATGCCTGAGCACTAAAAGATGGAGTACCTCAGGGGAGTATCCTTAGTGTTACTCTGTTCGCTGTAGCCATTAACAGCGTCATCAGTGTACTTCCTGATGGTGTACGAGGATCACTTTATGTCGATGACCTCTTGATTTCCTTCACTGTGTCTAGAGTGACTCTGATAGAGAGGAAGTTGCAGCTGGCTCTCATAGAATTTCTGACTGGGCAGAAACATGCGATTTCCATTTTTCTTCAGCAAAGACAGTGGCTATACATTTTTGTCGTCTTCAAGGAGTGCACCCAGACCCTGACTTGCATCTCTATGGTAGAAGAATATCCTGTGTGGAAGAGACGCGGTTTCTGGGTCTTCTGTTTGATAGAAGATTAACCTGGGTTCCTCATATTCGTTCTGTTAAGGTGGCTTGTCTTAAAGCTTTGAGTCTTTTGAGGGTTTTAGCTCATACCTCTTGGGGTGCTGACCATCAGACCCTTCTCCTCTTGCATAGGTCTCTTATTCTTCCTAAAGTTGAATATGGGTGTGAGGTCTACTCCTCTGCAATAGATGCCCACCTCCGGTTGTTAAATTCTGTGCATCATGCTGGTGTTCGTCTGGCAACCGGGGCATTCAGATCATCCCCAATTCCAAGTTTGTTTGTAGATGCTGGTGTACTCCCCTTGGACTTGCGATGCCAGTTGCTAATGTTGAGGTGTTGGTATCGTCTTCACCGCATTCCAGACTCAATTTCTTGTGCCATTGTCTCACAGGATTCCCGATCTTCTGTTTTTGAGACCCGTCCTAAATTCCCAAAGCCATTTGGTTACAGGGTCCAGTCTGTTATGCTAGCCCTCTCTCTCCCGAGACTGGCAATTTGTCCACATCGGATTCAAGGGTTGGTTCTTGGCTACTCCCTCATGTCACATTCTGTAGGTCCGTTGTTGAAAAAAAGGGCTCACTTCCCTCTCAGGTGTCCCTCTCTCTCTTTTTAGAACATGCCTCCATTCATGAGGGTTCTGTCCCCATCTATACTGACGGGTCTAACACTGATACTGGAGTAGGATTTGGTGTTGTCTTCCCTTCCTTTAGTAGGGGCGGTAGCCTTCCTGGCATTACTTCAGTGCATACAGCAGAACTGACTGCAATTTTATATGCTCTTAAAATCATTTTTACTCTCCCTCAATCCGTTTTTGTGATTTATAGTGACTCGCATAGTGCTCTGTCTGCACTGGAGTCTTTTAATGCATCCCATCCATTGGTTTTATCAATTTTAGAGTGGCTTTTTCTTCTTGGCCACTGTAGCCGCCGTGTAAAATTCTGTTGGGTTCCTGCACATGTTGGTGTGGTGGGGAATGAGAGGGCAGATACTTTAGCTAAAGCTGCGTCTTCTCAACAGCACCCAGCTGACTACCCACCTCCTGTTTCTGATGTAACACTTTACTTGCGGTATGCAATTCGTACGTGTTGGCAGAGACACCGGGATGGTGTTTCTCACAATAAACTAAAAGAAACCTTTCAGAGAATGGTTGTGCCAAGGGTTCTTCCCTCTATGTCTCGGCGACTGGAGGTGGCTCTTGCTAGGCTTCGCACTGGGCATTCTCGGCTTACACATGGGTTCCTCATGTGTGGTAAGACTCAACCGTACTGTGATGACTGCCTTGTTCCCCTTACTGTCCGTCACTTGTTGGTCGAGTGTCCGAGTCTGGGGGGCCCTGCGTCAGAGGTTCCTTCATAGGCATGGGGTAGCAGATGGTGCCTACTGTTTGTCCTCGATGCTTGGTGAGGCCTCTAACGATTTTACTGATGTTTTTAGTTTTCTTCAGGAGGCGGGCCTCCTTCCACTTTTATAAGTAATTGTTATTTTATAAATTATTCTTTTATTATTTTTAGTGTTTTATTCCTACTAACAGATTTTAACTTTATTTTGAATAGGCACTTTTTATTTTGCCGTGTCTTCTACTTTGTCATCCAGCAGCATATGACCCTGGCAGTTGCGCCACCAGATTGTAATTATTTTCAATGAATCAATCAATCAATCCCCAAGAACCGAGGAAAGAAGGTATGATCCGTCACCAGCTCGGCACCCAGAAAGGTACTGCCGACGAAGGTCCTCAAGGCTGGGGCATTTAACAAGGAGATGTCACACAGTCAAAGGAACCAGACAGTCATCACAATAGGGAGGGGACACCCTCTCCATTAAAAAACCATGAGTCAGCCTAACGTGGCAGGTCCGGAGACAGGCCAAAGCTGTTTCCCCCTGTCAGGACAGTCCCACATACCCCCCATCACCCAGGTTCCTACGAATGCTACGGAGTTTGTTCACCCCTGCTGCATCCCACCTCCTCTGCCAGCAGAAATGGACAGCCTCCACAGTGGATGCACATAAATCCTTGGATGGTACATGGTACTGAGGAGAGGAAGGGTGAGAGGCAGTAGCTCTCGCCAAAGAGTCAGCAAGTTCATTGCCCATGACCCCCACATGTGCAGGGACCCAGCACAGTTGTACTGAGTATCCTCACCTACATAATAAGAGCCACTCCAAGACAAATAAGACTAGGGGATGTGAGGGGAAGCCATGAGACAAAGCTTGCAGGATACTGGCTGACTCACTAAAAATGGTAAAAGAATCTGGAGGAAAGCTGAAAATCAATTCAACCGCAACTAAAATGGCAGTTAGTTCAGCAGTAGAAACAGATGCAGAAGGAGGGAGACTCCCAACATGGCTAAAATCACAAAAAATGCCACCAAAGCCTGTTCCCACACGGGATTTACAGCCATCAGTATATACGGGGATCGAGTCATTGTGAGTAGAGGCATGTTCCAAAAAATAAGACAAAGCTGCCTCTGAGGAAAGACAGGCCTTCCTCTCAGGGAAGTAATCACATGGTTGTACCTCTGGAAGAAGCCAGGGAGCCACTCAGGGGACACGCACAGGGCAAACTGGAGAGGACTGGACACCCAACTCCCCCATGGCAGACCTCACTCTGTACCCAAACAGGTGTGGATAGTGAGGGTGGGTGTCATAAAAGGGGAGAAGAGCGACCTCAGAGACAGCCTTACAACTCAGTGAGGCCGAAAGACGGTGAAGGCGGTGCCAACACTGCACTATTAACCCCTTAAGACCGCAATTGTTTCAGGCAGGGTACCTCTCACAACAGGAATTCGGGGGTGTTTTGGCGACTTTCACCAAGGGCAAATTGACTGTGTTCTGGCTAAAGAGGAAGAATTTACACACCTGACAACGCAATCCGTACCCCCGTAGGCCTAATGGTTACTGCACAGTTGTGCGTCAAAGTTAAAAAAAAAAATTTATGATAGTTACCCCTCGAAAACAATCGAAAACACGAAAATTTTCATAACTACCTAATTTTCTTATTGAAACAGGTCGTTTCAAAGTGTTTTGTCACACCAACCATGAAAACAGGTGTATGTAGGTGTGAGGAGATTACTAGACTGCCGGGAGATAAAGTAGGCTGTGGAGAGTAGGATTATAGGTACCGGGGTTAGAAATAACCAGCTTTTCGCATGAAAAGAAAGCACTTCAGTGTGTTCTGTAACATCTACCATGAAATCAGGTGTGTATGTAGGTGTGGGGAGATAACTAGTGTGGGGAGTAGGCCTACAAAGCCTTAGTGGTACTTGGGGAGAAAAATTTTGGCAACAACCAAATTCTCTTGTGGAAACCCTCCATTTCAATGGAATTTGCCATACCGGCCATAAAAACAGGTGTGTAGGTGTGGGGAGATAAATCAGGTGTGGGGAGTAGCCCCACAAGGCCTCATAGTCATTCCAAAACTAACACAGATGCAGATAAATGTTTATAACCATGAAGGACATCAAACTAAAGTTGAATAATGCTATAAATGCATGCATAAGAAAGGAAAAAAAAGAAGCAATAATTTGTTTCCGATTTCTCTTTTTACTGTCCCAACTTCTCGTTACACATCTATCTCACCATTACAATTATCACATTATCATTACAGTTCATCACACTTATCATTACAGTTTCGGCAACAACCAAATTCTCTTGTGGAAACTCTCCATTTCATTGGAATTTGTCACACCAGCCATGAAAACAGGTGTGTTTGTATGTGTGGGGAGATGAAACAGGTGCGGGGAGTAGCCCTACAAGGCCTCATAGACTTTCGAAAACCAACACAGACGGACGCTACTCAGAGGTGCTAATCTGGGCAGGTAGGGAGAATGAAAAAAAAAAAAAAAAAATGCATCATATGTAGTACAACATACAGCCTTTTCCAACTGCATACGTACAGAAACTGGTAGGTATGAAGTGAGAAATGAACAGAGTGAGGTGTAAAAATTTGGGAAGTAGAAATAATATGAAACAGGTACGTACATCAGGCCTAACACTCTGGGGCCTGTTGGGGGTTGGAAGGGTAGTGTGGGACAAGGAGGGAGAGATGGGGTGGGGTTTGTGGGGTGGGACAAGGCTAGCAGTGAGGAGGGGCAAGAGAGGGTGGGAAGGGAAGCAGATTGTTGTAGGAGGAGAGTTGCAGTTGCGTGGAGGGGTGGGAGAGTGATGGGGGACAAGGAGGGCGTGAGGGAGTGGAGTAGAGGGTGTCATGGAGGTGGCCGAGAGGGGGGTGCCCCCCCACCGCCCGGGTTGGTCCGATCCCCCCTCACGCCACATCAGTGGCTAGGTCTCATTTGCCTGAAGCCTTGTACGTCATAATCGGGGTGGAGCAAGCGCTCGCAGTTTTTTACAGGCCACATTCAAATGATGCGATTAGGCATTTTGGCATATAACTCAATTGCATGAATTGATGCAATTAGGACTTAACCCCTTAACCGTGGGGCATCACTTTCGTGACGCTTGGGAGCAAGGGATCATGCTGCGGGGCGTCACTTTTGTGATTCTGTGTTATTTTGAATTCGGCCGGGCTTTCAATTGGTGGCTTGTATCATCTATCAGTACGCCAATGTCCAACACTAGTCAGCACTCCTAATCTCATCTGTAGGCTACTCCCATCCATTGTTGACAATTTAGCCATTTCTCCCTGTTCTTGACTCCCCTCCCTACCCCCTCTCCATTACCGTCTCCTCTTGCCTGACCGGCTGTGCTGCGCTAACTAAATCTTCCCCGGAATTTTCCACTGATTTCATCCATTGAAATAAGCCCTAAGCCCTATTCTTATACCAAATAATATATACAAAAAAGAAATAAGGTAAGTGATAGTGCCATACACCTGGAATTGGCTAATTATCACCTGACAACACCTCACGTGCACTCGTTCACTAATTTTCGCTGTTTATTTCCCCTTGAAATATGCCGTATAATCTATTCTCGTAATGAAAATATATATAAGAAAGGAAGGGAGATGGCTAAGTGATATTTACATTCACCTGGAACTACCTAATTTACTATGTATTGTCTAGATTTCCTGCCAATCATTTCATAGCGTATATATTAGCAGCTGTCACCACGCTGAGAATGGCAGCATTGCACTCCCCTTAGACCACCAGCCCACCACCACCACTGTCAGTTTACTGTCGTCTTTCAAGGTGGAACCACGTCGAATTCGCTCCTGTCCAATTCCGCCCACTTTAGCCCCATGCAAAGGGCCCTGTGACCTCTACCCCTACCTAAACCTCGTGTGGAAAGGAGTAAAGGGCTAAATGACTGCTGTCGAACATGAACCGGCTAATTTATCAATGAAAATGATGTACAATGACTACGATGTTTCTGGTGACTAAAACAGTGCAAGTGGAAATGTAAATAATGTGTAAACACCAAGTGCAAGCAATGAATGTAAATATAAGTGAACAGTGGAAAACAGTTTTATAAGTTACTGCAAGTGACAGTTCATAACACAGTGTAAATAAAATAGAAATGTAAATAATGTACATAAAATAGAGAATGTAAATAGAAATGTAAATGAGTAGTATTATAAGAATACGAGTATATATACTAGGAGTAATGAAAGTGAAAGTTTCACTCTAGCATGTATGAATACTATGAGTTATGAAAGTGGAAGTGAAAATGACAGATTTGCTCTCAGCGCTAGTATACAGGACGAGAAAGTGAATGCTACATATTTTACTGAAGGAGAAATTGAATGCCTACAGTGACAATAAACCACTATTACTGAAGGAAACATGGATAAAGACTGTAGATACATATAAGTGTTATATAGTAATAGAAACATAAAATATGAGTGTTTTTATGAATAATAAATGACAGAACACCAGCGGCGAACGAGCGCAAGTGGGACAGTCATACCGGTACACGCTCGTAATTTTCATTGCTTTTACAGTGTTTTTTTTTTTGGAGTATGGATCCCAAACTATTTGAAAATCAGAGAATAGTGTTTCTAGTGATAATATCAGGCTATGGTAATCATATTACGAGTTGTCGGGAAGTGTATAGTGGAGACTTCGTTACCCAACTTCAGAGGTCTCCACAAGTCCTACGGTGCTCGACGAAGGCTCAGCAAACATCCCAGGAGAAAGCAGAAGGTATGTGCCATAGGCATATGTAATTTTAATATTCTAGGCCTAATAACTGATTTTTGGCAAATATTTTTAAAGAGTCTGTTGGAGCGCGATTAACCCCGCGGGATACGCAAGTCGAGCCAAAACAAGCCCGCGCTTTAGGGGTTAAGGAGTTAAGGACTGCTGGCGGAGATCCAGCGGTGGTTCGTTCACATCAACCAACAGGTTTTCAATCAGGGAGGACTGGAAAGCCCCAGTTGACAGACAAATCCCAGCATCATGGGCAGAATGTCGTGTCTCAGTAGCGGCGGAGTACACCACACATCCATAGTCCAATTTTCTCTTAACTAAGGCACGGTAAAGTCGGAGCAGGATGGTTCTGTCAGCTCCCCAAGACAAGTCAGATAGGGTCCTTAGGAGAGACAGGGCACGGAGGCATGAGAGTCGTAATGAACGGATATGAGGTACCCACGTCAGTCTCCTATCAAAGACAAGTCCAAGAAACCTTGTTTCATCAACACATCGCAACCTGTGTCCATATAACAGGAGATCTGGGTCGGGGTGAATTCCTCTCAAGTGATGGAAATGCAGGGTCACCATCTTTGTAAATTTTCCTGAGATCTTTCACACCCTCTTCCACACCTAAGACACTGGTGTCTTTGAGTTTATAGATGACACATAAGCCATCCAAGAGTCCCTCCTAGCTTGTTTGAGTACCCCACGAGCCTTAGCCTGTGCCCTTCTGAACTCAACAAGATAATGCTCTGTTTTGTATCTACGATAACGCGAGAAAGCTAACTTCTTCTCACGTACAGCAACACTGCAATCCTCTTTCCACCATGGGACAGGTCAATAGCGATATGTGCCAGATGTTTTAGGAACAGCATGAAGGGCTGCAGAATGCAGAACAGAGATAAAGAACGAAACAGCCTCATCAATTTGTGGAAAGTCTTCAACTGAGACATCAACAGAAATCAGAGAAGAGAAAAGGGACCAGTCTGCCTTCTCCACTCTCCACCTTGGTAGACAGGAACAGGGACTAGATACTGCTGCAGTAAGGAGGATGGGAAAGTGATTAATTCCATGGAGATCCTCCATAACCTCCCAGGTAAAGTCCAGGAGACAGTCTGGAGAGCAGACAGAGAGGTCAATTGCAGTAAATGGACCCATTTAGGGGTGAAAATGTGTAAACGCCTCAGTACTGAAAAGGTCAAGATCCTCATCCTCCAATAAGGATGCCAACAAACTCCCACGTTGGTTAACAAGACAGTCACCCCACAAAGGGTGGCGACCATTGAAGTCCCCCAAAGGAAGAAAGGGCGTAGGTAACTGACCAAGCAGGTTCTCAAGTTCCATCCTACTGATTGCTATGTTGGGTGGCAAATGAATGGAACAAACTGAATACCAGTGGTGGGCATACAACCACACAGCAACACACTGGAGGTCAGACTGGAGGTGGACTGGCCGATGAGGGATGTCAGCCCTCACCAAAACAGCACTACCACCAACAGGACCCTGAGTTGGCGCTGAGTAAAAAGCATTGTACCCAGGTGGTGCATGAGGAGTCACAAACCCTACAGGAGTATCTTGGAGACACACGCACAAAGGGGAATAAGCCAGGAGGGTCCGCAGCTCCTCCCTATTCCCACGCAGCCCTCGACAATTCCATTGTAGTATACTGGCTGAGAATGCCATAGTACCCACAGTGAAGGAAGAATCAGGTTGAGGGACGAGACAACCTTGCCTCCAACAAGCAACCAGATTTAGATTGCTGCTTAGAACTGCCCTTAGAAAGGGACTGCCTGGCACCGTTATGGTGTACAGTGTGCCGCCCAGCTGAAGATAACATGGAGGAGGAAGATGAGGGCCGGACAATGGTCTTCTTCTGCGGTGGGGCAAGAGATGGTTTGGCAGGGGGACCGCAAGCTTCCCTGGCCGGAACAGAGGAGGCAATGCCATCACGAGAAGGAGCATGATCAGTAGCACATCCCACAGTACCAGAATCCTGAGAGGGCATGGCCTCATGCAGCTGAGAAGGCGCATCAACGACCTGAGGACCACCACTATCTGGTGGTGGCTGGGTCGTCAGCGAGACGCCTTCCTCAGCCTGCACTCAACCCGACCCCTGAGCGTCCCGAGGAGGAGGAGTAGTGGGCTCCGCTGCAGAGATCTCTGGCAGCAGTGCTTCACTCTCTGAGCACTCTGAGGAGCGATGGCGACTCTTGCCTTGCACAGGAAGGACATCGGGAGTTTTGGATGTGTCAAAGCAAGATGTAGCCTTGGCACAGGTGTTTGTCACAGGAGGAACTGGAGGAACTGGGATGGGGGAGGCACTCCCAGATGCTGGAAGGACCACCACAGAGGGGGCATCCCCAGAAACAGGAGGCACCTCCCCGTAAGAAGCACAGCCGCTTCCAGGCTGCACTCCCTCAGTGGAACCCCCTGGCCGAAAATGCCGGGAAGTAGAACCCCAAGACTTTGATGGGGCATTGTGTTATGGCAGGGGCACCTGCCGAGTAGCCTTAGGGCAAGACAATGCAGCAGCAAAGGTAACCCCAGGGTGAATGAACCACTCCCTTACCCTGGCCTTTGCCTCAGAAAAGGAAAGTTTCTCCTTCTTTCGGACAGAAATAATCTCATATTTATACTTGTATACTTCGCAATCCCTTGAGGAGGCCGCATGCGTTCCTCCACAGTTCAAACATTTAGGGGGTTGAGAACAATCATCCATACCATGAGAAATTCCACAACAATTTCCACAGACCTCAGGAAGGCCAGACGCTTCCAGCCTGCCAGAACGGAGAACATGACCAAATCTTTGACAATAATAGCATCTTCTAGGTCAGGGAACATAAGGTTTAACCTTAATCTTCCACCACACAGCAGTGATAACCTCCGGCAAAGTAAGACAGTCACATGTCAAGATAAGAATGAGCATGGGGATTAAAACCCCATCAACTTTTTTCATAATTCTCTGTACTGCTACAACACCCTGAGGAGCCAGCCCCTCTAAGAGGGAAGAATCAGAATATGAGATCAAGTCACGAGAATACACAACCCCTCGGGACTGATTTAGGACCAAGTTACGAGAGGCAGATACAGGATAACCGGCGACCATAGTTAGAGACTGGATGTGTGAACTCTTCTCTTCATTCCTGGCTTCTAACAACAGAGAACCATCGCCATGCAAAGAGACCTTGGGGGTAAATCCACATGCCGTAACTAGACCACTGTGAATCTGAAAACAGTTCAGGTTCTGGAAGGAAGTACCATCATCCGTCTTGAGGACTATATATTTTGTATAAGAGTGTTTCACAAAGACACCAGGTAACAGCTCGATAGAAAGAACATCTGAATTCACAGTTTTGACAGATGACCCGGAGGGTACAGGGTCATCGCCAAGAGAGTGACCAGGTAATGCCAACTTGTACGGCTGGTCCCTGACCACATGAATGGTTAAAGAAGTTTCTGATGTATCCATATATACATTAGCGAGATAAAATGGCACCAGGAGCCAAAGGAAACTGGCTACCAGGGAAAGAGGGGACCCAGCGTGGTCTGATGGGAGCGAGGTACCTCGTCCTCAGAGGATGATCCAAAAAGGACATCCCGTGATGCGAAAGTTTGCTCCCACCAGTGCAAAGACCCCCATCCCCAACATAATTCAGCCCAGACACCCAATCAACCTACTCAGGACAGCACTAAGGTGATCCCTCTTGTGGTTGGCACCGATGACCCGTACGGGTAACCTGCGTTTCGGACAGCGCTTAGTCAGACCCCTCACCCACAACCCTACCCGCAAGGGAAACCCTGCCAGATTTCATTACATCCACGGGCAGGCTTGTGGGATCACAGGGGCAGGCAAGCCCCCCCACCACGAGGAGGTGGCTGCCCACGGGGGGGATATCCAATGCGAAGGCGAGCCAGAACAGTTTCTAACTTACAAAGCAATGTAAAAACAAACTCTCTGAGAGATGAACTTGGTGACTTCCTTTAGCCTGCTGACAGGAACGCTATTCCACTGCAACTGCCAACAAGCACGAACAGCAGACAGTACTGAAGCGCATAAATCAGTAGCAGGTAGAGGGCAAGGAGCACATATAGGTTGCAAGCCAGAGCCTTAGCTAGTGCATCCACCCTTTCAATACCTATAACACCAACATGTGCGGGAACCCAGCAAAAATCCACTCTCTCCCCCCCCCTGACGACGAATGAGGAATAGCCACTCCAAAACAGCCAAAACTATAGGATGGGAAGAGTTAAAAGAGTCCAGGGCCAAAAGTGCCCCTTGAGAGTTGCTAAAAAAGTAAAACGATTGCCATGGTGAACAAACACCAACTTCAGGGCTGAAATGATAGCTGATAACTCTGCAGTAAAAACTGAGGCAGCCAAAGGAAGACCACCCCTACGGCTAAAATTGGGAAACACCACTCCAAAACCAACACCAGAAGCGGACCCAGAGCCATCAGTATACACAGGCACAGATCCACCATGACCAGAAGAAAGTTCCAAAAACAACTGTAAAAGACACTGAGGAGTGACAGAATCCCTCGAGTCTGCAAAAAACCTGAAGAAGGTCACCCCGGACAAGATCCATGGAGCAACCCTCGGGATCCAAACAGGACTGACAGGCACTGTCAACAAACCAAACTCCTCCATGATATCCTGAACCCCATAGCCAAACCGACGAGGCATGCAAAGATGTCCACTATAATACAAAAAACAAGACTGCTGTATCACACACTCACAGACAAGTGAGTCTGGAAGGTGATGAATCCAGACTCAGCACAATGCTGCAACAGACTGACGCAGTAGATCCCAGGGAGGGACACCAGCTTCCACCAACAAGCTGGGAATTGGAGACGACCGAAAAGCCCCAGTTGCAAGGCAAAGACCACCATGATAGACAGCATCCAGAGTTTCCAGTCTGGACTCTGTGGCCGAGGAGTAAACCTCGCAGCCACTTGACAGCTTGAAGGCCACAAAAATCTGAAACAAATGCAAGAGCATCCCCCGATCAGCACCCTAAGAGGTACGGGACAGAACCTTCAAGAGATTGAAAGCCTTCATACATGACCCCCCAAGACTTGCTAAGTGTGAAACCCAAGGCTAACAGCAGTCAAACGTCAGGCCCACGAATTTCGTCTCCTCCACACAATGGAGTCTCCTGCCACAAAGCTGGAAATCAGGATCCAGGTGCACCCCCCTCATCCTACAAAACTGCACAGCCACAGTCCTCGAAGGGGAAAACTGAAAACCCTTGGAAGTGGCCCAGGCAGAAATCCTGTCCAAGGCAAGCTGCATACGCCGCCCAATAGCAGACATGCGGGAGCCAGAAAACCACATGGCCAAGTCATCCACACAAAGGGATGAGGACAACCCGGCAGGCACAGCATCGAGAATACCATTAATGGCCACCGCAAATAGGGAAACACTTAAGACATCTTCCTCCTGACACAGCGGCGCAGAGAGGGCAGAACCCACTCGGACCTGAAACACACGATCAGTCAAGAAGTCTCCAAGCAACACAGGCAGGCAACCATGCAAACCAAGGGCATGAAGTTGCTGGAGGATGCCATGGCACCAGGCAGCATCATAAGCCCTCTCAAGGTTAAAGAACACAGCCACCAGATGTTGCTTAGAGCCAAAAGCTTCACAGATCGATGCCTCGAGCCCGACAAGGTTGTTGGTAGTCCACCGCAACTCTCGGAAGCTGCTCCACGAAGGAGAGAGAAAACAACCCCTTTCCAGAAGCAACACAATCCTGACATTGACCATACCCTCAAACAGCTTGCACACGCATGATGTCAAACTAATAGGGAGATAGTTGGAGATATGGGAATGGTCTTTACCAGGCTCTGGAATGAGAAGGCCAACACCCAACTTTCAACTCCCGGGAACAGAGCCCTCACCCCAAACCCTGTCAAAAAGGTCCAACAAGAATTGAATTGAATCAGTCGGCAGATGACGTAGCACAGCATATGGAATGTCGCCAGGCCCAGGAGCAGCAGCATCACACTCCGAGAGGACAGCACGCAGCTCACGGAGGCAAAAGTCCAAATTATATGGCTCTCTGCCATGAGAGCTAAAATCAAGACCCAGCCTCTCCTGATTCCCACGAAAGCTAGCACACGGCCTAGAAGGATCCTTTTTTGAGACAGCACAAAACTGATCTGTAAAAGCACAGGCCACTGCATCAGGTGCAGACACTAGATCTCCTTGAATTCGCAACACTGGTGGGGAGGGGGGCATGAACCCACCAGAAATCTTGCACACATTTTTCCACACAATAGGCATTGGAGTAGAGGACGTAACTGTAGAAACATACGACCTCCACGAGTCTCGGTGAGCACCCTCCATGACTCATCTGTAGTGAGCACATGCTCTGCAAAATTGGATTTTTAGAAAAACAACATCACGATTGGCAAAATACTGATTGGCAGACACTTTGCAAGCTCTCCCTGCTATAGAGCAGCCATCATTCCACCATGGCACAGGTCTCTGGGAAAAAACACCAAAAGTCCGTGGCATGGAACGAACCCCCGCTCAGCATTGACGATATCTGAAAAATCAGTAACCTTGTAGGCAAACACACATAGTTCCTCAAAGAGAGACCGATCAGCTCCATCCAGACACCAGCGTGGCACAGGGGCTGCAGGAACAGAGCGAGTAGTCTGGACCAACACAGGACAATGGTCACTACCATGCAGATCATCCAAAACCTCCCAAGAAAAATCAAGGGCACAATCAGAGGAGGAGATGGTGAGGTCAATGACAGAGTATGTGCCAGTCTGAACATGGAAATGGGTCGGCCTCCCATCGCTTAGGAAATCCAAATCTAAATCCCCAACCAAAGAGACAAAATCATCACCCAGGGGACCTGAAAGTGAGTCACCCCACAAAGGATGGCAGCCACTAAGGTCACCAAGGAGCAGAAAAGGGGGAGAATGTTGACTGATAAGTGTCTCCAGACCAGCACGCACAACAGGAACAGAAGGCGGAAGGCACAGACAGCAGATGGTATAGCACCTCCCAACATGCATTTGCACCACTAGAACTTGAAGGGGAGACTGCATTGCAAGGGAAATAAAGGGGACATTAGATCGGCACAAAATGGCACATCCGCCGCTGTGACCGCCAGGAGGAGATGCATGGAAGACCTCATACCCCCTGGTAGAAGGAAACGGTCTATCCCCCACCATCTTCTCCTGGAGACAGACACAGAGCAGGCTCAGAGCAGAGAGCAACAACTGCAATTCCTCCCAATTCACCGCAGCACCTCCACAATTGCACTTGAAGACAGATTGGCATCGATTGAGCCATATTGATTAGTATTAATATCATGAACTGAGAAACATCAAGGCTATGTAGCAACCTTGTTGGGAAGGGAGTGAAAGCCCCTCTTCCCAGGTGCGGAACTCTGCCTCACCAACTGAGAAGACAATAAAGATTTAGTGTTTCCATGGGTGGAAGTACCCTTACCCCGAGACACGTCCTGCCCACCCCCAGAATGGGGCCAAAGCACAGAGACCCTCCCGGAGACCCACTCATCCCACCCGCACACCTACGTGAGGGCCCAGCTGGCACCTTGGGGCCAACCAAACTCCCCCCCAACCGAATCAACCAAAGGTTGGTTGCTGGGTGACAGATCAGAGGGAACAAGCGACTGAGCTCTTTGAGTATCTAAAGACCCAGGCCCTACCACACCTGAGTAAGAGGCAGGGACTGGAATCCTGGAAGGGCCATCACAACCATCCGCCAACTTAGACGCCACCACTGCCTGGGTTGTCGAGCGAAGAGCCCCCTCAGAATCCTCATGCGGTACAGAAGTTTGAACCTTAGAAGGAGGGATGTCACCCAAAGACTCCTCACTCATCCGTTTGAGGTTGGCAGATGCAACCTTCATCCCTGCACCAGAACTTGAAGCACTAGAAACTCTATCGGCACACTGTAAAGAAGAATGAACATCAGTAGCAGAGTGAGCAGGTGGTACAGGAGCAGCAGTCGGTATGGGAGTTGCAGCCGATACAGGAGTGTCAGCTGCTACAGTAGCAGCAGCCGGTACAGGAGTAGCAGCCAGTACAGAAGTAGCAGCCGGTACAGGAGTAGCAGCCGGTACAGGAGTAGCAGCCGGTACAGGAGTAGCAGCCGGTACAGGAGTAGCAGCTGGTACAGGAGCAGCAATCGGACGAGATGCAGACTGCAAAGGTACCAGAGTCCTTGGGAGACCTTGAGGAGAAGGAGTAGGATGTCCAGTATCTGACAAGGGACGAGGAAAAAGGTCAGAATGAGGAGCAGGTGCTCCATGATGGCACACAGCAGGCTTTGACCTAGAAAGAATAGAAGCAAAGGACACACCTGGGCGAACATACATAGACTTGACAAGGTCCTTAGCTTTGGTAAACTTCAGCCTCTCTGAGGCTTTGAGAGACAAAATTTCATGTTCCATTTTGTAACGATCACAATATTTATAAAATGCAGCATGCTCACCACCACAATTGACACAAGATACCGGACCAGGGCATCCCACACCCTCATGAACATCTAAATCACACGACACACAGACTGCTGGAAGGTCCAGGGCAAGGCGCCTATAAGTTCGACCAATACGACCCAAACGCTGACAGTGGAAACATCTATGAGGCATAGGGGCATAGGGCCTAACTCTATACTGGTACCATGCAGCATTAAGAACAGCAGGGAGGCTCAATGGATCAAAAATCACAATCAAGGATGGAGTTGGCACAAGGTCACCATTCATCTTCTTTTTAATCCTCTCAACTTTCATTACATTCTGGGCTGACAACTCTTCAACAAGGCGAGCCTAATCGTAAAGCAGCAATTCCTTAGCATACACAATGCCACGAGAATGATTCAACGAAGCATGGCGGGAACATGTAATAGACTGACCAGAAAGCATGGACAAAGATAGAACAGCTGCACTCTGAGAAGGGTCAGACACCTCCACCAACACACTATCATCAGCCTGTGGAACCACTTAAGGGGCCACACCACAAGCAGCGACAAGTTCTTGATGTGTACGAAAAATATCGCTCCTTCTGAGGTCCACCCCACCAGGACCATGAACTACAATGAACTTGACAGAAGGTTCAGGAGGAGGAGTAACTTCAAAATATTCCAAATTTCGTTCATGTGGGCCCTAAGGGCCGGGTATACTCCTTGACTCCGCCTGCGACCCCTTATGCAGGAGCCACCAGACCAGGGAGGCAAGGCAAGGGAGGCTGAATCCCACACGAAACCATGTGGAACCTGGAAAGGCTCCAGAGTGACCACAAGTGAAGGCCGAGAAGATGTGCTGAGGTCTGGGAGAGAGGCAGGTCGAGGCACATTACTGTTTTCCATAAGTAAGCACAAACAACTTCATTACCCCACCCCCTCACCCACCATGGAGCCCAACAAGGGGAGGCCATGCGCCACAGGCGACCTCAGAGGTAGCAGGGGAGTATATGCAAGTACCACTGGGGGACCTGGGCAAGGGTGACCCCAGGACAATAGGAGCCACCAGGCCCCCCAGTGCCCACTTGACCATAGCCAACGCATGACCAGCCGATTGACCTGGTCAGGCCCAACCAGGCCCCACCTGTCTAGCCAGAATAAGGGACCTAAATAGTGTATTGCTAGCTGCAGGGCGCATCATACAGCATCACTCAAACTCCAGGACTCCCGTGTCCCAGCATTATGGGATGCCATGCACGGTAAACACGTGGGGAGGCAACAGCCCTGTCCTAGATGGCAAAAAGGCAGGGACTAACATCACCAGCAGGCCTCCTCCACCAGTGATGTAGAGGGTGCTTGGTCCAAGGGACTGACAAATACCGAGCCCTGCAAAGGTAGACATGCCTCCGAGTAGGTGGCACTGCCAGCCACGCTTCAAGCACCGCTACCACGTGAAGGTGACCCCCCTCAGCGGGACCCCAGCTCACGGAGTCTGAAATGCAGAAGGCTGTCAGTAACACTCGGCTGTACTGAAAGCCATTGATTATATAAATAGGTGAAACTTGGGGAAAATAATTGACTCCACAGCACATAGTACTGTAGTTGTGAAGCTTTACCAGATAATTACCTGTATGGCATACTGTGAAGATAACTAATTATGATTGAGAGGTCAATTAGCTGTTCAGAACAAGCCACACCTGTTAGTTCTTGGTCTACAAATACTGATGGGCTGATAAAGAAGAGCTTTGACAATAGTTTCCTGATGGGACGAATGGTCTTAAATGTATCGCATTCTGTTACCAATGAAAAATGTGAAAAACTCATGGAATGCCTCATGAGTGATTAGACACTACTTCATGTAGAACTGGTTTGGCTATACACAACCGGGGTAGTATTTGTTGATAACCTAAAAACTCTGGCACTAAACAAGTAATGATACAGTAAACCCTCGCCTTATCATATGCCGTTATACAGGATATAGGATTTAATAAACACTTGAAGGTCTCCGGAAGAACAGTCGTTGATACCACACTCCATCATTCGGTAAATAGAAAAAACTACACGGACCTTCCAGACAACTGTGGCTCATCAGATCATACAGGATCGCTTCCCGTGCACTGGGTGATTCAGAAAGCAGTTAGCAATGCTGGAGTCGGTTTTTCCCACTTTTTTTTTTTTAAATAACAGAACAAAGAAAAACAAATGAATAAAAAAAATAATCTATACCCCAGATTACTGGCATCCTACATTTGAACATAAAATATCTGTAAGACTTGAACAGCTGTAGGTTGAAGTTTGGGAATGAATGAATGAATAAATGAAAATGTGACATGGTGGCGCAACAGCAGATTTCATATGCCGCCGAACACAAACTTTAAAAGGAAGTCAAAAAATAAATGAATAAATAAATAAATAAAATGAAGCATAAAACAAAGCAACAAAATCAAAGAAACAACCAAAACTAAAACGTGGTGGAAAGATTGAGGTTAAACGAGAACAGTATAAAACACAAACTAAAATATGGTAAAGTCCTACAATTTGTGGAGAAGGCCGGAACTTAACACAAAGGAGAAGGTGCCTCCTCCCATTGCACAAGCCTCTTCCCCAAGTACCAAAGAGAGAAGATAAGGTCTGTTGTCGGCTCGGCACCCGGAAAGGTACTGCCGACGAAGGTCATCAAGACTTGGGCATTCCAAAAGAAGATGCTGCACAGTCAAAGGAACCAGACAGTCATCACAATGGGGAGGGGGCGCCTTCTCCACTAAAAAACCATGAGTCAGCCTAGTGTGGCCAATCCGGAGACGGGCCAAAGCTGTTTCCCACTGTCGGGATGGTCCCACATACCCTTCATCACCCAGGTTCTGATGAATGCTGCGGAGTTGGTTCGGCCCTACTGCATCCCACCTTCTCTGCCAACAGAGACGGACAGCTTCTATAGTGCTTGTACATAAATCCTCAGATGGGACACGGTAATGGGGAGAGGAAGAGCGAGAGGCAGCGGCTCTAGCCACTGAGTCAGCACGATCATTGCCTACGACCCCCACATGAGCAGGGACCCAACACATCTGTACAGAAAATCCGCGTCTGTGTAATAAGAAGAGCCACTCCAAGATAGACAGGACTAGAGGGTGTGATGAGAAGCCACAAGACAAAGCTTGCAAGGCACTGGCTGAGTCACTAAAAATGGTGAAAGAAGCAGGGGGGAAACGAAAAATCAACTCAACTGCAATTAAAATAGCTGTAAGTTCAGTAGTAAAAACAGAGGCGGCAGGAGGAAGACTCCCACCATGGCTAAAATCATGGAAAACTACACCAAAGCCTGTCCCAACGTGGGACTTGGAACCATCAGTATATACAGGGATCGAGTCACTGTGGGCAGAGGCGTGTTCTAAAAAATAAGACAGAGCTACCTGTGTGGAAAGAGAGGCCTTCCTCTCAGGGAAGTAATCACATGGCCGTACTTCTGGGAGGAGCCAGGGAGCCACTCCGGGAACACGCACAACGCAAACAGGAAAAGGCTGAACACTTAACTCCTCCATGGCGGCCCTCACTCTGTACCGAAACGGTTGTGGATAGCGAGGGTGGGTGTTATAAAAGGGGAAAAGAGCGATCTCAGAGACAGCCATACAACTTGGTGAGGAAGGTAGACAGTGAAGGCGGTGCCAACACTGCACCAGTAAGGACTGGCGACAGAGATCTAGTGGCGGTTCATTCGCTTCTAGTAATAGACCAGGAATTGGGGAAGACCAGTTGACAGACGGATCCCAGCATGATGGATTGAACTGAGAGGCTGCAGCCATGCCTTAGTAGCAGAAGAGTATACCTCACACCCATGGTCCAATTTGCTCCGTACCAAGGCACGGTATAGGTAGAGCAGGGTGGCTCTATCAGAGCCCCAAGACAGGTGAGATAGAGTCCATAGGATAGACAGGGCACGGTGGCAGGATAAACGTAATGCACGGATGTGGGGAACCCACGTCAGTCGTCTGTCAAAAACAAGACCGAGAAACCTTGCTTCATCCACACATTGGACCCTGTGGCCATGTAACTTGAGATCGGGGTCAGGGTGGACACTTCTCAAGCGGGAGAAATGTAAGGCCACTGTTTTTGTTGGAAACGGAAACCAGGCATTGTGGCCCATTGAGATACATAGTCTAAGGTAAGCTGCATGTGACGTTCAGCCACGGGCATCTGGGAGGCAGCATACCATATAGCTAAATCATCGACATACAGTGAGGTAGACACCCCCTCTGGAATAGAGGACAGAATACCATCTAATGCTATAGCAAAAAGAGTCATGCTAAGGACACTTCCTTGAGGCACGCCTTCTTCCTGAGGGTATGAAGGAGACTGAGTATCACCAATTCGAACCCTGAAAGAACTGTCAAGCAGAAAGTCTAATATAAATAGGGGCAGCCTACCACGTAAATCTAAAGAGTGAAGCTGCTTGATGATACCAAACCGCCATGTAGTATCATATGCCTTTTCTAAGTCAAAGAAGATGCACACCAGATGCTGCTGCCTGGCAAAAGCATCACATGCTGCAGCTTCTAGGCGGACAAGTGCATCTGTCGTCGAACGATATTTGTGAAAACCAGACTGACATCGAGAGAGACAGTCATTCCTTTCGAGTAAATACATTAAGCTTGAATTGACCATCTTTTCAAACAGTTTACACAAGCATGATGTAAGGGCAATTGGTCGATATTCTGGAGGACTGGATCCTGTCTTCCCTGGCTTCTGGAATGGCAGGACAACAGCTTCGCGCCAAGAGGTAAGAAGAGCAGAGTCTCTCCAGATTCTATTAAAAAGCTTGAGGAGAAAAGACTGTGCATCATCACCCAGGTGCCGAAGCATTGCATGGGGAATATCATCTGACCCTGGTGAGGTGTCATGACAAAGGGAAAGAGCAGATTGGAGTTCATGGAAAGAGAAAGGGAGGTTGTAAGACTCCCCCCTCCCAGAATGGAAGTTTAATACCCTAGCCTCTTCTATGCCTCTGTGTCTGGCAAAAACTGGAGTGCTAGCATTTCTACAGTTGACCGCTGCAAAGGCAGAAGCAAAAATATCGGCCACAGCTGCAGGGTCACCAACAGGTTCACCATTTGACAGCAGCACAGGGGACCTGCCTTGTGGGAATTTTCCTGAAATCTTTTGTACCCTCTTCCACACATGAGACACTGATGTCTTAGAGTTTATGGAAGACACATAAGCCATCCAAGAGTCTCGTCGGGCTTGTTTGAGGACCCGGCGTGCCCTAGAACGTGCACTCCTGAATTCAACAAGATAATGCTCTGTTTTGTATCGACGATAATGTGAAAATGCTGCCTTTTTGTCACGTACAGCAATACTACAATCCTCATTCCACCATGGGACAGGGCGATAGTTATATGTGCCAGAGGTTCTTGGAACAGCATGAAGGGCAGCAGAATGGATAATAGACGTAAAGAACGAAACAGCTTCATCTATATGTGGAAAGGCTTCTATGGAAACACCAATATAAGTCAAGGAAGAAAAAAGGGACCAGTCCACCTTATCTACCCTCCACCTCGGGAGACGGGAACAAGAACTAGATATTGCTGTGGTAAGAAGGATAGGAAAGTGATAACTCCCATGCAGATCCCTCAGAACCTCCCACGTGAAATCCAGGAGGCAGTCAGGAGAACAGACAAAGAAGTCAATTGCAGTAAATGTATTCATCTGAGGATGAAAATGTGTAAACTCGCCAGTATTCAGCAGGGAGAGATCCTCGTCCTTCAATAAGGATGCCAATAAATGCCCACGTTGGTTAATTAGACAGTACCCCACAAAGGGTGGCGACTGTTAAAGTCCCCCAGGAGGAGAAACGGTTTAAGTAATTGTCTGAGGAGGTCTTCAAGGTCTGCTTTACTAACTACTGCGCTGGGTGGTAAATAAATGCAACATACAGTATACCAGCGGAGGGCATACAACCGCACAGCAACACAATGAAGATCAGACTGGAGGTGAACCTGTTGATGAGGGATATTAGCACTCACAAAAACAGCACCACCTCCAACAGGATCCTGGGTTGGAGTTGAGTAAAATGCATCATACCCAGGTGGTGCATGAGGAGTGGCAAGCCCTACAAGAGTTTCCTGAAGACACACGCACAAAGGGGAATAAGCCAGGAGGGTCCACAGCTCCTCCGAATTACCACACAGCCCCCGACAATTCCACTGTAATATACTGGCTGAGAATGCCATAGTACCCACAGCGAAGGAAGAATCAGGTTGAGGGACGAGAGAACCTTGCCTCCGGCAAGCAACCAGATTTAGATTGCTGCTTAGAACTACCCTTAGAAAGGGACTGCCTGGCACCGTTATGGTGTACAGTGTGCCGCCCAGCTGAAGATAACCTGGAGGAAGAAGAAGAGGGCCAGACGATGGTTTTCTTCTTTGGCTGGGCAAGAGATGGTTTGGCAGGTGGACCGCAAACTGCTCTAGCCGGAATAGAGCAGGCAGTGCCACCACGAAAAGGAGCACAATCAGTAGCGCGTCCTACAGTACTGGAATCCTGAGAGGGCAAGGCCTCATGCAGCTGAGCAGGTGCATCAACTACCTGAGAACCACCACTATCTGGCGGTGGCTGGGTCATCAGCGAGACGCCATCCCCAGCCTGCACTTGCCCTGACTCCTGAGCATCCCGAGGAGGAGTAGTGGGCTTCACTGCAGAGATCTTTGATAGCAGCGCTTCGCTCTCTGAGCACTCTGAGGAGCCACGGCAATGCTTACCCTTGCACAGGAAGGAGATCGGGAGTTTTGGATGTGTCAAAGCAAGGTGTAGCATCGACATGGGTGCTTGTCACAGGACGAACTGGAGGAACTGGAATGGGGGAGGCACTCCCAGATGCTGGAAGCACCACCACAGAGGGGACACCCCAAGATATAGGGGGCACCTCCCTGGAAGAAGCACAGCTGCTTCCAGGCTGCACTCCCTCGGTGGAACCCCCGGCCAAGAAGGCCGGGAAGTAGAACCCCGAGAATTTGATGGGGCATTGTGTGATGGCAGGGGCACCTGCCGAGTAGCCTTAGGGCGAGACAACGCAGCAGCAAGGTAACCCCAAGGCGAATGAACCGCTCCCTCACCCTGGCCTTTGCCTCGGGAAAGGAAATTCATTCGGACAGAAATAATCTCATATTCATACTTGTTTACTTCGCAATCCCTTTAGGAGGCTGCATGTGCTCCTCCACAGTTCAAACATTTAGGGGGTTGAGAACAATCATCCATACCATGAGAAATTCCACCACAATTTCCACAGACCTCAGGAAGGCCAGACGCTTCCCGCCTGCAAGAACGGTGGACATGACCAAATCTTTGACAATAATAGCATCTTCTAGGTCGGAGAACATAAGGTTTAACCTTTAGCTTCCACCACACAGCAGTGATAACCTCCGGCAAGGTAAGACGGTCAAATGTCAAGATAAGAGTGGGCGTGGGGGTTAAAATCCCATCAACTTTCTTCATAATTCTCTGTATTCCTACAACACCCTGACGAGCCAGCCCCTCTAAGAGGGAAGAATCAGAATATGAGATCAAGTCACGAGAATACACAACCCCTCGGGACTGGTTTAGGACCAAATGATGAGAGGCAGATACAGGATAACCAGCGACCACAGTTAGAGACTGGATGCGTGAACTCTTCTCTTCATTCCTGGCTTCTAACAATAGAGAACCATCGCCCTGCAAAGAGACCTTGGGGGTAAATCCACATGCTGTAACTAGACCACTGTGAATCTGAAAACAGTTCAGGTTCCAGAAGGAAGTACCATCATCCATTTTGAGGACTATATATTTTGTGTAAGAGTGATTCACAAAAACACCAGGTAACAGGTCCATAGAAAGGGCATCGTGATTTGCAGTTTTGGTAGACGACCCGGAGGGTACAGGGTCGTCGGCCAGAGAGTGACCAGTTGATGCCGACTCATGCGGCTCGTCACCGACCACACAAGTGGTTAAAGAATTGTTCAATGTATCCATAAATAAATTAGTGAATATAAATTGACACCAGGAGCCAAGGGAAACCACCTACCAGGGAATGAGGGGACCGAGCACGGTCTGATGGGAGTGGGGTACCTTGTCCCCAGAGGAGGTCCCAAAAAGGACACCCCATGATTCGAAAGTTTGCTCCCGCCAGTGCAAAGACCCCCTTCCCCAACACCCCCTAGCCCAGACACCCAACCAACCAACTAAGGACAGCACCGAGGCGATCCCTCTGAAGGATGGCACCGATGACCCATACGGGTAACCTACGTTTCGGGCAGCGCTTAGTCAGACCCCTCACCCACAACCCTACCCGCATGGGAGACCCTGCCAGATGTCGTTACATCCACGGGCAGGCTTGTGGAATCACCGGAGCACGCAAGCCCCCCCACCACGACAAGGTGGCTGCCCAAGGGGGGGTTGAAGTTTGTGGGGAAACAACTCTGGGTTGGTCGAATCATGAAGAAATGCTATGACACGAGTCTAAATATGGACCAAATTAGTGTAAAATGATATAGTTTTAATTTTTAGTATCTGTGAATATGCTCTTCTACTCTTTTATTTTCCATTTTTACTTGAAATCCCTCTTTAGGCGGGGACTATCAGACTTTGCAGGTTATACACTTTGTCAGATTGGGTTTCACCTCAACAGATCCGGTATAGTGAGGGTTTACTGTACGTAATTTCGAATTACATCACAAAAACAATTGCTCACTTTAAGATAGTGGATGATCAAAGTGTTCTGAACAAGAATTATCCCAACATCAATGTTGTTAAGAACGTCGTCAAGTCTCTGGTATAGTTGGTAGATGTATCTGACTGCCAAGAGGGACATGAGAGTGCCGACGTAGCTCTGTGTCAGCACCACCATTATCAACATCCACACCCCCAGCATCAGTCTCCCACCACCACCGACTTGTAGTTCTCTTTATATCTGTTACGATAAAATGGAATTTAGTAACACAGAATAGAGATCCCGATAGCAGTAGATGGCCTGACGTTTTTAATAATGACATCTTTTTTCTGTACGTTTATAAAGCACCTGATAAAGTTTTTCTTCATCAAACTAAGTAGGGATTATAAAAAGCAAAGGTACAAGTGGCTTTTTTCATGCCTAGAAAAAATGATCTGCTTCGAATGTTACAAGTGCACCAACATAATTGTACCACGTATAATCGTTACGTTAACTTCCACACGTTAATGTCAAATAACTGACAGCTTCATTAGGCAAAACCAGTTACCTTCTTGGAGAATGCGCACACTGTTAAAAGTGTTGGCATCTACGCTGCCTGGTTTGTGTGTGTGGGCAGGAAAACAGAAAAGCAAGAGCATCATCACTGAAAACACAGCCAACAATGCCATTAACAAAGTTGCCCAAGCCACTGGTACAAGAGGCAGTAGGAAACACCATGGGTCTGGCTTAGGATGACCACGAGCAGCAAGAACATGGTACCCACCGATGAACATATATGCAGAGTATTCCATCCACTGGCTTCTGCTGAGATCCAGGAAAACAGGTCCAGGAGTGAACTCCACTTCCTGCAATGTTTTAAGGTAAATATTTCCAAAAAGAGAAGAATACCTGCCATGATATACCATCAAGTATTCTAATCTCTACCAACTCTAAATCCTCTCTATGGTGCGACTTTAAGGTACCGACGCCATACCTTCCACATAAAGATAATAATTATACAAATACCAAATACCAGGTAAACTGTTTCCAGTCTGCAAAGTTATGTAGAACAGAAGTAGCTAAAATGTGTATTCCTTCGAGCCTGTCACGGTTAGCAAGAACGACAATATCGTTGGATAGGTTGGAGTTTTGCTTGCGAATATGTTGTATTGCTATTAACCCGCTCCGTCCCGACCACTTTTCGACCACTGGTACCCCCCAATCCCGACCATTTTTCGACCCTTTTTTTTTTTTTTTTGCTAAAACTTTCGCTTTTGGTCAGAAACAATGGTCAGTGGCAAAGAAATTGTTCCCCGGGGTCCATAATTACCCTAACCAGGTATGCCTTGGTCCCACCTGGCCCCGTGTTCTCCGTAGGCGGTCTGAGCCTCTAACGTTTTCTATGGTATTATAAGTCTGGGAAACCAATGAAAGTAAGTAGATATGTATTTATTACAAACATAAAAACATGTGATAAAAGAGTATATTGGATTTTATACAAAAATAGAGCAGAAATAAGCATTGTACCATCGTGCGAAACGAGCAAAATCGGGCAGACTGGTCACGATGAATCGCTAACATTCGAAAATCATGATACATATCATTTTTTACTTACATGTAATACTTCTACAATAACATTATACCATTTTACATTTTATTGAACTGTTTTTACGTATTCACAGGCCTTTCGATAACATTTAGCGTAATGTTAGCGCTTATTTATGTAGTGAGTGAACTCGCTGTGACTGTTGTTTCAACTCGTATTGTGTTTTTTCTACTTATATAATACTTTCCTAATAACATTATACACTTTTCAACTTTATAGAACTGTTTTGAGATAATTTCAGGCCTTACGTAAATATTTAGCGTAATAATAGCACATAATAACACACACGGGGAAGTCGCTATGACTACTATATCAACTTACAACATATTTTTGTACTTATATAATAATTCTCCACTAACATTGCACATGTTTACACTTGATATAATTGATATCACATAATTTCACACCTTACGATTCAACTGAGCGTCATATTAGCGCGTACTTACACAGTGAGTGTTATCACGATATCATTTGTTTCATCTTACACTAGTATTCAACTTATAAATTACCTTACTACTAACATTACAACAAATTCCACTTTATATAATTCCTATCACATACTTACTGACCAGAATGTTCGACTGAGCGTAATATTTTCGCAGATTTACACAGTGGGTGTACTCGTGACATCAATTATTACAACTTACACTATTTTTCAACTTATACGTTTTATTCATGCTAACATTACACCCGTTTCCACTTTATATTCTTGCTCTCACATATTTACTGACCAGAGTGTTATACTGAGCGTCATATTTTCGCAGATTTATACAGTGGGTGTAGTTTTCATATCACTTCATTCAACTTACACTATTTCTCAACTTATACATTACTTTCCTGCAAACATTACACCCGTTTCAAGTTTATATAAGACTTGGCACATACTGAATGGCCTTACCATTATACTGAGCATCATATCGCCATCCCACACAGTTTCAGTAGTGTAGGAAGTTATGGTACTCTCTGAAACATGGCTGAAGGCACAACGCAACATTGGTGGTGGTGGGGGAGGTGGAGAGCGGAGCCTTTCATCACTCGCACTTCTCTTCCCTCTCCCTTTTCCTTTACCCTTTCCCTTCCCTTTCCTTCCTTTCCCCACATCCTGGGGCTGTGTGGAGGAAGTTTGGGAATATTGTATGGCGAAAGACGTGCTGGGGAGTGGCTCCACCTCCTCTCCCCTAGGCCTACGTACACCACGTGCTCGTGCTGCCTCCCTCACACCACTTCCCTTTCACCCCACACTCCCACCACACCACTTTCACCTTCCCCAGACAAAACACTAGGCCACACTTTATTTGCCTTCTCGCCCCACCTTCTGATCCTCGGGGTGAGATTATTTCCTTCCCCAACCACGAGGCAACATCACGTCCTAAGCTGCCGTCATCGTCATCGTCCTCATCCTCGTCCTCATCAGAATCTCTCTCTAGGGGATGGAGAGAGGTCCATGCAGGTGTTTTGGGTGCAGGCTGGCCTTCCCTTGCCTTACGATACGTGACATACCGCTTTTTCCGGGGCGAAGGGACCTCCTCATCACTGCTTGTTATTTCCTCCTCAGGCTGCACATAATCTCGATCCACCACATCATCATCGAGTGGAGAATCACTATCTCCAGTGAAGGCATCCAGGGCGGATTGTATTTCATCATCTGAGAGACCTTTACGCGCCATGTCTGACCTGGGTCACTGCTAACAGGTGAGTGACCGAGACAAGGGCGAGCGCAGGTCAAGCGGGGTCTGGGACACTGCCCGCCTGGGGGCAGGTAGGGGAGGCTTGGGTACGTGGGCGAATCGAAAATCTCGTGCGAATTTTGAAAATTGTGGAAATTATGAACCTTGCAATTGCAGGACGTTGAAGTACGTCAACGGGATTGGCAGTGACATAACGTGAGGACGTGGAAGTACGTCGACGGGACGCCGCGGGTTAAGCTATAACTGGAGAAGGTAGTAAACCAAACTTTAGCTACAATGGTCATGGAGATTACTGTTGTATGAATGAGTGTGGCAGTTGCCACCACAATACAGACCAGGGAGAGAGCACTGAGTAACATTGATTGATTGATTGATTGTAGCAGGAACTGGCGGCACAACTGCCAGGGTCATATGCCGCTGGACAACAAGCTAAACAATGCAGCAGATAAATAGTGCATATTCAAAATAAAGTTAATAACTATTACTAGAAATAAAACAATGAAAATAATAAAAGAATATTAAAAGAAAATATCACTTATTTATAAAAGTGGAAGGAGGCCCGTCTCCTGAAGAAAACTAAAAAATCAGTAAAATAGCCATAGGCTCCATCAAGCATTGAGGAGAGAGAATAGGCACCATCTGCCCCTCTATGCTTATGGAGGAACTCTGACGCAAGTCCCCCAAACTTGGACACTCGACCAGCCAGTCAGGGGAACAAGGTAATCATCACATTATGGTTGAGTCTGACCACTCATCAGGAACCCATGTGTAAGCCGAGAGTGCCCAATGCAAAGTCTAGCAAGAGCCACCTCCAGTTGCCGAGGCATGGAAGGGAGAACCCTTGGCACAACCACTCTCTGAAAGACCTCTTTCAGCTTATTATGAGCAACACCATCCTAGAGTCTCTGCCAACATGTATGAATTTTGTACTGCAAGTAAGCTGTTACATCAGAAGCAGGAAGCGGATATTCGAGTGGGGGCTGTTGAGAAGCCGCATCCTTGGCCATTGCATCCTCCTTCTCATTGCCCACCACACAAACATGTGCGGGAACCCAACAAAAATCCACTCTCTTCCCTCGATGACGAATGAGGAACAGCCACTTCATGATAGCTAAAACTATAGGACAGGAAGAGTTAAAAGAGTCCAGGGACAAAAGTGCCCCTTGAGAGTCGCTAAAAATAGTAAAATAATTATCAGGGTGAACAAACACCAACTTCAGAGCTAAGACGATAGCTGACAACTCTGCAGTAAAAACTGAGGCAACCAAAGGAAGACTACCTCCGCAGCTAAAATTGGGAATTACCACTCCAAAACCAACACCAGATGCGGATTTAGAGCCATCAGTATACACAGGTACAGAACCACCATGACTAGAAGAATGTTCTAAAAAAAACTAAAAGACACTAAGGAGTGACAGAATCCTTTGAGTCTGCAAAAAGACCTGCAGAAAGTTACTTTGGGCAATATCCATGGCGCAACCCTCGGGATCCGAACAGGAGTGACAGGTACTGCTGACAAACCAAACTCCTCCATAACATCCCGAACTCTATAGCCAAAACGGGTGAGGCATGCGAGAATGTCTGCTATAATACAAAAAACAAGACTGTTTCGTCAAACACTCACAGACAAGTGAGTCTGGAAGGCGAAGAATCCGGAGCCAGCACCGTGCTGCAACAGACTGATGCAGTAGATCTAAGGGAGGCACACCAGCTTCCACCAACAAGATGGGAATTGGAGATGACCGAAAAACCCCAGTTGCGAGGCGAAGACCAGCATGATAGACAGCATCTAAAGTTTTTAGTCTGGACTCCGTAGCAAAGGAGTATACCTTGCAGCCATATGACAGTTTGGAGGTTACAAAAACCGGAAACAATTGCAAGAGCATCCTCCGATCAGCACCCCAAGAGGTATGGGACAGAACCCCCAATAGACTGAGAGCCTTCATACATGATGTTTTAAGATTTGCCAAGTGTGAAACCCGTGTCAAACGGCAGTCAAACGTCAGGCCCAAGAATTTCGTCTCTGTCACACAACGGAGTCTCCTGCCACAAAGCTGGAGATCAGGGTCCGGGTGTACCCCTCTCATCCTACAGAAGTGCATAGCCACAGTATTAGAAGGGGAAAACCAAAAACCCTTGGAAGTTGCCCAGGCAGAAAACTTGTCCAAGGCAAGTTGCATATGCCACTCAATAGCAGACATGCGGGAGCCAGAAAACCAAATAGCTAAGTCATCCACATAAAGGGATGAAGATACCCCAGCAGGCACAGTATCAATCATACCATTGATGGCTACCACAAACAGGGAAACACTTAAGACACTCCCCTGTGGGACACCTTCCTCCTGGCATAGTGGTGCAGAGAGGGTAGAACCCACACGGACCCGAAACACACGATCAGACAAGAAGTGTCCAAGCAACACAGGCAGACGACCACGTAAACCAAAGGCATGAAGTTGTTGGAGGATGCCATGGCACCTGGCAGTGTCATAAGCCTTCTCAATATCAAAGAACACAGCCACAAGATGTTACTTAGAAGCAAAAGCTTCACAGACCGACACCTCAAGCCTGATAAGGTTGTCTGAAGTGCACCGTAATTTACGGAAACCACTCTGCGACGGAGAGAGAAAGCAACCCTTCTCCAGAAACCACATAAGCCTGACATTGACCATCTTCTCGAACAGCTTGCACAGACATGAAGTTGAAGTGATAGGGAGATAGTTGGTGACCTGGGAATGGTCTTTACCAGGCTTGGGAATGGGAAGGAAAATACCCAACTTCCAACTCCTGGGAATAGAGCCCTCACTCCAAACCCTGTTAAAGAGGTCCAATAAAACCTGAAGTGAATCCATCGGCAGATGATGGAGCAGAGCGTATGGGATGTCGTCAGGCCCAGGAGCAGTGTCACGACACTCTGAGAGGGCAGCACACAGCTCACGCAGGCCGAAGTCTGAATTATACGGCTCTCCGCCACGAGAGCGAAAGTCAAGACCCAGCCTCTCCTGATTCCTACGACAGGTAGCAAAAGGCTGAGAAGGATCCTTTTTTGAGACATCATAAAGCTGATTTGCAAAAGCAGATGCTACTGCATCTGGTGCAGACACAAGTTCTCCGTGAAATCGCAACACCGGTGGAGAGGAGGGCAAGAACCTACTAGAAATATTGCGCACCTTTTTCCACACCATAGACATTGGAGTCGTGGACGTAACTGTAGAAATACATGACATCCACGAGTTATGGCGAGCATTCTTCATGACCCATCTATAGTGAGCACATGCTTTGCGAAACTGGACTTTTAGAAAAACAACATTACAATTGGCAAAAAAACGACAGGCAGCTGCTTTGTAAGCTCCCTTTGCAATGGAGCAGTCATCAGTCCACCATGGCACAGGTCTCCGGGAAAAAACACCAGAAGTCCGTGGGATGCAATGAACCCCTGCTGAGAAAATGGTATTAGTAAAATAACATTTGGCATCATCGATAGTTGAAAAATCAGTAACCCTGTTGGCAAGTACACAAAGTTCCTCAAAGAGAGACCAATCAGCCCCATCCAGGCACCAGTGTGGCATACGGGCTGCAGGAACAGAGCGAGTAGACTGGACCAGCCCAGGATAATGGTCACTACCATGTAGATCATCCAAAACCTTCCAAGAAAAATCAAGGGCACAGTCAGAGGAGGAGATGGTAAGGTCAATAACAGAATACGTGCCAGTCTGAACATGAAAATGGGTCGGCCTCGCATCATTTAGGACAACCAAATCTAAATCCCCAACGAAAGAGGCAAGAAGATCACCCCGGGGATTTGAAAGTGAGTCACCCCACAAAGAATGGCGACCATTAAGGTCACCAAGGAGAAGGAAAGGGGGTGAAATTTGGCTGATGAGGGTTTCTAGATCAGGACGCATAACAGGAATGGAAGGTGGAAGGTACAGACAGATGGTATAGCATCTCCTAACATGCATCTGTACTGCTAGAACTTGAAAGGTAGACTGTATCGCAAAGGTTATAAAGGGGACATCAGAACGGCATAAAATTGCACATCCACCACTGTGACCACCTGGAGGAGATGCATGGAAGGCCTCATACCCCCTAATAGAAGGGAACTGTCTGTCCCCCACCGTTGCCTCCTGAAGACAGACACATAGCAGGTTCAAAGTAGAGAGTAATAACTGCAATTCCTCCCAATTGCCATGGCACCTCCACAGTTCCATTGTAGTACACTGGGTGAGAATGCCATAGTACCTATAGTGAAGGAAGAATCAGGATGAGGAGTGAGACAATCTTGCCTCCCAACTGGGTTTGGATTGATGCTTATGAAAGCCCTTTGGTGGAGCCTGCCCAGCACCAGAAACCCGCACCCTCTGTCTAACATCTGAAGGCAAACGTGAGGACAAGGAAGTATGTTTTACAACGCTCCTTCTTGGAATGGGCATACCAGTTTGTTTGGAAGGCTGCCTGGGGGCCGCCTTTGGAGGTGTAGGACGGCCAGTGCTCCCACCAGAAGCCCCAGAAGTGGAAGTAGATTCCACAGGACTTGAACCTTTTAACCCCTATCCGCTGGCTGACGTGTATGCACGACAGGATTCAGGGCGTGGAAGGCCACTGGTTGACTTGATATACCGCACTCACCTTCCCGCCACCGTTTAAGGTCGGGCCCATGGGGTAGGTAGAACCCCCAGGTACCCTGCGGTTGCACGGTTCAGTTTGTATTCGGCAGTGGTAACGAAAGGTGCCATGTCATCTTCCTTGACATCGTGCGATTCTGTCCCACCGCATGAAAGGCCAATTGCCTCATCAATCCCCGCGAACGTTCAGCCCTTATTGCCAGGTAAAGGGCTTTGTGATAGTGCCATAGGACGTGCCCTTGACGATACTGTCTCCTCTCGTATACTCAGAACGAGTACGTCCTCTGAGGAGAAAAAAAAGCTACCAAGTGGAGAGTAAGCTCTCTCGCTCTCCAACCCCTACTGGCTCTCTGACGCCAGATAGGGCTCGCTGACTTCTCCAGGAGGAAGGGACAGTCTGCGAGAGTGATGATTTCGGCGACGACCCCACTGTAGGGGGTCACCTTGACGTGGTGGTGGGGCTTGAAGCATGGTTGGCAGTGCCACCTACGTGGGAGGCAAGCCTACCTTTGTAGGGTTTGGCATTTGTCGGCCTTGTGGACCAAGCACCCCCTACATCACTGGTAGAGGAGGCCTACTGGTGATGTCAGTCCCTGCCCATTTGCCATCTAGGGCGGGACTGTTGCCTCCCCACGTGTTTGCCGGGCGTGGCGTCCCGTAATGCTGGGAGACGGGAGTCCTGGAGGTTGAGCGATGCTGCATGGTGCGCCCTGCAGCTAGCAATACACCTCTTTGGTCCCTTATTCTGGCTAGACGGGTGGCCTGGTTGGGCCCAACCAGGTCAATCGGCTGGTCACTGGCTAGCCATCCAGGCTAGTCATCTCGTGGCTTTAGGGTCAAGCGGGCACTGGGGGACCTGGTGGCTCCTATCGTTCTGGAGTCACCCTTGTCAGGGTCCCTTGGTGGTTACCTGCGTATACTTCCCCACTACCTCTGGGGTCGCCAGTGGTGCTTTCCCTGGCATATGGCCTCCCCTTGTTGGGCTCCATGGTGGGTGGAGGGGTGGGGGAATGAAGGTGGTTATTATTATATATGGCTTCCTTCACCATTCTTACAGCTGACGCCCCTGGTTCCGTCCCTGACCATCCATTACAGTCTCCCTCCTGTGTGCCTCCTGTGCTTCTGGCTGGTGAGGCCCATATTGCCACCCTGGAACCATACCTTCCTGGTTCCAGTGGTTTACGGTCAGTGGCCACAACAAAGAAGAGCCGACAACAGACAACATATTGTGGACATGCCCGTGAGGTCCTGCCGGGTGTCTTTGAGAGGGTTGATTTCGCAAGGTACTACACCGTTCGTACTTTGGATGGTCAGCCTATTGGTAATCTGGACATATTTACTATTCATCGACGCATTGTGTCAATCTGTGGGAGAGAGCCGAAGATCTCACCTCAGGGGGATGGTAGCCTCCTAGTGGAGGTTACATCCCCTGAGGAGGGTTCCCGGCTGGCTGCCCAGTGTAAGGACCCAGATGCACTGTTCACTTGTCTTCCCCATGCCTTTTTTAATCATAGTCGAGGTGTTGTTTTCTCAAAAGACTTATTGCGTTACAGTGAAGAGAAGCTGCTTGAAGAACTCCAGGTCCACAGGGTGGTTAAAGTGGAAAGGTTTCGGAAGAAGGTTGATGGTGTTCTTACCCCAACTCCATCCTTGTTGCTGACGTTCGACTGTACTGCTCTGCCTTCATCCATCAAGGTGGCTTGGTTGTCCCTTAGGGTCAAACCCTTTGTCCCAAATCCACGACGCTGCTACCACTGTCAGATGTACGGGCATGTTGGGCGAGTCTGTCGTCGTTTGCAACAGGGCCTCCCAGTGGTGTGTGTCAGTTGTGGAGCATCCACTCATGCAGGACAGGTCTGTCCTGAACCTGTGTGTTGTTTGCACTGTGGCGAGGCACATCCTGCTTCATCTAAAGATTGTGCCCGGTTTTGCTTGGAGGAAGAGATCCTCCTCATCCGTAATCGGGATAAAATAAGCTTTCCTGGGGCCAGGAGTAGAGCCATGTCATCTGTTTTCCGTAATGGAGTGTCTTATGCGTCAGTTTTGTCCGGTCATAGCCGTCCTCATCGTCCTGTCCAGCAGCAGACTCGAGTTCCTCCTGTTGTGTCAGCTCCTATGCCTTCATCTGTCGATCCCATGCCAGTGCAACAATCTCCCGCATTTGCAACGGTTGCCGCTACAGTTCAAGACTCGACCTCTACATCTATGGTATCCCCTAGTACTCATGGTGCACATTCTTCATTTGCTAAACGTCATCGTGGTTCCTCAGAGTCTTTGAGTCTTGAAGATCCTCCAACCAAGGTGTCGGTCGTGGAGTCCACATCCTCTGTAGTTAGTCCATCTGTGCAACAGCCCTCGGACCCTGCTTCTGGGTCTTCGGGGGCTTCTGGGGTGTCAGGTCAGTCTGGCACCTCTTCCTCCGAGGAATCGGATGTTCCTCCTCCGGTTACCTCTGAGGATCTTGTCCTGCCCCCTCCACGTTTGAAGGCCAGGACCCCAATCCCTCCTGCTTGACCTCTTGGTTCACTGGGGGCCCCGGGCAGGGTTCGGAGTAGCTCTTCCTCTCCTGCTGGGCAGCGACGGGTGTCTGTGAAGTCTCCCAACACTTCGCAGACCCCAGGCCCTCGTTCTAGCCATGCTGCTGCCCGTGGCAAGCCCCTTAGTGGGCGTATCCGCATTCCCAAGAAGATTGTCTCCCAGGGTCGCTCAGTGGTTTCCACTAAGTGACCCTTTCTTTTGTGTATATAGTTCCTCCATTTTAATTTTTTTAGTATTTTTTTATGGTTTTCTGTTTGTCCCTCTCCCCTGCCCCTTTTTATTTCAATAGTTTTAATGGCTAATATTATTCAATGGAACTGCCGTGGTTTACGAGCCAACTGGGGGGAACTCCGTTGGCTTCTGGCTGAGTATTCACCTGTGTGTGTTTGCCTACAAGAGAAAATGGTTGGTGATGCTGCACCTCCCAGTCCACCTGATTACCAGGTTTTTTATTCAGATCCTCTTCCTGGACAGGGTCATGGTGGGGGTGTGGCTATTCTAGTATGCAGTGACATACCTTTCACTGCTGTGAATCTTAACACTCCACTGCAGGCTGTTGCTCTCCAGATTTTCCTTCCCCGTCGTTATACTGTGTGCTCTTTGTACCTCCCTCCTAGTGCCACTATTGAGAGGGTTGATCTTGAAAATCTTATTCGTGCACTTCCCTCACCCTATTTCTTGCTGGCTGACATGAACAGTCATCATCCCCTGTGGGGTGGCTCCACAGATGATGCTAGAGGTACTTTGTTAGCCTCCATTGTGGAGGATGTGGACCTGTACATTTTAAATTCTGGTGAAGTTACTTACTTCCATAGTCAAACGGGTATTTTTACTTCTATTGATTTGTCTTTGTGATCTGCAGGGATAGCCCTGAATCTTACATGGGCTGTGTTACCAGACTTACATGGCAGTGACCACTTCCCTATTTTATTAAGATCGACACAGAGTGCGCCTCGGCGTCGTCTTCCCCGCTGGCGCTTGGATAGGGCGGTCTGGCCGGTTTTTGAGGAGCTGTGTTCCCCGAACCGATGTGTGGAGGATTTTGTCAGCACTGATGCTGCTGTTGAGTATTTCACAGACTTACTACACTCGGCGGCACTGCAGATTATTCCGAGAACAGCTGGTCACTTTCCTTCCCGTCCAGTTCCCTGGTGGACTGATGAGTGTGCTTCTGCTGTTCGGGCTAAACGTGCTGCTTTCTTCCGACTTCGTCGTCACCGAGGTGACCCTGGTTACTTAGTGGCATATAGGAGGGCCCGAGCTCATGCCCGGCGGGTTATGAAGGAGGCTAGGAGGAAGTCTTGGGCATCATTTGTTTCTTCAATTTCTTCACAGACTCCTCTCACAAAAGTGTGGAAACGGGTGAGGAAGATTTCAGGGAAATTTCCCGTTCCCTCTCCTCCTGTTTTATCTCATGCAGGTGTTGTGGTGGCTCATTCTTCGTCTGTTGCCGAGATATTTGCAGCTCATTTTGCTAATGTCTCTAGGAAGGACACCTCATCCCCATCGGCACGCCGCCGACGGCACCTGGAATCTTTGGGCATTAGTTTTCCATCTACTGCGGAGGAGTCATATAATGTTGCCTTTTCTGCTTCTGAACTTCAGACGGCATTGTCGCAGTGTCGCGACTCGTCTCCAGGCTTGGATGATGTCCCATATGCCTTCTTACACCACTTGCCTGATGCAGCCCTTCGTTTTCTGTTGTCACTGTATAACAGAATTTGGTGCAATGGTGGGTTTCCGACCTCATGGGGTGTTGCTGTGGTTCTCCCCATCCCTAAGCCGGGTAAGGATCACTTGCAGGCCACTAATTATCGCCCTATCTCGCTGACATCTTGCCTTTGTAAGGTCCTCGAAAAGATGGTGAATAGTCGGCTTGTGTGGTACTTAGAGAAGGGTGGTTACTTGTCTCCAGTCCAGTGTGGGTTTCAGAAGATGCGGTCGACCACAGATGCTCTCCTTTCTTTAGAATCTTCCATCTGCCAGGCTTTTGCAACTAACCAGCATCATATCAGTGTTCTTTGATTTGGAGAAGGCGTACGACACTTCCTGGCGTCATGGTATATTGCAATCTCTTTATGAGTTTGGTCTCTGTGGGCAACTCCCCACTTTTATCCGGGAGTTTTTATCTAATCGTTTTATTCGGGTGCGAGTCGGGAGTGAGCTGTCTACTGCACGTCCCCTTGAAGAAGGTGTGCCACAAGGGAGCATACTAAGTTTTACCCTTTTCGCAGTGGCAATTAACAGCGTTATTTCTGTGCTCCCTGATGGTGTTCGTGGCTCTCTCTATGTTGACGATTTATCAATCTGTCACTGCCTCACGGATGTCAATGGCAGAAAGGAGGATGCAGATGGCTCTCAACCGTGTCTCTAGATGGGCTGATGAACGAGGTTTTCGATTTTCCTTCAAGAAGACCGTTGTCATGCATTTTTGTCGCATTCGTGGAGTCCACCCTGACCCAAACCTTTTTTTAGATGGGCGTCGTATTTCGTGTTTAAAGGAAACCCGGTTTTTAGGGCTGATTTTTGACAGCCGGTTGACTTGGGTCCCTCACTTGAGGTACGTAAAAGCGGAGTGTCTCAGAGCATTGGGTCTCTTGAAAGTTTTAGCGCACACATACTGGGGAGCTGATCGCAAGACCCTCCTCCTCTTGCATCAGTCTCTGATTTTATCCAAACTTCATTATGGATGTGAAGTTTATTCCTCTGCCTCAGAAGCCCGGCTTCGTATTTTAGATTCCATACATCATGCTGGTGTTCGTCTCGCCACTGGGGCATTCCGATCTTCCCCAATTTCGAGTTTGTTGGCTGATGCTGGTGTCCTTCCTCTAGACTTGCTCCGCTCTTCCCTTTTGATGAGATGTTGGTATCGCTTATCTCGTCTCCCAGACTCTGTGCCCTTTGTCAAGGTCTCTCAAGATTCTCGGTCACCTATTTTTGCCACTCGGCCATCCTTTCCAAAGCCCTTTGGTTTCAGGGTGCAGTCAATTATGTCTAGCTTCTCTGTTCCGTCTGTGCCGATCACTCCCCATCGTGTCCCGAGGGTGGGCTACTGGCTTCTCCCCAGGGTGACATTTTGTCGTTTCTTCTCATCTAGTAAGGCCTCCCTTCCTTCTCAGGTTTTATTTTCTCTGTTTTTAGAGCATGCCTCTTCTCATGGGGACTCCATACCAGTTTATACTGATGGATCTAAGTCTGATGTGGGTGTGGGCTTTGGTGTGGTGGTTCCCACCTTCTGTCGAGGTGGGAGCCTCCCTGTGATTGCTTCTGTTTTTATGGCTGAGCTGACTGCTATTTTATTTGCCCTTCAGATTCTCTTCACTCTCCTCCACACTGCTTTTACTGTTTTTAGTGACTCACGAAGTGCTCTTTCTGCAATGGAGTCTTTTAATCCCTCTCATCCTTTGGTTTTATCCATTTTAGAGTGGCTTTTCCTTTTAGGGCGTCGTGGACGTCGTGTAGATTTCTGTTGGGTTCCAGCTCATGTAGGAGTGCCAGGGAATGAACGAGCTGATCAGCTGGCCAAGGCGGCAGCGGCTCGTCCCCCTCTTGCACAGTCCCCTCTGTATCGTCTGCCTGTTGCAGATATGCGCTCCTTTATTGCCTTCAGGGTTTGGTGCTGTTGGCAGGAGCATTGGGATGCTGTGGGTGCCAATAAGTTGCGCTCGATTTGCCTGAAGGTGGGCTCATTCAGTTACCAGGGCTTCCCTCGTCAATGGGAGACTGCTTTGTGCCGCCTCCGCATTGGCCACACCCGTTTCTCTCACGGTTTTTTAATGGAGAGGGCTCCTCCTCCATTCTGTGATGACTGTCTGGTTCCCTTGACTGTTCGGCACCTGTTGGTGGAGTGTCCTAGTCTTGAGGATTTGTGGCGTCGGTTCCTCTCTGACCACCAATCGGATGGTGGTGTTTATCATCTTTCCTCCGTGCTTGGGGAGGATGCCTGTGTCTTGGGAGGGGCAACCCTCTCCTTTCTGAAGGAAGCAGGACTTCTTAAGGATATTTAGAATTTCTCTTTTTTGATTGTGTGGCTTATCCTCTGTTTTTTGTTTTTTGTTTTTTACTTCTTTGTTATACGGCGGCATATGACCCTGGCAGTTGCACCGCCATGAGTATTATTAAAAAAAAAAAAAAAAAAAAAATCGGCGACGAGGAGGTGCAAGATGACCCAGGACATTGGAAAAGTGACTGCGGACCTGGCGGTCATCTGTGGAAAAAAAACGCTGCGGAGCCATTTCCTCCACACTCTTGCCGCCTGCTTGTGCTCCCCCACACTTCAGCCTACCACTTCAAGGGCAGAATCTCCACAACCAGGCCCTTCGGGAGTGGTATGAGTACTGAGCAGTTGTGTGGGGAAGTGTAAATAGTGTACAGCAGTGCAGAAGTTTGTGTATTTTCATAAATGAGTGAAATGTGTGATATTGTAAGTGGATTATAGCAAGTGCTAAGATATAAGTCTTTTACAAGTTCTAGAGGTGCATATAAGTGATTTATAGTAAGTCCAATACAGGAGTTGATACTGTTTATTGGATATTGGTTAGAAAATTATTGGATATACCTTGAGTTTGCCTACTTGTTACCTGAAAGAAAACCACTCGTGAGCGGGCCACAATGAACAATACCTGCTTCGCTATATGTAAATTATTTCACTCAATACTCAGGGGGATTGTGCCAAATATGAGCATCAGTGTATCTGTGATGTGACGTACAAATAATGTTAGTTGTGTGAAACATTTATATGATTTTCACTATAACCCTGATTAGTACAAAGCAGTCTGATTTACAGTACAAATAATTATCTCATACTCTACGATAATGCATGAAAGAGCAACAGCATTTACTTGTCAAAGTGCAATTACCCGTAATCGTGATGTAAAGTGCAGTTCTAAGTGTCTTAGTAAAGGAGAAATATGATTATTAACAGAAGAAGTGAGTACAGAAAAACGACGAGATATTTCTTTTCCCACACACCTACGGGGCTTAGTGGCATGGTGGTGTGGGCGGTAAATCCTTGGGTGAGCCACATGAACTGGGTGATGACTCATTTTCACGGTGGTGAGTAAGGAAGGGTAGAAAAAACGAGTGGAATATTCCGCATTCCAAGGATGCATGGACAGCGTTACAATCACCACTCCAGTCAGTGCAGCCAACGCTACCCGGCTGGGCCAATGCCATGGCCAGTGGCCCGCGCTCGGAGCCGCGCGCCAAAACGTGAAAAACCACTCGTCTTCAACTCATCCTTACTCATCGACGGGACCACCTAGAGACCTTGGGATACCTTCATTGGAAAGAGGAAGAGTTGGTGAGTCTTATGAACTTTCATTGAATTCTCTACCCATTATAATTTGGCAGATATAAGGGTTTGAAGTAAGAGTATTTTTTCCAAAATCTCGGAAATCGCCTGTAGGGAGGAGTGTGCTGCGGCCGGGAACACCGCGGCGGCTAAGGGTTAAGGAGGACATCCCATGCTTCTAATCTGAAGCATCAGCAGGCTGTCCAACAACATCCCCAGGTGGGAATGGGACTGGAGGTGAGCCTTTGGTTTCAGATGTCGCATGGCTAGATCCCTCAGCCTGCTGGACAGAGGGAAAAGGAGAGGTGTCGACAGAAGGGTCAACAACGGAGACCTTAGGTGGCCTGTCTTCATGCTCAGAGGACTCTGACGAACAACGGTGACATTTGCCAGGTACAGGTAGAGCCTTGGGCATACTGGGTAGGACAGGAGAAGGAGTCTGGTCAACATGTACATCTGCCACCATCACAGAAGCTTGCATGTCGTCAGCTACCGGAGTGGGGGCAGAAACAGTCAGAGTAGCGGTCGGGCAAACATCAATCTTACCAGCAGTACTATCTATGGGAACAGCATTCTGCGTATCAATAGCTGAAGGAGTGGACACTGAAATGGGTCGAAGCTGCCTCTGAGATACAGGGCGATGCACTGGTGTTTTAGAACAGAAGCATAAGTAACTCATGGCTGAAAAAAGAGTGTCTGGGCTATCATCTTTGCTTCAGGAAAAGAAACCCTCTCTCGTGTACATATGGACAAAATCTCTCTTTCCAAGCAGTATCTTGGACAGCTCTTAGAAGACACGGCATGAGGACCTCCACAGTGATAGCATTTAAGAGGGGCTGTACAATCACTCGTATGGCTTGGTCCGCCACATGAGATGCAGACACCAGGAAGGCCAGCTTGTGAACGGCGGCAAAATTTACTAACATGGCCATAGCCCTGACACTGAAAACACCGCTTTGGGGTTGGCACATACGGCTTAACGGGAAGTGACAGCCAAGCAAGTTTCATAGCCGAGGGCATCGTTAACCTGTTAAATGTCAGGAACAAGGTTGGTGTTGGGGTCAGGATACCGTCTATTTTCTTGTGGAGGCACTCAACATTTACCACCCCATTAGAACTCATTTCCTCTAACAAACGTGCCTCTGAGTAACGGAAGAGGTCATGAGAAAAGTTACTCCTTTGCACTGGTTGAGCGTCTTGTGTGGAACACAGGAAACTTTGGAACCAGAAACTGAGGTCAAACACATCAATTGCAAGCTCTCTTCGGGTGAAGACACTTCAGTGAGGATATATCCATCGCTCTGAGATGATATTCTGGGTACTATTCCACATGCTGAAACGATGGCACGGTGCATTTCAAAAATGTCAAAATCTAGCACTGATCCACCTGTGGAGGATTTTAGCACTAAATATTTAGCATAGTTCTCAGGCTTCATTTCTTCTGAGCTTAACCCTAGAGCCGAACCAACCTGACGTGGCCTCCTCCTAGTGCCAGTTGAATGCTGGGGCAGAGGAGGAAAGTCACCAGGGGCCTGGAAAGGATCCAGAGTGGCGATAAGGGTGGTGTTGGTCGAGGAATGTCCAAGGACTGAGGCCGTGTCGTCAACAACATTTTTCTTAGATGGCTCCATATATTAAACAAACAAACTTTATTCCCCCACCCCTCCACCCACCATGGAGCCCAACAAGGGGAGGTCGTATGCCAGGGACAACACCACTGGTGACTCCAGAGGTAGCGGGAGAGTATACGCGGGTAACCACTGGGGGACCTGGGCAAGGGTGACTCCAGGACAATAGGAGCCACCAAGACCCCCAGTGCCCACTTGACCCTAGCCAACAAATGACCAGCCGATTGACCTGGTCGGGTCCAACCAGGCCACCCATCTAGCCAGAATAAGGGACCAAAGAGGTGTATTGCTAGCTGCAGGGCGCATTGTGCAGCATCGCTCAACCTCCAGGACTCCCGTCTCCCAGTATTACGGGACGCCACACACGGCAAACACGTGGGGAGGCAAGTCCTGTCCTAGATGGTAAGCGGGCAGGGACTAACATCACCAGCAGGCCTCCTCCACCAGTGATGTAGGGGGTGCTTGGTCCATGATACCAACAAATGCCTAATCGTACAAAGGTAGGCATGCCTCCAAAGTAGGTGGCACTGCCAGCCATGCTTCAAGCCCCGCCACCATGTCAAGGTGACCCCTTGCAGCGGGGCACTTAGTAACAGTCTTCCCTTTTATGTAACTAGGAAGCGATTGACAGGAACCACTCTGATTCACTCACGGCAGCTCCACAGCCTCATCAGAGCTGCCAGAAAATATTTCAACTACTCTTCGTAATTCTAGGACATAACAGTACAGTATGTCACTCGGTGTTCACCACTGACAAACTGCTTCATATAATATAAATATACGGTATGGAAAGGTTAAGGGTGATGAGTATAGTGGAGACAGGTTTCCGAAGTAGACATGTTTAATTTTCATCCGAAGTCACATGCCTTTAATTTCATCATGACGTCTTTAATGTTCACTGAAATCTCTCTCTCTCTCTCAAAAAAGAAAAAGAAAAAGGTTTCTTTGCAAGGCGTAGGTTCCACACTTGAGGAACGTATTTTCTACAAGTGTGTAATAATAAATGAGTGAATAATTGATTTGTAAACTGTTTAATGAAATTCCCTTGATGGAACTAATTGGCAACAGCTGGCATGACCGACTGAGTTTGAAGTTAAGATAAATTTTTTAAAACAATGAATGGAGCAGTTCTATGAAGAAGCACTCAGCAGACGAGTAACTTATCATTTGAATCTGATCCTGGTTCTGCCAGATGGTTTCCTTCAGTTTACAGAAGACAAGACTAGTCACCAATATTATATAGTCGAACAGATGTAGTAATTCACCTCACGTGTGATGCATCTCAGCATGCCAGACCAGGTCCCATCACTCTTCTGCAGGCCCCAGCTTTTGTCAGGGGCTCGCAAGTATGTGTACCGGTCAGAGAATTTTGAAAGTAGTTACAGGAAAATATTTGACTTATCATTAGCTCCTCATTGGATAATATTGTTAAACTGAACTGTGGGTTATATTGTAAGTCGCTTCATAAACGAATAAGAACAAGTGCAATGACATCTTTTACTGATCAAAGAAAACAGCTGTGTATATTTGTGCATGCAATAGCTCACGTAAAGTTCATAGCCATGGACAGTATTTCCACGATATGCCATGCTGTAAACGTAAAAGCAAGCCGCTTGCCGCCAGGTTTCTTTGGGTCATCTACCATGTCCGTCGACTGGGAGGGGTACTCCTCGGCTGTCACTATGACATGGGGTCGGTGGGGGAACCTGCAGCAAGAGGTTGTAGTCTGATGTGGCCATGGACTGTTCTCACAAGAAATCGGACATACCTTCCACAAACTAAGCACCGGCTAACGAAACCAGTACAGTGAAAAGGTCAGTTGCATTCAATCTTATGTTCTAGCATTCAAATTATGTAAGGTATATTACAGATGCAATGTTGTCCATTATACCAGCTGACTGCATCCACACTCTCGTCACATGAAAAATGATAAATACTACTGTATTTTGAACAAAGACCATATGACAAAATCTATTTATCTATCTATAGGCCGATGCCCTAATCCCACAAAGGGTGGCTGCGGACAAAACGCCTCCAAGTCACTCTGTCACCCACCATTTGACTGACCTCCCCCCAACTCACTCCCCCTCCTCCATATACCTCACAACTCTATCCCTCAACCTCATCCTCGGTCTCCCCCTCCCTCTCTCTCCCTCCACTTCACCTATATACACCCTCTTAGTCAGTCTTTCATGCTCGATTATCTCCACAAGTCCAAACCACCTCAGTGTATATCTCCTAATTTTTGCAATCAGATCCACATCCACCCCACAACGTTCTTTCACCTCATTCATCAACCTATCCCTCCATGTCACTCCACATGCTTCTGTCAGATAACTCATTTCCACTGCTCACTCTTGACTTGTTCCCCTCTAGCAAGGTCCACGCCTCGCTTCCATACTTCACAGTAGAGATCACAATATCATGCAGTGACTTCTTAAATTTCCATAGTCACCTCCCTATTTCTCATCAGCACTTTCACATATTATTACATTATTTTAACGATCGTCGGCAGTTACAGACAACAAGAGCTTACCATAATTTCTTTGGAAAAAGATTTGGTGGGTAGGCTAAACTTGGACTTCGATCAAGAGTCTACGATGCTACCTGTAATGGCCGAGTTTCTGGATCAGTGAAGGGTAGCCATGACATCACTCTGGTCCTGTTGATCAAAATATGAAAAGAGAAGAAATAAATATACATGAAGCCAATGTATCAAAGTGAGGAATATCACCTCGTTTTAGTGCTCCCGTCCATAGAAAATATTCAGTACCTAAGGACTGGTGATCCATCATCGACAACAGCAAGTACAGCGTTGATGCCTGATAGAGTCTTGTGAGGCGAAGGAGAGGGAGACAAGTGAAGGCGAGCAGCCTCATTGTGTGGACCGAGAGGAGGTGGTTCTTCAAGGAGGACTCAGCGAAGGCGGAGAGGAGGGTTGGATCCTCGCTCACCACCACCACTGTCACCCACCACGACACTTCGTGAAGCTAATAATACAGAAAGTAATCAACAAACCATTCAGTTTTAGGCTCATCATTCTAAATAGGGATGGTTTTAATCTGGTTTTGTAATCACACACACACACACACACACACACACACACACACACACACACACACACACACACAAACACACACACGTCATTCGTCCATCTCTCAAAGCTATTTTATCAGCCTTGACATGATGTAGCCACATACCATTTGAGCAGTGGCTATAGCCTAGAAGAGTTTTTCACGGGTCATGTTGGTATTTTGTTCATTATTTGTCACCCCAAACACTCCGACTCCCCACGGAGCTTGTATGTCAGTTAGATTCTAAAATAGAAAGCATAGAGACGATCTATATCCATTTTACACCACTGACTCCATTAAAGTAAAGCATGTAGTAATGAATGGATCTTGAATTTGACTAATATTCTTTGGAAAGAGTATTTTTGCAAGTTTCTATCCCAGAAAATATCTTCCACAACAACTGACTTTATGTAACTTAGAGCCCTCCAGTTGTATAGCAGCACTTGCATAGGTATGCCCGATTTACCTGCCAAACAGAGTTTAGATTCAGTCTGTTCTTTAGATCGGTGTAAGAGGATGAATGAATTACCAGTTATGTAACGAAAGGACAGATTTTACTTTTTTTGTGTGAGTATAATCTAATTTAACTTCCTCAATCGAAGTTAGGAATGCCCAAGTTGTTTTATGCTAACAGTGACGCACTTACATCATAGAGAACGCCCTTGAAGAGTCGTCTGTCACCAAGATGACGTAGGAACGAGAACACTGCTCTATGGTCAACATGGTATCTAGTGCTCGGCGACTCTCCACCGATCCTCGAGTTTTCTCTGCAAATACAGAGAAGAACTTACAGTAAATATAGATGTAGGGCACTGTTTAGGATAAGACAGGGAGAGCTTGAGCTCATGTTTCATCAGCGCTCGGGACTAGTTCCTGACTATCCCCCCTGGCTGAAATTTTCAGTGTTTTAGTTACCCAGAGAGTAGGCCATCATGCTCTCCAATGCAAGTTTCTCTGTCAACATCAGTCTACATGCACAGTACACACTTCACTACCTTTTCAAAATTAAAGAAAAATGGCAAACAATAACCATGTCTCGGAGTCCCCTGGGGGGGGGAGGACCATAAATGTCCCCACCATCTGCCCCTCTCCTGGCGATGACTCAACATGCCTGGAACCACTGTCTGACTCACTTCTTCATTTCTGCAACATTCGCAGCCTTACCTCTAACTTTCTGTTGAACACCACATCTCCTCTAAACCTCACCTTCTCTTCTTAACAGAGACTCAGCTGTTTGAGGAAACTGACAGCAAACCCTTTTCTGTATCCTCCTTCTTTCTCTATACTCATTTCAAAGCCAAAGGTGGTTGTTGTGTATATGTACGCAACGACCTATCTTGCTCTAGTGTTCCTGAACTTAACTCTTCTGAATTCTGTAGTCTTTGGCTTCTGCCTTCTGACTAAATATATCTGCACTGTTTACTTATCTCCTAATTCTACTGACTATCAAAAATTCTTCGACTATCTTATTTCTGCAAAGGAACACATTCTATCCATTTCCTCTTTCTCCGAAATCTCCATTCTAGATTTCAATGTTCACCACCACCTTTGGCTCTCCTCTCCTTTCACTGATCCACCTGGTGAACAAGCCTACATCTTTTCTATCCTTAATGACGTAGAGCAGCTTGTACAGTACCCTACCTGTATCCCTGACCACCTTGGAGAGTGCTCCAACATACTTGACCTCTTCCTTACAACTAATCCCTCTGCTTACTCTGTTAATCTTTTCCCTATGTTGGCTCCTCCAATCATAACCTTATTATCTCAACCTGTCCTATCGCTCTGGTACGGCCTGTGGACCCTTCAAGGAAAAATCGTCTGTGACACTTTGGAGCTGCGGATTGGGAGGCCCTCAGGCAGTACTTCTTTGATTTTCCCTGGAATGATTATTGCTTCCATGGCTAGGAGCCATCTGAGTAAGCCTTGTGCATTACAGAGGTTATTCTCTCGGGCATGAAAGCATACATCCCTTTCTCATATCCTTTGACTAACGCAAGAAAGCCTTGGTTTAGTCACGCTTGTTCTAATGCTGTCCGCAACAAGGAGAGGGCTTATAAAAGGTACCGGAGCCAACCCACCCCTGAATCACATCTTTTATACATTTCTGCCCGGAATCGTGCTAAGTCTGTTCTTCGCTCTGCTAAAAATAATTTCATCCGTACTATATGTTCTCAACTCTCCAACTCAAACTCTTCCCACTCCTTCTGGCATCTTGCCAAAAACCTTTCTAACAACTTTACCTCATCATCATTCCCCCCTCTTTTCTACTTTGATGGCTCTGTAGCTATTTCTTCTACTGATAAAGCAGATCTCTTCACTCAGACTTTCTCCTCCAATTCCACCTTAGACGATTCTGGTGCTGTTCCTCCATCACTTCCCCCCTCTGACTTCCTCATGGCTAACATTAAAATTTCTTCAACTGATGTATTTTCTGCCATTGCTGGCCTCAGTACTAATAAGGCATATGGGCCTGATGGAGTCGCTCCTGTTGTTCTCAAGAACCGTGCTTCTGTGCTTACACCCTGCCTAGGCAAACTCTTTCGCCTTTGTCTTTCAACTTGTACCTTTCCTTCTTGCTCGAAGTTTGCTCTCATTCAGCCAGTCCCAAAGAAGGGTGACCATTCCCAACCCTCTAACTATCGTCCAATTGCTTTAACATCCTGTATCTCAAAAGTTTTTGAGTCTATTCTTAACAGAAAAATTTTAAAGCATCTTTCCTATCACAACCTTCTTTCTGAGCTTCAGTATGGGTTCCGTCAGGGACGCTCCACAGGCGATCTTCTCACCTACCTTTCAGACTCCTGGTCATCCTCCTTTCGGGATTTTGGCGAAAGCTTTGCCATTGCAATTGACATCTCAAAGGCTTTCGATCGAGTCTGGCATAAATCTTTAATTTCCAAACTGCCCTCTTACGGTTTCTATCCTTCTTTCTGTGCCTTCATCTCTAGCTTCCTTTCTGGTCGTTCTATAGCCGCTGTTGTAGACGGCTATCATTCTTCTCCTAGATCTATTAACAGTGGTGCTCCTCAGGGCTCTGTCCTATCACCAACTCTCTTCCTTTTATTCATCAATGACCTTCTAAGCTGTACATCTAATCCTATCCACTCATACGCTGATGACTCCACCCTTCACCTTTCCATTCGATTCCCACAACGTCCATCTCAGCAGTTACTTCAGCAGGCAAGGGATGAGGCTATGGCACACCTAATGTCTGACTTGGCTCGTATCTCTGACTGGGGTAAAAATAATATGGTTGTTTTTAATGCATCAAAGACTCAGTTTTTGCACCTATCAACCCGAGAAAATCTTCCACAGGTATACCCACTTATGTTTAATAATACTCAACTTAATCCTGCATCATCCTTGAACATGCTTGGGATTTCATTTGCTCGGGACTTGTCTTGGAAAGATCATATTAAATCTCTTGTAAAATCTGCTTCCAAGCAATTGGGTGTGCTAAGCCGACTCCGTTCCTTCTTTGCCCCTGCACAATTGTTGACTCTATACAGGGGTTTTATCTGCCCCTGTGTGGAGTGCAACTCTCATGTGTGGGGAGGCTCCCCACATACAAGCTCTTCTCAGTAGGGTGGAGTCAAAGGCTTTTATTCTCATTAACTCTCCCCCTCTTACTGCCTCCCATCAACCCCTGTCTCTTCGCCGCAATGTTGCATCTTTATCTCTTTCTATCGCTACTTCAATGGTCACTGTTCCTTTGAACTGTCTGCATGCATTCCTCCACTTCTACGACGGGCGTGTAGCACCCGTCTAGCAGCAAACTCTCACCCCTTTTCTGTCCAACTCTCTTATGCAAGAGTTAACCGTTACTCCCAGTCCTTCATTTATGCAACAGGTCAACTCTGGAACTGTCTCCCTCTGTCTGTATTTCCTGCTTCCTATGATCTCCAGTCTTTCAAAAGCAGTGTGTCCAGGCATCTCGAAAGGAATGGATCTTGAATTCGGCTCTCTCTTGTATTTTGTTTTTCTCTTGGAAGGAACAGTTTTGCAGGCTCATGGCCTTTGGTTCCTTCTTCCTCACATTAGAAAAAAAAAAAAGTGGAAGCAATGAAGAAAGTCAAATTGGGGATAGCCCCAGGAATTGATGGAGTGTGTGGTGAAATGCAGAGGCATGGGGAAGAGATAGTAGTAGAATGGATGTGGAAGATGTACAGATTGGCCTGGGAGGAAGGTAGAGTCCTGGAGGACTGGAAGTCAGGTATAATTATTCCCTTGTACAAAGGAAAAGGGGATAAAGAAGTGTGTGGTAATCATAGGGGCATTTGTCTTCTTAGTGTAATAGGAAAAGTGTATGGTAGGACTCTTATTGACAGAGTTAGGGAAAGAACAGAGGAATTAGTTGGAGAAGAACAGGGAGGCTTCAGGAAGGGGAGAGGTTGTGTAGATCAGATATTCATTCTTAGATCTTTAGTGGAAAAGTTTCTAAAGAAGGGAAAGAAGTTGTATGCGGCTTTCATGGATTTGGAGAAAGCATATGACAGGGTGGATAGACAAGGATTGTGGAAAGTGTTAAGAATATATGGAGTAGATGGGAAGTTGTTGAATGCTGTGAAGAGTATGTATGATGGTGCTAAGGCTGCAGTGCGTGTGGATGGTAAACTGAGTGAATTTTTCTCTTTGAAGGTTAGGTTGATACAGGGATGTGTCATGTCTCCATGGTTGTTCAATCTGCACATGGATGGGGTCATAAAAGAGGTACAAGGTAGGGCAGTGGATGTTGGAGTGGCCCTGGTGAGAGAGGGTAGTGTTTGGAAACTCCCTGTACTCTTGTTTGCGGAAGATAATGTGTTGTTGAGTGAAGACGAAGGGGAGCTGCAAGGCTTGGTGGATGAGTTTGGGAGAGTGTGTAAGAAACAGAATCTAAAGGTGAATGCAAGGAAGAGTAAAGTGATGGTCTTTGAAAGAGGTGAAGTCAGTGAATGTACAGGCTATAAAAAAAAAAAATCGGCATCCTTACGCCACGATACATTCTGCCACAGCACACGAGGCATTCTGAATCATCTGCATTACAGTGCGTGGTTGGTATCCCTGGCCCTGTGTTGCTGGTGTGTGTTAATTCGTCTGCTAATGATGAAATCCAGTGGTAGAAGGAGAGATGTACCAGGGTACCAACCACACCACGTATTCTCGCCGTCTGTAACAGTGATCGTTACGGAGGGTATCAGAGCAAGGGGTGCCGAAAATTTTTTTAGAGGGTGTACAATGAGGTTGGATGGTGAGGAAATGGAAAATGTGAGTAAATGTTTAAGTGCTTGAGTAGTGTGGTGAGTGAGGATGGAAGTTTGTAGGGTGATGTGCTTGAAAGGGTATAACAAGGAAGAAAGGTTGCTGGTTCCTTGAAAGCAGTGATAAGAAACAGGGAAGTGAGCATGGAAGTGAAAAAGTTACTACATGACAGCATTGTGATACCAACTCTAACGTACTGAAGTGAAGCTTGGACGTTGTTGGAAGGTCAAGAGTAAGAGCAGTGGAAATGAGTTATTTAAGAGGAGCCTGTGGAGTCACATGGAGAGACAGGCTGACAAATGAGGATATAAAGGAGCGTTGTGGTGTGGATGTGGATGTGATAGGAAGCATTAGGAGGAACACACTGAGGTGGTTTGGCCATGTGGAGAGGATGGAGGGTGAGAGACTGACGAGGAGAGTGTATGTGAGTGAGGTGGACGGGGGGAGAGGGAGGGGGAGGCCGAGGATGAGATGGAGGGATGGAGTGGATAGGTATATGAGAGAGGGGGATGTGAGTTGGGAGCAGGGCACCGAAATGGCGGGGGACAGGGCGACGTGGAGGCGATTTGTTTGTGGTCAGCCCGTACGGGATTGAGGCGTCTGGCAATAGATAGATAGATAGATCTATACAGGTATATCCACAACACTACATCATTCTCTTTTCTCGACTGAAATAATGTGCAACGGAATCGTGAAGGAAGAACACATACTAAATTTGTCGAGGTTCGGGTATTTTATGCTTGATTAGGCATTGGATTACAGTTAATTAGGCAGTTTATGTGTGGAAAGGGAAACGTTAAAAACATGGTGTTGCCTCAAACGTATCATTTCTCTTATGTTTAAACTTTCATGGTCGATCTTTTTGTCACAGCTCAAGAAAAAAAAAATTTATGGAATGGACGATAAGAAGAGCATTATTATATGTTAGATGATTGTAAATATTTATATACAATCCAGTTATGACTAGTATATTGATATACACACTGAGGTGAGCTAAGATGAAAATGCTAAAATTATGAATATCTTCGATTCCCTTTAAATACAACTAGGACCAACTTGCCTGATGAATGAGGCAGGTGGGCGTGTACCAGAAGACACGTAACTCCCACACTAAGCCACAATCTCGCTGTAGTAGTCGCCATCATAACACCATTAACCTCTGGAGACCAATTAATGTGTATAAGTGACGTTGTGTATTTTGTTCAGTTACTACATGTTTGAGATATGCATTCTTTTTAAAATATAAGATAAACAGGTATCAACAAGATTTCTGTGATGTACTAAGCACTGAGCTGTTGTGTTGTCTTTCATACAAGTGGGACACAAAACTCAGAAACTCGCCATATTTTTACTGACTATTTTAACAAGGTTATATATGTGTTAAGAAGGTGTAAAGAAATTATATGCCTTATGTGCTGCTAGAATTGTCACCAATATTATGCTTATTTCATCAGTGACTCCTATGGAGGCATAATAAGAAATATACGCCACAGAGTATTAAATGTGACACCAGTTTAATGGCTTTATGTTTAACAGTTACTTCCTGAAGGCAAGAAATATTTTCATTTAATCTTAAAGGAATGAAAGCGAGAAAAGTCTGGTTATTGTTTTCTCAACAATCTGAGTGGGAGGCGTTGATGTGGGAGCATTTTAAAATTACCAAAGGGTACCAACCAGTGCCAGTGTCTCTTTTACGTGTATGAGTAAAAAGTGATTAGAGTTTTGGATTAATACCCAGTCCCATATTACTCCATCTGCGCGTTAGGAACCAAGGCTGAGCTAATGAAGTCCATTACTTATTTAGGTTACCCTTCGTAGCAATACACTTTAAAAATCTCAGTTACATCTTGAAGACTGATCCCTTTTATTTCGGTAAGGCCTTCACTCCAAATGAGCGTTCTGACCACTACGACATCAAGTGTGAAGTGATATGAATGTAGCATGTTTGGTTCCAGGAATACATTGTATAAAGATGTATTTGTTGAGCCTTTCTATTTCAGCCGAAGCCACTTCTGCCTTGGTGCAAGATAATCTGTGTTAAGACGTGAGGAAAGAAGGAATTTAATGTGAAGCTGTATCTGAATGAAAGTCACGTTCCACCCTCTTTAGTATTTATTTCTGTCAGCTAAAGAAAACTGAAATGTAAGTTTAAAGCATCGCAAGTCAAAATTAACATCGTGTTAAAAAGTAAGATTTGCCATTTAGGTGCTCGAGAAGCTTCTCGGCGTTTGGTGTACGGTAGTTCCAGTATCGGTTCGAGTTAGAGTTGCCAGTTTGCCTCCTGTTTGTGAGCGTAGTTATTTCGTAAGTTATGCATTAATTTTTCTGCTTTTTAAAATGTTTTATTTAAGTGATTGCTTGTTAAAGTATGTAATTTAAGTTCGTATGGTAAATGATTTAGAGTGTTGTGTAATGCAGGAAAACTCTAGCATGTTTTGAAGTCTCCTAGTTGGTAACTGTTGTTGCTAGGGGGAAGTACAAGACAAGCAGGTTCCAGATTTGTGAAGTAGATGATTCTCGAACAATGCAAGTTTATATAAGGATGGATAAGAGACTAGAACAAGTTCAGCTGGTTTTCGGTTCAGTTTGAGTGAAGTTCTGTCGGGTTTCAGTTCAGTTTGAGTGAAGTTCAGTCAGTCTTTGTTCAGTCTGAGTGCAGTGCAGTGTTGTTAGTGAAGTTTGTTATGAGTTGCTGGTAAGTATTAAGTGTAATTACAGTTAGTGAAGATTATTTTCTGTACTTGTGAAAACAATGAAGTGTTTATTGAAGTTTGTATATCATCAGAACTTGTAATAACAGTGAAGTGTTGTCAATCATTAAGTGTAATAGCAGTTATTATAGTGTGTATAGCTCCAGTGCTTATGAGAACAGTGAAGTTGGAAAGCATTATGTGGAATTATTTGGAAAAAAAAAGACAGTGAACTTTAGAAGCCAGCGTTTATTTTTGCCTCAGCTGATCTTGTGGACTGTACACCTAAAGGCTGACCACAGGAAGAACAACTCACTGGGCAACATCCTTCCTGTACTGAACTACTGCTGTTGGAGCCTGTGGCAGTGTGGGGTGAGAATGTAACACTGGTGTCAGGAGTGCATCTAACCTTCGACATGGAAGCAGAAGGTGTGAAGACAAGGTCTCGAGCTGGGCAGGAGGAGGAAATTTCCCTGGCGACAAAAGTGATGCTAACACAGGCAATAAATAAAGAACTCAAAGAACTAGTAAGGCACGAGGTGTACTACTGAAGGCACAGAGTGAACAACTAGAGGCACAATGTCAAGAACAAAAAGAACGATATGAGCAACTTCAAGAGCCATCAGAGGAGCAATAGAGTGAAGTACAACTGAGGGTGCAAGGACAGCTAGATGCATTCACAGGGGAAATGAAGGAAGAACAATAACAGTTTAAGGAGGAAGCAGATGCTAAGCTAGAGCAGCAGAAGTATGAGGTAAGCAATAATGTGGAATGTAAACAGCATGTAGATGACCAGTTAAAGACAATTAGTAAGGAAATAGTGACGGAGTGCAAACAGTATGTGGACAACTAGCTGAAGATAAGTGAAGGAATAGTGACAGAGTGCAGACAGTACGTAGATAGCCAGCTGAAGCATGTAGTCGACCATGATAAGATAAGTAGAGAGAAAATTGAGGCTGTAGAGAAATATTACACTGCTGAGCCTCAGGTTAGTGTACAGGGAGCATATGAAAGGAATGGACAGCGTATGGTGAATCTTGACGGATCCCAAGCATCTAAAGGTGGCATTGCAGGGTTGAATAATCAGAATGTAGGAGATTTAAGTCCTGGCCGTAACTACGATGCTTCAGTTTTTAGGACCCAAACCAGTGAAGTGCATGGCTATAATGGGGGTCCATTTAAAAAGAAACCTCTGGAATTTGATGGTAGAGTATCTTGGGAAGCTTACCGTGCACAGGTTGAGTTACTTGTGGATCAGAATGGTTGGGATGATAAGAAGAAGGCTTCAGAAGACTCACTATTGAAGAAATGCAGGAGAACCTTGATGAATAGTGTGCGAGAAGACAGAAGAACAGACAATATGTAGCGTAGTTGGAGTGGGAATCATAGTAAGAAATGCTACTGTACTGTGGTGATGGGGCCAGCATCAGATGATGAGGATCTGGGGAGGATGTGGCTGGTGGATGCAGATTTACAACCAGTGCTAGAGTGGATGCAGCGGAGTACAGTGTGACCATCTTGGGAAGAAATTTCCAGGTCGAGCCCTGTGATCAAGAGCTACTGGAGTCAGTGGGACCCTATTCATTGCATCAGACTACTGAAGAGTAAGTGTGAGACAGCCGATGGCCTCAGCAAGTATTGGCAACTGGAGGCTCCGAAGAAGATGAGGTCCAAGATCTTGGATGAGTCCCATAACCAGATCACTAGTGGGCACCTGGGAGTGAAGACAACTCTAAGTTGCACGCGACACAAGCTCTACTGGATTGGCATGCATCAGGATAGTGAAGAGTGGTTTTGGGCCTGTGGTGTGTGCTGTGCCAAGAAGGGACCCAAGAAACATGGTTGCGCCCTTCTCCAGCTGTACCAAGAGGTTGCATTGATGGAGATAGTCACGGTGGACATTACTTGACCTTTGCCACTAGATGAGAGAGGAAACCGGTATATATGTGTTGCCATGGACTACTTCACAAAGTGGCCAGAACCCTATGCTATCCCTGATCAAGAGGCTGCGACTGTTGCTCAGGTGTTGCTTGATCAGTTTGTCTGTTGTTTTGGAATGCCACAAGAGTTACATTCAGACCAGGGTAGAAACTTCGAGTCTGCTTTGTTCCGTGAGTGCTGCAAGTTTCTAGGGATCAAGAAGACCAGGACAACCCCCCTAAGGCCACAGTCAGATGGGATGGTGGAGAAATTCAACTGGACCCTAGGACAAGACCTGGCTAAGTACTGCATAGAGGGACAAACAGAATGGGATCAGAAATTACCTGCATTGTTGGTGGCATATTGGTCTGCATCTCATGAGTCTACTGGCTACACTTCTGCAAAACTGATGTTGGGCCACATGTTACGCTTACCTGTTGACTTGTTACTGGGAAGACCACCTGGTGCAGAGTTGCCTACAGACACCTCCAGCTATGCAAAGCATCTTCAGGAAAGGCTGGCTGAGATACATCATCAAGTGTGAGGAGCCTTCAAGTTTTCAGGAGAGGTGATGAAGTGCAAGTATGATGCCAAGGCAAGTGAGGTGAGCTGCCAGGATGGTGATCAAGTTTGGTTATACAATCCTCACTTAAAGAAGGGACAGTCACCGAAGCTGCAAAGCCCATGGGACGAGCCTTACACTCTGTTGGACTGCCTATCAGACATAACGTATCGGATTCGGGGAGGCAGGAAGTCTCGCCCAAAGGTGGTACCCGTCAACCGTCTGTGGCAGTACCATAGGCCAGGACAGTACAGCTGGGATGTCTCTGAGGAATTGTGCTAACCCACAGCTGAGGATGTTGAGGAGGACCAAGGAGCTGAAGTGCAAGAGAATGGTGACAGTTCCCCAATAGAAGAGACTCAAGAAGAGGACCAAGACCTTCCTGGAGGAGTGGACTGTGTGGAGGAGGAAGGACATCGTCAGAAGCGGCACAGAAGACCTGATAAGTTGAATGATTATTTTGTGTATAGCTAGGTGTTCCATTAAGATTAAAGTTTGTGTTTGTATACAGTATACTGTGTAGGTTTGTCAGGACGACAAAAAACTAGGGAGGGGGTAGTGTTAAGAAGTGAGATTTGCCAGCTTGGTGCTCGAGAAGTTTCTCGGCGTTTCGTGTACGGTAGTTCCGGTATCGGTTCGAGTCAGAGTTGCCAGTTTGCCTGCTGTTTGTGAGTGAAGTTATTTCCAAAGTTTTGCATTAATTTCTCTGCTCGTTTTCTTTAAAATGTTTTAATTTAAGTGATTGCTTGTTAAATTATGTAGTTTAAGTTCATACGGTAAATGATTTAGAGTGTTATGTAATGTAGGAAAACTAGCATGTTTTGATGTCTCCTGTTGTTGCTAAGGGCAAGTACAAGACCAGCAGGTTCCAGAACTGTGAAGAAGTAGACGATTCTCGAACAATGCAAGTTTATATAAGGATGGATAAGAGACTAGAACAAGTTCAGTTGGTTTTTAGTTCATTATGAGTGAAGTTCAGTTGGGTATCAGTTCAGTTTGAGTGAAGTTCAATTGGTCTTGGTTCAGCTTGTGTGTAGTGCAGTGATGTTGGTGAAGTTTGTGAAGAGGTGCTGGTAAACATTAAGTGTAATTACAGTTAGTGAAGATTATTTTCGGTACTTGTGAAAACAATGAAGTGTTTATTGAAGTTTGTATATCAGAAGTTGTAATAACAGCAAAGTGTTGTCAAGCATAAAGTGTAATAGCAGTTAGTGAAGTGTTTGTATAGCTCCAGTGCTTGTGAGAACAATGAAGTTGGGAAGCAATAACCCTTTCGCGCGCGGATAAGTTTTTAAGTTTTCCCGTCTCTGACACACAGGCTTTTCTCCTCCTCCCGGCTGCTGCGTGCTCCAAAAATGTGTATTCTTAGCTTATTTTCACCATCCAAACATATTTATTTTGCCACAGAACCCATATATTCCTATTCGCCGACGTTTGTTCTACACGATAAGCAAAAAAAAAAAAAAAAAAAAAAAGCACACTATACGTACCGTACGTTAAGGAGCTCGGAATAAATATTCAGGATCATAGAATTCACTTCCCAGTATCACAAGTCGAATGTTATACCATCAATCGAAAAAGAATTTTATTAGGTTTCGAATGGGTCAGGTCCCCGTTTGATACGACGTATCCCCGCTGAGGAGGGTCACCTTGACGTGGTGGCGGGGCTTGAAGCGTGGCTGGCAGTGCCACCTACTTTGGAGGCATGCCTACCTTTGTAGGGTTCGGCATTTGTCAGTGTCGTGGACCAAGCACGCCCTACATCACTGGTAGAGGAGGCCTACTGGTGATGTCAGTCCCTGCCCATTTGCCATCTAGGGCGGGACTGTTGCCTCCCCACGTGTTTGCCGTGCGTGGCGTCCCGTAATGCTGGGAGAGGGGAGTCCTGGAGGTTGAGTGATGCTGCATGGTGCACCCTGCAGCTAGCAATACACCTCTTTGGTCCCTTATTCTGGCTAGACGGGTGGCCTGGTTGGGCCCGACTAGGTCAATCGGCTGGTCACTGGCTAGCCATCCAGGCTAGTCACCTAGTGGCTTTAGGGTCAAGCGGGCACTGGGGGACCTGGTGGCTCCTATCGTCCTGGAGTCACCCTTGTCAGGGTCCCTTGGTGGTTACCTGCGTATACTTTCCCACTACCTCTGGGGTCGCCAGTGGTGCTTTCCCTGGCATATGGCCTCCCCTTGTTGGGCTCCATGGTGGGTGGAGGGGTGGGGGAATGAAGGTAGTTTTTTTCTAATATGGCCACAAGAAATATTTCATCAGCTGACGACCCTGGTTCTGTCCCTGACCATCCTTCAGAGTCTCCCTCCTGTGCACCTCATGTGCCTCTGGCTAGTGAGGCCCACATTGCCACCTTGGAACCATACCTGCCTGGTTCCAGTGGTTGGCGGTCAGTGGCCACTACAAAGAAGAAGAGCCGGCAACAGACAACAACATCTTGTGGACTTGCCCGTGAGGTCCTGCCAGGTGTCTATGAGAGGGTTGATTTCCCAAGGTACTACACCATTCGTACTTTGGATGGTCAGCCTATTGGGAATTTAGATATTTTTATGGTTCATCGGCGCATTACGTCAATCTGTGGGAGAGAGCCGAAGATTTCACCTCAGGGGGATGGTAGCCTACTAGTGGAGGTTACATCCCCTGAAGAGGGTTCCCGGCTGGCTGCCCCGTGTAAGGACCAGGATGCGCTATTTACTTGTGTCCCTCATGCTTTTTTCAATCAGAGTCGAGGTGTTGTGTTCTCAAAAGACTTACTCCGCTACAGTGAAGAGAAGCTCCTTGAAGAACTCCAGGTCCTCAGGGTGGTTAAAGTGGAGAGGTTTCGGAAGAAGGTTGATGGTGTACTTACCCCAACTCCATCCTTGTTGCTGACATTCGACTGTAATGTTCTACCTTCATCCATCAAGGTGGCTTGGTTGTCCCTTAGGGTCAAACCTTTTGTACCAAACCCACGACGTTGCTACCACTGTCAGATGTACAGGCATGTTGGGCGAGTCTGTCGTCGTTTGCAACAGGGCCTCCCAGTGGTGTGTGTCAGTTGTGGAGAATCCACTCATGCAGGAAAGGACTGTCCTGGACCTGTTTGTTGTTTGCACTGTGGCGAGGCACATCCTGCTTCATCTAAAGACTGTGCCCGGTTTTGCTTGGAGAAGGAGATCCTTCTCATCCTTAATCGTGATAAAATAAGCTTTTCTGAGGCCAGGAGTAGAGCCATGTCATTTGTTTTCCGTAACGGAGTGTCTTATGCGTCAGTTTTGTCCGGTCATAGCCGTCCTCATCGTCCTGTCCAGCAGCAGACTCGAGTTCCTCCTGTTGTGTCAGCTCCTATGCCTTCATCTGTTGATACCATGCCAGTGCAACAATCTCCCGTACTTGCGGCGGTTGCCGCTACAGTTCAAGACTCGACCTCTACATCTATGGTATCCCCTAGTAGTCATGGTGCACATTCTTCATTTGCTAAGCGTCATCGTGGTTCCTCAGAGTCTTTGAGTCTTGAAGATCCGTCAAGCAAGGTGTCGGTCGTGGAGTCCACATCCTCTGTAGTTAGTCCATCTGTGCAACAGCCCTCGGACCCTGCTTCTGGGTCTTCGGGGGCTTCTGGGGTGTCAGGTCAGTCTGGCACCTCTTCCTCCGGGGAATCGGATGTTCCTCCTCCGGTTACCTCTGAGGATCCTGTCCTGCCCCCTCCACGTTTGGAGGCCAGGACCCCAATCCCTCTTGCTCGACCTCTTGGTTCACTGGGGGCCCCAGGCAGGGTTCGGAGTAGCTCTTCCTCTCCTGCTGGGCAGCGACGGGTGTCTGTGAAGTCTCCCAACACTTCGCAGACCCCAGGCCCTCGTTCTAGCCATGCTGCTGCCCATGGCAAGCCCCTTACTGGGCGTATCCGCATTCCCAAGAAGATTGTCTCCCAGGGTCGCTCAGTGGTTTCCACTAAGTGACCCTTTCTTTTGTGTATATAGTTCCTCCATTTTAATATTTTTAGTATATTTTTATGGTTTTCTGTTTGTCCCTCTCCCCTGCCCCTTTTTATTTCTGTAGTTTTAATGGCTAATATTATTCAATGGAACTGCCGTGGTTTACGAGCCAACTGGGAGGAACTCCGTTGCCTTCTGGCTGAGTATTCACCTGTGTGTGTTTGCCTACAAGAGACAATGGTTGGTGATGCTGCGCCTCCCAGCCCACCTGGTTACCAGGTTTTTTATTCAGATCCTCTTCCTGGACAAGGTCATGGTGGGGGTGTGGCTATTCTAGTATGCAGTGACATACCTTTCACTGCTGTGAATCTTAACACTCCACTGCAGGCTGTTGCTCTCCAGATTTTCCTTCCCCATCGTTATACTGTGTGCTCTTTGTACCTCCCTCCTAGTGCCACTATTGAGAGGGTTGATCTTGGAAATCTTATTCGTGCACTTCCCTCACCCTATTTCTTGCTGGGTGACATGAACAGTCATCATCCCCTGTGGGGTGGCTCCACAGCTGATGCTAGAGGTACTATGTTAGCCTCCATTGTGGAGGATGTGGACCTGTACATTTTAAATTCTGGTGAAGTTACTTACTTCCATAGTCAAACGGGTATTTTTACTTCTATTGATTTGTCTCTGTGCTCTGCAGGGGTAGCCCTGAATTTTACATGGGCTGTGTTACCAGACTTACATGGCAGTGACCACTTCCCTATTTTATTAAGATCGACACAGAGTGCGCCTCGGCGTCGTCTTCCCCGCTGGCGCTTGGATAGGGCGGTCTGGCCGGTTTTTGAGGAGCTGTGTTCCCCGAACCAATGTGTGGAGGATTTTGTCAGCACTGATGCTGCTGTTGAGTATTTCACAGACTTACTACACTCGGCGGCACTGCAGAGTATTCCGAGTACAGCTGGTCACTTTCCTTGCCGTCCAGTTCCCTGGTGGACTGATGAGTGTGCTTCTGCTGTTAGGGCTAAACATGCTGCTTTCTCCCGACTTCGTCGTCACCGAGGTGACCCTGGTTACTTAGCGGCATATAGGAGAGCCCGAGCACATGCCCGGCGGGTTATGAAGGAGGCTAGGAGGAAGTCTTGGGCATCATTTGTTTCTTCAATTTCTTCACAGACTCCTCTCACAAAAGTGTGGAAACGGGTGAGGAAGATTTCAGGGAAATTTCCTGTTCCCTCTCCTCCTGTTTTATCTCATGCAGGTGTGGTGGTGGCTCATTCTTCGTCTGTTGCCGAGATATTTGCAGCTCATTTTGCTAATGTCTCTAGGAAGGACACCTCATCCCCGTCGGCACGCCGCCGACGGCACCTGGAATCTTTGGGCATTAGTTTTCCATCTACTGCGGAGGAGTCGTATAATGTTGCTTTTTCTGCTTCTGAACTTCAGATGGCATTGTCGCAGTGTCGTGACTCGTCTCCAGGCTTGGATGATGTCCCATATGCCTTCTTACACCACTTGCCTGATGCAGCCCTTCATTTTCTGTTGTCACTGTATAACAGAATTTGGTGCAATGGTGGGTTTCTGACCTCATGGGGTGTTGCTGTGGTTCTCCCCATCCCTAAGCCGGGTAAGGATCACTTGCAGGCCACTAATTATCGCCCTATCTCGCTGACATCTTGCCTTTGTAAGGTCCTCGAAAAGATGGTGAATAGTCGGCTCATGTGGTACTTAGAGAAGGGTGGTTACTTGTCTCCAGTCCAGTGTGGGTTTCGGAAGATGCGGTCGACCACAGATGCTCTCCTTTCTTTAGAATCTTCTATCTGCCAGGCTTTTGCAACTAACCAGCATCATATCACAGTGTTCTTTGATTTGGAGAAGGCGTACGACACTTCCTGGCGTCATGGTATATTGCAATCTCTTTATGAGTTTGGTCTCCGTGGGCAACTCCCCACTTTTATCCGTGAGTTTTTATCTAATCGTTTTATTCGGGTCCGAGTCGGGAGTGAGCTGTCTACTGCACGTCCCCTTGAGGATGGTGTGCCACAAGGGAGCATACTAAGTGTTACCCTTTTCGCAGTGGCAATTAACAGCGTTATTTCTGTGCTCCCTGATGGTGTTCGTGGCTCTCTCTATGTTGACGATTTATCAATCTCTGTCACTGCCTCACGGATGTCAATGGCAGAAAGGAGGATGCAGATGGCTCTCAACCGTGTCTCTAGATGGGCTGATGAACGAGGTTTTCGATTTTCCTTCAAGAAGACCGTTGCCATGCATTTTTGTCGCATTCGTGGAGTCCACCCTGACCCAAACCTTTTTTTAGATGGGCGTCGTATATCGTGTTTAAAGGAAACCCGGTTTTTAGGGCTGATTTTTGACAGCCGGTTGACCTGGGTCCCTCACTTGAGGTACGTAAAAGCTGAGTGTCTCAGAGCATTGGGTCTCTTGAAAGTTTTAGCGCACACATACTGGGGAGCTGATCGCAAGACCCTCCTCCTCTTGCATCAGTCTCTGATTTTATCCAAACTTCATTATGGATGTGAAGTTTATTCCTCTGCCTCAGAAGCCCGGCTTCGTATTTTAGATTCCATACATCATGCTGGTGTTCGTCTCGCCACTGGGGCATTCCGATCTTCCCCGATTTCGAGTTTGTTGGCTGATGCTGGTGTCCTTCCTCTAGACTTGCTCCGCTCTTCCCTTTTGATGAGATGTTGGTATCGCTTATCTCGTCTCCCAGACTCCGTGCCCTTTCTCAAGGCCTCTCAAGATTCTCGGTCACCTATTTTTGCCACTCGGCCATCCTTTCCAAAGCCATTTGGTTTCAGGGTGCAGTCGATTATGCCTAGCTTCTCTGTTCCTACTGTGACGATCACTCCCCACCATGTCCCGAGGGTGGGCTACTGGCTTCTCCCCAGGGTGACATTTTGTCGTTTCTTCTCATCCAGTAAGGCCTCCCTTCCTTCTCAGGTTTTATTTTCTCTGTTTTTAGAGCATGCCTCTTCTCATGGGGACTCCATACCAGTTTATACTGATGGATCTAAGTCTGATGCGGGTGTGGGCTTTGGTGTGGTGTTTCCCACCTTCTGTCGAGGTGGGAGCCTCCCTGTGACTGCTTCTGTTTTTACGGCTGAGCTGACTGCTATTTTATTTGCCCTTCAGATTCTCTTCACTCTCCCCCACACTGCTTTTACTGTTTTTAGTGACTCACGAAGTGCTCTTTCTGCAATGGAGTCTTTTAATCCCTCTCATCCTTTGGTTTTATCCATTTTAGAGTGGCTTTTCCTTTTAGGGCGTCGTGGACGTCGTGTAGATTTCTGTTGGGTTCCAGCTCATGTAGGAGTGGCAGGGAATGAACGAGCTGATCAGCTGGCCAAGGCGGCAGCGGCTCGTCCCCCTCTTGCACAGTCCCCTCTGTATCGTCTGCCTGCTGCAGATATGCGCTCCTTTATTGCCTTCAGGGTTTGGTGCTGTTGGCAGGAGCATTGGGATGCTGTGGGTGCCAATAAGTTGCGCTCGATTTGCCTGAAGGTGGGCTCATTCAGTTACCAGGGCTTCCCTCGTCAATGGGAGACTGCTTTGTGCCGCCTCCGCATTGGCCACACCCGTTTCTCTCACGGTTTTTTAATGGAGAGGGCTCCTCCTCCATTCTGTGATGACTGTCTGGTTCCCTTGACTGTTCGGCACCTGTTGGTGGAGTGTCCTAGTCTTGAGGATTTGCGGCGTCGGTTCCTCTCTGACCACCAAACGGATGGAGGTGTGTATCATCTTTCCTCCGTGCTTGGGGAGGATGCCTGTGCCTTGGGAGGGGCAACCCTCTCCTTTGTGAAGGAGCCAGGACTTCTTAAAGACATTTAGAATTTCTCCTTTTTTATTGTGTGGCTTATCCACTATTTTTAGTTTTTTGCTTTTTACTTCTTTGTTATACGGCGGCATATGACCCTGGCAGTTGCGCCGCCATGATTATTATGAAAAAAAAAAAAAAAAAAAAAAGATACGACGTATAGTCTTCGAGTAATAAGCGAGAAAGTAAACCCATTTTCGACAGAAAACAACTTTGTTATTCGGGGAGGGTTTGCGAAGAACTTTCATTGGCACCCTTATGTTTTTGTTTCATCATCCCATGCACAATTTCATCCTCTTTCTTCTCAGTAAAGAACGGTGATCCTAGGCCTCGTGGTTTTCGAGAAAAATGCAAAAAACTATGGCGTATTTTGCTGCACACTGACCCGCCATCAGCTGCGCTCACTTATGCTAATTTCCCGTAGCGCGCTAACACTTTTATGCTTGCTAGCTTCACTTTCTTTGGTTTTATAACAACTATTTCATATAATTACTTCTGTTTTATTTTTAGTCCTCTCAGAAACCACACATGAACACAAACTGTTGCTACCAACTGAAACTGAAGCTATACTTATTTCCCTGTCATTTGTGTTGAGATAAAAAACAATATATATGTATACATAAATATACTGACATAAATATAGGTAAATAGATAAATAAAAAAAGAATACCATGTACTTGTCCAGTAACGATGATCTTCCTGCAGGACCACATCGGTTGGGAGGTGAGGAGTTTTGTACTGTGTGTGTGTGTGTGTGTGTGTGTGCGTGCATGCGCTCCACTAATGAAGGTATCACTCGGTATGGTACCAGTCAAAACAATCACCCATGCAAAGCGGCACATCACATACAGGACACATGTTCCTTGTGTCTTTCCTCCTCCCCAACTTGAAATACAAGGCACACCTGAGCCTCTTCTTGTCAGGGATCCTCACCCAGTGGTGGCTCAGAGTGCGACCCAACCTCAAATCGTTGTGGATGACCCGGCGATGCTTACTTGGACACCCTCGTGCTCTGTGGTCCTGTCGTGCGGAAGCTGCAGGCCCAGGCACTGGTTCTCCCGACGGACCAGCAACTGGAGGTGGTGGTGGGTCTGGCTCCCCTGATGGGCCTCCTGCAGGTGGTGCTGGTGGTGATAGTGGCACCTGTGATGGCCCTGCTTCTGGTGGTGCTGGTGTGGGGTCTCCCACAGGCTGTGGTGGTGCTGGTGTGGGGTCTCCCACAGGCTGTGCTGGTGCTGGTGGTGGCTGGGCCAATCCTGGCGCTGGTGGTTGTGCATGCTGGGTGCCTGTTGTTATATCAAACCCCAATATGCACTTGATACTATTTTAAACTTCACTTCATCCAGTTTTGATTACCCATTATATAAATTAAATTGCCAAAACATTACCAAATATATCTTTGTAGTTTATCGTTCCCCCAATGCGTCTTCGGAACCCAGTGTATTTGATTCCATATCCACTCAGTTGAGTAACCTTGACCTTGCCCTCGGCAATGAAATTACTATTTTAGGCGATTTTAACTTACACAATGTTTAATGGTTATTGCATTCTGCCCGGACTGACGACGCTGGTCTAGAATGAGAGCTGTTTGTGGAATCGTTTAATCTCACCCAGTTGGTAAAGCAACCAACCAGAATACCTGATAATCCTGACCATAATGCCCATCTCTTGGATTTATTCTTGACAAATAATCCAGATCAATACAGGATAGAGGTACTGTCACCACTTGGATCCTCTGACCACAATCTCATCAAAGCCTCATTAGTTAACCCTCCTACACCTCCCCATTCCGAACCTGTCAAGGTGACCCGATGGCACTTTGACAGGGCAGACTGGGATGGATTTAGAAATTATCTTGCTGATGTTCCATGGCAGTCTTTCTTCTCTAGTGATCCCAATTCTACCCAGTCCCACATTTGCGACTTAATACTAGCTGGTATGGATTTATTCATACCAAGTCAACAATTCACTAAAAGATCAAACTCTCCAAAATGGTTTGATGGCAATTGTGCCAGAGCAACAGTCCAAAAGTCATTAGCATATAACTCTTACTTAAAATCAAAAACATCTGCATCACTCTCCCAATTTAAAATTGCTAGAAATCATGCAAACGCTGTATTAAATCTATCTAAATCAAACTTTCTTCAAAAGCAAGCATCAAAACTACTTAACAACCCTAATGACAATAGAATATTCTGGTCAACTCTTAATTCTTTCAATAATAACTTTAACAAGTCATCTTCCATTCCCCCACTAAAATCTTCAGATGGCAATATTACAAATGACCCACGTGGCAAAGCAGATATCTTTGCTAGTACCTTTGCAAGAAACTCTACTATAGATGATACCAGCCAGAATGTCTCAGTACTGGAACTTGATTCTCCCGAAATTGCCCCACTTAAAATACAGACAAGATTCGTAAAATCCATCCTAGACAATTTCCCTACCAACAAAGCTCCAGGCCCAGATGGAATTCCGCCAATTGTTTTGAAAAAGTGTTCCCCTGAACTTGCCTCTGTCCCAGCCAAATTATTCAGACTATGCATACGTACTTCTTTATTCCCAAACTCATGGAAAGAAGCCAATATCCACCCAGTTCCGAAGAAAGGAAGTTCGTCTGACCCCTCCAATTACAGACCAATAGCTGTCACATCTTCTCTTGGTAAGGTATTTGAAACTTTAATTAATAAGCATATTTAAACATCTTGAATCCAACAACTTAATTAGTGATAGACAATACGGTTTTCGCCAAGAAAGATCCACCATTGACATACTCAATCTCTTAACTCATACCATCCATCAATCAATTGATCTTATTGGAGAAACTCATGCAGTAGCTCTTGATATCTCTAAAGCTTTCGACAGAGCATGGCGCCGTTCCCTGCTGTCCAAACTCCCTTGCTATGGACTGTCTTTTGTTCCTTTGATTTCTTCTTATCTTAGTGACAGGAAAATAAGAGTAAAAGTAGATGATGTATATTCGAATTTCCACTCAACGCCGGCGTGCAGCAGGGATCAGTTCTGGTGCCAACCCTATTTCTGGTTCATATTAATGATCTCATATTTGTCACTCACAATCCCGTTCACTCATATGCAGATGACTCAACACTACATAGTTCATTCACACTCAGACATCCATTTGCAAAGTCTAATATCTCTACCTCTCAACTCAGTACAGCCATCTCCATAAATCAAGATCTAGCTACAATCGGTGAATGGGGACAAAACAACCTTGTCTCTTTTAATGCTAGTAAAACTAAATATACACAGTTTACTAATAGACAGATATTGCCAGATTCGTACATTACCTTCAGTGCTACTAATATTCCCATCTCCAAAAGTATTGAAATTCTTGGTGTCTCACTTAACAGTGCCCTTAGCTGGACCTCTCATGTCAGATAACTTGCTAAAACTGCCTCAAAGAAACTTGGATTATTGTAAAGAGTCTGTAACTTCTTCGCCAATGAGCAGTTAGCTATAATTTATAAGAGTCATGTGCGCTCTCAGCTTGAATATTGCTCACCCTTGTGGACTGGTTGTGGAGAGGTTGCATTAAGACAACTAGACAAAATTCAGAATAAAGCTGTTAGAATCATTAATAACCCTGCCATTACATATAAACTACCTCCCCTGCAAGTAAGAAGGAATGTTGCCTCCCTTGCATTATTTTACAGATATTTTTTTGGCAAATGCTCAGACGAAGTTGCGTCCATGGTGCCACCTCTCCATGCCTTCCCTCGTGCTACACGGGCATCTGGTAGCGCTCAAGACTGGAATGTCACTCAAACATATTGCAGAACTTCTGCCTATCAGAATTCTTTCATTCCCCCAACTGCATCTCTCTGGAACTCGCTTCCCCAGAGTTGTTTTCCTCCAAATTTCAACCCACAACTGTTCAAGTCTAACTGTTACAGATATTTTATGAATAGAGGACACCAGTAATCTGGTGTATGGATTTTTTTTTTTTCCCCCGTTTGTTTTTCTTTCCTCCGTTATGTTATTTAAAAAAAAAAAAAAAAAGTTGATGCTGGTGCTGGCCGCCGAGTATGTACGTCTGGGGCTTGGTGGAGTGTGTGTCCAGATGCAGGCCAGTCCTCTTCGTGGAAATGCAGAAGATCGTAGATGATCTGCTCTACAAATTCCAGGAGAGTTACTTGCACGCATCTGTACTTCTTATACAAGGCAAACGCGTTGAACAGTGCCATTTGGATGAAGTAGAATGTGCGAGTATAAGTGGCTGGGGAATGGCTGGGAGAAGGAGGGAGGTGAGAAGACAGGAAGAAATTAGTAGGATAGAAGTTGTGGAAGCAATGAAGAAAGTTAAATCTGGAAAAACCCCAGGAATTGATGGAGTGTGTGGTGAAATGCTGAAGCATGGGGGAGAGATAGTAGTAGAATGGATGTGGAAGATGTGCAGATTAGCCTGGGAGGAAGGTAGAGTCCCGGAGGATTGGAAGTCAGGTATAATTATTCCCTTGTACAAAGGAAAAAGGGAAAAAGAAGTGTGTGGTAGTCATAGGGGAATTTGTCTTCTTAGTATAATAGGAAAAGTGTATGGTAGGATACTTATTGACAGAGTTAGAGAAAGAACAGAGAAATTAGTTGGAGAAGAACAGGGAGGCTTTAGGAAGGGAAGAGGTTGTGTAGATCAGATATTCATTCTTAGATCTTTAGTGGAAAAGTTTCTAGAGAAGGGAAAGAAGTTGTATGCGGCTTTCATGGATTTGGAGAAAGCATATGACAGGGTGGATAGACAAGGATTGTGGAAAGTGTTAAGAATATATGGAGTAGATGGGAAGTTGTTGAATGCTGTGAAGACTATGTACGATGGTGCAAAGGCTGCAGTGCGTGTGGATGATGAACTAAGTGAATTTTTCTCTTTGAAAGTTGCGTTGAAACAGGGATGTGTCATGTCTCCATGGTTGTTCAATCTGTACATGGATGGGGTAATAAAAGAGGTACAAGGTAGGGTAGTGGATGTTGGAGTGGCCCTGGTGAGAGAGGATAGTGTTTGGAAGCACCCTGTGCTGTTGCTTGCAGATGATACTGTGTTGTTGAGTGAAGACGAAGGGGAGCTGCAAGGCTTGGTAAATGAGTTTGGGAGAGTGTGTAAGAAACGGAATCTGAAGGTGAATGTAGGGAAGAGTAAAGTGATTGTCTTTGAGAAAGATGAAGTCAGTGAATGTACAGCGAGGTTGGATGGTGAGGAATTGCAAAATGTGAGTACGTTTAAGTACTTGGGTAGTGTGATGAGTAAGGATGGAGTGAAGTGCTTGAAAGGGTACAGCAGGGAAGAAAGGTTGCTGGTTCTTTGAAAGCAGCGATAAGAAACAGGGAAGTGAGCATGGAAGTGAAAAAGTTACTACATGACAGTATTGTGATACCAACTCTAACGTACGGAAGTGAAGCTTGGACGTTGTTGAAAGGACACAAGTCAAGAGTGACAGAAGTGGAAATGAGTTATTTAAGAGGAGCCTGTGGAGTCACATGGAGAGATAGGCTGACGAATTAGGATATAAAGGAACGTTGTGGTGTTGATGTGGATGTGATAGGGAGCGTTATGAGGAACACACTGAGGTGGTTTGGCCATGTGGAGAGGATGGAGGGTGAAAGACTGACGAAGAGAGTGTATGTGAGTGAGGTGGAGGGGGGAAGAGGGAGGGGGAGGCCGAGGATGAGATGGAGGGATGGGGTGGAGAGGTATATGAGAGAGGGGGGTGTGAGTTGGGAGCAGGGCAGTGAAATGGCGGGGGACAGGGCGACTTGGAGGCGATTTGTTTGTGGCCACCCCAAACGGGATTGGGGCGTCTGGCAATAGATAGATAAATAGATAGAATGTGTTCTTCTTCGTCCACTTGACAGTTTGGCTTTGGATGGGGTAGTACTGGACCATTTGATCGAAATGATCCACCCCACCCATATACCTGTTGTACTCCTCCACAACGACGGGCTTGTGAACGACCTTCTCCACATAGGTTGTCCATCCGTCATTACCCCGCACCTTTCCTCGAACCCTCTTCGGAAAGGTGTCCACAGTGTGGAAGGTGGACACCATGTTCACAATGCACTTGTCCCTCCATAGTAGGACTACTACATTGTCCTTGTGCCTGTATGCCATGCCCCCCTTGGGCAGGCTCTTTGCCTTGGCGATGGCCTGCAGCTGGTGTGGCACTCCTCTAGGCAGCCGTACAGTCCCACACATGTAAAATCCTGCAGCGAAGAGTCGTTCGCACAGGGCTACAGAATTGTAATAGCTGTCCATGATAGTTGTCCATGAACAACTTATAGCCCTGGTCCTTCAACGGTTCCACAAGGCCCAACACGGTGTTCTGGAGAGTACGCTGCACCCCCGTGTAGACTTCCAGGTTCCAGATGTAGCCTGAGGACGACTCAGCCAACATGTATATCTTGATGGTGTACTTGTTGGGCTCCTGAGGATTGTAGATGCGGAAGGACAACCGGCCCTTCCACCCCAGAGAGCCCTCATCCAGGCTGAGCTGCTCCTCGGATAGGTACGCTGACTGGAACCACTGAAAGAGGTACTCCAAGACCGCGCAAACGCGAATGAGCCAATCTTGGTTGTCCTGGGGAGTGGCGAGCATGTTGAGGGAGTGGAAGTGATTCAGGATGGCGTTGAAGTGCCTTCCACTCATCGCCCGCCGGACCCCAGGGTAGTCGTGCAGCTTGAAGCTCCTCCAGTAGTGCCTGATGGTCGGCATGTGCACGACCCCCATGAAAAAGTATAGCCCCAGGAACTTGACCATCTCCTCGTCATTGCAGGGGAACCAGGCGTCCATCTGAGTCCCCAGGAATTTGGCGTACTGGTTGCTCTCCATGATGAGGTATGACAACAACTCCTGCCTGAAGAAAAGCTGGAAAAACTGCAGGGGAGTTGTTGGAATATCCACCTTTATCCCCGGGGAGCCAGTGAACGGCCCGTGGTTTGGTGTGAACCGGCCACTGCTCCATGCAGGATTCTCTTCATTGGTGGTGGCAGCAGGTCGGCCAGTCTACACTCTTCGCCCTGCCCTCTGACCCCTTGGACGTCCCCCGAGTCCAGGCAGTGGACCACGACGCCCTCGTCTAGGAGGTGACCCCTCAGACGAGGACGAGGACGAGACAGAGGGCTCTGGGGACACCAGTCTCCTTGGCCTGGCCGCCGAGGATGTCATCGTAGCATCCTGCATGGCAGAAGCATGTGGAGGGGCCATCACAATGAATGATGGCCTGGCTTCCGGTGACACTGGCTCGCCAAGGGGGGCAGAAGGGCCTGGAGATTGGGAGCTGACTAAGAAAGCAGTGGGACCGGCAGGTCCTAGAGGTGGGGAGGGTTGTCTGGTGAAGCCAGCAAATGATGGTAAGGTCTCCCTTGGAGAAAGGCGGCAGGGCAGCTTCACTTGCTGATCATATGGCGTCAGCTCAACCTCCTCCAACCCAGAACGGTCGCTCTCAATGTCGCTTTCCTACTGTACCTCCTCGAGTTGTTGGCAAGCATTAAGTGTAATTACGGTTAATGAAGATTATTTTCGGTACTTGTGAAAACAACGAAGTGTTTATTGAAGTTTGTATATCATCAGAACTTGTAATAACAGGGAAGTGTTGTCAAGCTTTAAGTGTAATAGCAGTTAGTAAAGTGTTTGTATTGCTGCAGTGCTTGTGCGAACAGTGAAGTTAGAAAGCATTAAGTGGAATTATTTGGAAAATAAAGACAGTGAACTTTTAGAAGCCAATGTTTATTTTCGCCTCAGCTGATCTTGTGTACTGTACACCTAAAGGCTCACCATAGGAAGAACAACTCACTGGGCAAAGTTTTTTCTGTACTGAACTACTGCTGTTGGAGCCTGTGGCAGTGTGGGGTGAGGACTTAACAATTGAAAATAACGAATCCGACAAACACAAACATAATGCATACACTGGTTTCTTAACCAAGCATGACATTCAAAGATACTTCCTTGCAAGAAAATATTCGAAAATATAAGTTTTCAAGGCAATAAGCTGGTTAGGTAAAGGTGAAGCACTGTCTGACCAACACATCTAACCGGTGGTATATATAGACAAATGCAACTAATTTTCACAAAAAATAAGCTTAAATAATTTATCCTAATTCAGAACATAAATGGTTAATATTGTTAAAGTCTGTAAGATTGACTAAGTACATCCCTTTCCCTGGGGATTCTATATACATTCAGATCAAATGAGAGACAAATCAGCCCTTTATTAACGGAAGCAAAATTTACTGTAGTTTACGTTTTGATACCATTCTCTTGTCTTCTACTTCAGTGTTCCCATCGTAGATACATCATTTTTCTACAAATGTTATCGAGGAACTACGTTCTCTACCCAGTACTGCTCTCTTGGAATATGAGGTCCACGCTAGAGTAACAGCCTGATAAATTCTGTTGCCATAGGTATTTCAAAACATTAGCACTTTGCAAAGTTGACTATGCAGAGGAACAATTTTTCTACCAAAACGTGCGTCATTTGGGCAGTGTGGTTACCTCATGCATAACGAACATTAGGGTATTCAATGCATCCCCAGCTATGCTGAAACCCTTTACGTACTGTTCTGCGATTCATATCAGACACACGTAACTTATCAGGGTGCAGTGCTATAGGACGATATGTTTTGATACGGTTATGACTGGTATCGAAGTTATCTTCTATTCTAGGTCTTCTTGTGCGATGCCTGTTCTCAACGTGTCCCTTGTGCTTCCACCGACTGAGCCACCTGCAGACAGTGGTGGCACTGGACCCAGTTACACTACCTATGGCACGTGCTGACAGGCCTCGCACCCACATCCAGATAAAGCTGCGCGTTCTGTCAAGGAAGTTGATCGGCATGACCGCTTTACTCCCATGTTCTAAAAATTATTCGATAGAATATAGAACCTCACTTCACTAATGACTATATACAGTATATTATTTATAGGCCGATAAGAATACTGTTGAAGTTTCTTTCACATATAATTCTGTTACCATTGAGGGACATCCATAATTCCTCTTGATGTAAGTAATCGTGTCTTCTGCGGTATGCGAGATGCTGCAGTTTTACTGTCAACGGGAATGGGGGGGAGAAAAGGTACATGATGTTGAAGATTCAGTTAGAACTGTTTTATATATCACAAAATCATGAAGTTATTCCAAGCAAAAGCCAATATATAAATTCATTAGAGTTACAGTCAGTTGTATTATAACACCAGGAGATTGCTGTATGAATTGCAGACTGCAGTGTGGTAGCAAAGATAAGTTTCACTCCTACAATAGTGCACAATCTTATTATGTAGGAGGCATCTGCGTATGCCACTGTGCTATAAATTGCTCAGTCAGAATACTGTACGTGTGCCCTTTTTATTACACATTCCTTTGACATCACAATCTAAGTTTCAGAAAAATCACTGAGGAAAGCATTGAATAATCTGAGTTTCCATCAACAATACCTGTTGTGTATGAAGTTTTTCGCTATATTCACGAGCCAGAGCAGAGGTTTCGTAACTGTTTCAGTATGGTACGTTTTCCCCAGTTAACGATTGTGGAATATAAAATGACTTTTGGTTTGTTCTCTTTAATGATCCGCAGCTAAGGAACTATATGACGACTGGTTTGCATTTATTATGAACTAAAAATGATCGTCAGTGTCTAAGTCCTGGAAACGCCAGTATCTCTGGGAACTGGAAAGTACAACTGTGAATCATTCATCCGATTATGATCACAGAGGATTTCATTTGGAGAAGTACGCTACACAGTAGTGTATATGCGGCAGGGATTATTAACACAGACATACTGCTTATGGTTACTCAACATTGTGCCACATGACTCACGGTCAGGGTGTGGAGGTGCAGGTGAGACTGGAATGGAACTAACAGCGTGAAGCAGCAGCTGAGCACTGGGTGGACACTGGTTTTGCGACCCTTTTATGGCAGTGAAGATAGCCCTCTCCCCTCACACAACACCAACCAGTTAATACCTCCCCCTCCCTTCTGATCACGCCAGTCCTAGAAAACCTTCCTCTCCCCTCTCACCAATGCAGCTAGTGAACATCGATCTCAAAAATCTATTTCATGAAATTATTGTTCTCTACAACATGAACGGTAATATATATATATATATATATATATATATATATACATATAGTTTGTATCTGTAATAATATATCTTGCATTAACTGAACATTATCCGGTTTTCTCATTTTATCAGGGCTGACTTAGATAAATTTACTCTTCCTAATTTCGTGTTAATAGAGGCTATTGCAGTTAACCATATATTTAACCAGTTTTTTGCCATTACATTATCCTTATGAGTCCTGAATGTTTAGTTGTTAGTTTGAGCATTAAACTTTAACTTGTAATTTTACCTAACTCTTTTGATTTGAACCTGGAACTTTGCGGGACAGTAGTGATTTTAGCCTCTGTTCCGTAACAATATATATATATATATATATATATATATATATATATATATATATATATATATATATATATTGTTACGGAACAGAGGCTAAAATCACTACTGTCCCGCAAAGTTTCAGGTTCAAAACAAAAGAGTTAGGTAAAATTATAAGTTAAAGTTTAATGCTCAAACTAACAACTAAACATTCAGGACTCATAAGGATAATGTAATGGCAAAAAACTGGTTAAATATATGGTTAATTGCAATAGTCTCTATTAACACGAAATTAGGAAGAGTAAATTTATCTAAGTCAGCCCTGATAAAATGAGAAAACCGGATAATGTTCAGTTAATGCAAGATATATTATTACAGATACAAACTATTATCAATAATGGCTGACATCAAAAACTCCACACGAATCACAAAAACCTCACTAGGCCTACGAATTAGCACCTTATGCTATACAGTACAAGAAAAAATGTAATAACACTTATACTCAAATTACACAGCGGCTAGATGTTTGGAGACTTCATGAGCACTCACAAAAATAATAACAACTGTACAGGGGAGGACAGAGATGTGAACAAAATGAGGAGTAGATCTAAGTGGCAATTAATGCAGAGACTGAGCTCATTATATAGGGGCCGGCAGAGCTTGATACAACTTGTAAGAAGGACGCGCAAATGAAGCCATAGGGGACAAAGAGTTGACAATCCTGGTCTGAACAACAGAAAGAACGACTTACTCTACTATAAGGGGGAGAAGGGGGGAGTGAGGCAGAACACGCAAGTCCAGTCACTATGGAAGCCACGAGGCGAATAGTGATCAAACATGCAGCACACTGTACTTTAGAATTATACAAAGGATTATGAAATCATAGGTTATGTAACACCTACCCACAAAAAAAGAAAAAAGAAATTTACAAAGGAAATTTCTTATTACTCTAAAACAATCTGTCTAAAGTCTAGATAAGCAATCTGTAATAACATTTTCTTTCCTCTTGACATGTTGTATGTCTAATGAATACCCCTAAAGAAGTAGACTTCATCTTGTCAATCTCTTATTTTTATCTTTAAACGTACTAAGGAATTTCAGTGGGTTATGATCGATATAAATGACTATAGGGTCAAAACGAGAACACAAATAAAATGAAAAATGCTGTAAACCCAAAATTAAGGCCAAAAGCTCTTTCTCAATAGTTGAGTAGTTCTTTTGAGGTGGAGTGAACTTCTTACTGTAATAAGATACAGGGTGTTCAATACCCTGATCATCCTCTTGCAGCAAAACAGCCCCAGCTCCTGTATCACTTGCATCAACAGCCATCTTAAAAGGCTTAGCAAAATTTGGAGTAGCGAGCACTGGCTGACTTAATAGGATAGCTTTAAGTTTACTGAAAGAGGATTCACAGTATTCGGTCCAGACAAATTTAACTCCCTTTTTCAGTAGGTCTGTAAGTGGTGATACAAGAATTGAAAAGTTAAGAACAAATCACCTGTAATAACCTACCATTCCCAAAAATCTTTGTAGCTCTTTCCTACTTTTAGGTCTGGGAAGATCACTTATAACCTGAACCTTAGCTGCTGGTGGTGCAACGTGTCCATCACCAATTACGTACCCAAGGTACTGAAGTTTAGCTTGACCAAACTCACACTTTGATAAATTAGCTACAAGATTAGCCTGAACCAAACGCTCAAGAAATTTACTGACATGGCATAGGTGATCTTTCCAGTTGTCACTGAAAATTAATAGATCATCAATATAAACAACATACCCTGCCAAACCCTCTGTTACAACATTCATGAGCTTCTGAGATGTGACTGGTGCATTTTTCATACCATATGGCATTACAGAACATGCAAAAGTCTTTCCTAGTGTTACAAAACATGAGATCTCCCTAGCACGTTCAGTCATAGGTACTTGCCAGTATCCCTTTAACAAATCAAACTTACTTATGTACCTAGGCTTTCCGATCTTGTCTATGCAATCTTCCACGCGAGGGAGAGGGTAAGTGTCTGTTTTGGTTATCTGATTAACACGTCTGTAGTCGATGCAAAGCCGCTGTGACCCACCTGGCTTAGGGACTAGAGTGACAGGAGAACTCCACTCACTTTGACAGGGCTCAATCATCTTGTGGTCCAACAGGTAGCCAAGCTCCTTCTGAATGAGAGGAACTTTCACTGGGTTCACACAGTAAGGAGGCAGTTTAATTGGCTTTGCGTCTCCAACATCGACATCATGCATCAACACAGTGGTTCTTCCTGGAGTGGCACGGAACACTTGCGGGTACTCCTGCAGTAATGCCGAAAACTCCTGCCTTTCCTCGGGAGGTTGATGAGAAAGCTTAGTCTGGAGATCATTCATGATATCAGGATTCTTCCCCAAACTATCACTCAGGCTCATGCTGCATGGGAGAACTTCACTTGCAGACTCGGGTGGAACAGCTACAGTGCAGACTGGGTTATTTTCGTCCTGCCTGTGATATAACTTTAGCATGTTGATGTGACAAAGTTGCTTGTTCTTTCTATGATCTGGTGTGGCGATGACATAGTTGACATCACTGAGTTTCTTCTCCACGAAATAAGGACCACTAAACTTGGCTTGAAGAGGTGGCCCATGCACCGGTAGCAGAATCAAAACCTGATCTCATGGCTGAAAGTGGCATAACCTGGACTTCTTATCATACCAAGTCTTCATATTCTCCTGAGCAGCTCCTTAATTCTCTCTCGCCAGCTGTAAAGCAGTGGACAGCCGTTCTTTGAACTTCATCACATACTCCAGCAGGTTGATGTCATCTTCCTCCAACAGCCAGCATTCCTTGAGTAACTTAAGGGGTCCTCTTACTTCATGGCCAAATAGTAGTTCAAAGGGTGAGAAGCCCAGTGATTCATTTGGAGATTCTCTTGCGGCATATACAACGAATGGAAGACCTTTATCCCAGTCTTTCTGATGTTCCAAAGAGTATTTCTTGAGCATCGATTTGAGTGTTTGATGATATCTCTCCAACGCTCCTTGGGTCTGGGGATGGTAAGCTGAAGACGTGATCTGGGTGATGCCCAACTCTTTCAGAGACTGCTTGAAAACATTTGACATGAAATAACTTCCCCGGTCTGACTGTACCTCCTTGGGCAGACCAAACTTGGTGAAGAACCCTAGCATTTCCTTAACCACGATCTTTGCTGAGATATTTCTAAGTGGAATGGCTTCAGGATAATGAGTAGCCATATCAATCAGGGTCAACACATAAGAAAATCCTGAAGAAGTCTTAGGAAGAGGGCCCACAATATCCACCAACACACGGGTGAATGGCGCCTCAAAAGGAGGAATGGAAACTAGAGGTGCAAACTTTTCAGTCTGATTACACTTCCCCACAATTTGACAGGTGTGACAAGACTTACAATACCAGGAAACATCCTTGAAGATACCTGGCCAGTAGAAGTGTTTCAAAATGCGTGCCACAGTCTTCCTCACTCCAAGGTGTCCTGCGAAACTGGAATCATGAGCCACTCTAATGATATCCTGCCTACAAACACGAGGGATGGCAACTTGATGTACAACCTCCCATTCACAGTCCGCTGATGCTGTTGGGGGTCTCCACTTCCTCATAAGTACTCCTGACTTTATATAATAACAAGTAGAAGCACCAGCTGACTCATCCTCACTGCAAGAAGAGTTAGCTAGACCTTTCAACTCAGGGTCAGCAACCTGCAACTCAACCAACTCTTGACGAGACAAATTGTCAACACTACGGGGTACTGCCTCATCTGGTGAGTGGTCCAAATTAGCAAGAAAAGTGTCAATTAGGATAACATCATCATCATTATCCTCTAAGTCACCAGTAACTTTAGACTTAGCCCTAGTGACAGCACATGCAGAGAACACATGAGGGACATCATAATCCTGGGTCGCAGCCACTGGGTCACTAGACAATTGAGGAGCTGGACACACTTGACCTCCACCAATATCATTTCCAAGTAAGAAAGGTACACCTGACATTGGGAGTGTCTCAACCAACCCAACCATAAAGGAACCATTAACAAAATCAGACTCTAAATATATATATATATATATATATATATATATATATATATATATATATATATATATATTGGTACATAGCCTATGATTTCATCATCCTTTGTGTAATTCTAACGTACAGTATGCTGCATGTTTGATCTCGAGCGTGTTCTACCTCACTCCCCCCCCCTCCTCCCTTATAGTAGAGTAAGTCGTTCTTTCTGTTGTTCAGAGCAGGATTGTCAACTCCTTGTCCCCATGGCTTCATTTGCGCGTCCTTCTTACAAGTTGTATCAAGCTCTGCCGGCCCCTATATAATGAGCTCAGTCTCTGCATTATTGCCACTTAGATCTACTTCTCATTTTGCTCACATCTCTGTCCTCCCCTGTACAGTTGTTATTATTGTGAGTGCTCAGGAAGTCTCCAACCATCTAGCAGCTGTGTAATTTGAGTATAAGTGTTATTGCATTTTTTCTTGTACTGTGTAGCATAAGGTGTCAATTCTTAGGCCTAGTAAGGTTTTTGTGATTAATGTAAATTTTCATGTCAGCCATTGTTCATAATATTTCGTATCTGTAATAATATATCTTGCATTCACTGAGTATTATCTGGTATTCTCTTTTATCAGGGCTGACTTAGATAAATTTACTCATGCTAATTTCGTGTTAATAAAGGCTATTGCAGTTAACCATATATTTAACCTGTTTTTTGCCATTACATTATCCTTATGAGTCCTGAATGTTTTGTTGTTAGTTTGAGCATTAAACTTTAACTTGTAATTTTACCTAACTCTTTTGTTTTGAACCTGGAACTTTACGGGACAGTAGTGATTTTTAGTATTCTCACTTAAAGTGTACATTATCTTTCTCTGTTCCGTAACATAAATTTGGCGACCTCTTGTCAGGATATTCAGGATATTATCATAAGGATATTGCTTGATATTTTGTGACTGTGATTTATTCATGATGTCTACTATTACTACACTTGATGAAGCCAAAGATTTTTTGTCAAATGTGCAAACAGTGTGTGATGTAGAAAACAGAACAAAGAATGAACTTCAGCTTGTTGCTCAACAATTGGGAATTGCTGTTCGCTCTCATCATTCTAAAGATCAAATTGTCGACATGATTAATGAAAGCTTGTTTAATGTAACTCCTCCAAATGAGCAAACGCAGATTGAATTAGCTAAGTTACAGCTTCCCTGCAGGAGGCTCGTGCTAAGGAGGCTAAATTTAAGGCAAATGCTATGGAGGCTGAGTTTCAGGCTCGTGCTAAGGAGGCTGAGGCACAAGTTGAAATTGCTAGGATTCAGGCAGACCATGAGTATCGCATGGAACAATGTGGAACTGGGTCATCTAGCTCTGATGATTTTGATGTGGCTAAAAATGTTACACTTGTCCCTCCTTTTAATGAATCTGATTTAACAAAGTATTTTCAGTTGTTTGAGAGGGTAGCTACAGGTTTTAATTGGCCCAAAAATTATTGGCCAGTATATACTCCTTCAAACTGTTCTCACCGGTAAAGCTCAAGTAACTTATGCATCTTTGCCTCAGGATCAATCTGATAATTATGATGTAGTTAAGAGCTTGATTCTTAAGGCCTATGAACTTGTTCCTGAAGCCTATAGAGTAAAATTTAGGACAACTTATAAGCAAGATAAGCAATCCCATGTTGAGTATGCAAAAATCAAAGAAGATCTGTTAGAGCAGTGGTTAAATTCTAAGAATGTGGATTCTGATTTTGACAAATTTAAGCAGATGATTTTGCTGGAGGACTTCAAAAGGTGTATTTATAAAGATGTAAGCCTATATCTTGATGAGAAAAGAATAGATAATTTGTCTGATGCTGCAGTTTTAGCTGATGAATATGTTCTCACTCACAAGAGATATTCTAGAGAAAAAAGGAAAGCTGAGAGTAAGTACGTTGCCTCTACTCAGAGTACAGGTAACAGAAAAGAGAATAAAGATGATGTTTCTCAGGAAGTAAATACCAGCTTCACCTCTAGATTTCAGAAAAGTAAATGTACTTATTGTAGTAAGCTTGGTCATACTACAGAGAAATGTTTCAGGAGACAGTGTGATGTGAACAAAAAGGAGTCTTCAATATTCAGTCAATTGGTCTAGTGTCCACCCTTGAGAGTTCCCAGAATTCTTTAACTGAGTTAACTGAACCTGCTTTGAGGGGTAACTTAAATTCTCATGATGGAGCTCCTCTTTTGAGCAGTAACGTGGGTGACACTCTCAAGAGTTCATGTGCTAATTTCCTGTCTGATGGTTTTGTCAGTCGTCTGGACAGTAATGACAGGAAATCAGTTAAAATATATCGTGATACAGGTGCTTGCCAATCCCTTATGCTGACCAGTGTTCTAGGCTCTAATGTTAATTCCTCTGGTGAAACTGTAATCTTACAAGGTGTAGGGAATAATTACTTCTCTGTCCCTCTGTGCAGAGCGAATTTAGAGTCCGGTTTTGTTAATGGTTCCGTTATGGTTGGGTTGGTTGAGACACTCCCAATGTCAGGTGAAACTTTCTTACTTGGAAATGATATTGGTGGAAGTCAAGTGTGTCCAGCTCCTCAGTTGTCTATTGAGCCAGTGGCTGCGGCCCAGGATTGTGATGTCCCTGATGTGTTCCCTGCATTTGCTGTCACTAGGGCTAAGTCTAAAGTTACTGGTGACTTACAGAATATTGATGATGATGATGTTATCCTAGTTTCTTGCTAATTTGGACCACTCACCAGATGAGGCAGTACCCCGTAGTGTTGATAATTTATCTCGTCAAGAGTTGGTTGAGTTGCAGGTTGCTGACCCTGACTTGAAAGGTCTAGCTAACTCTGCTTGCAGTGAGGAAGAGTCAGCTGGTGCTTCTACTTGTTATTATATAAAGTCAGGAGTACTTATGAGGAAGTAGAGACCCCCAACAGCATCAGCCGACTGTCAGTGGGAGGTTGTACATCAAGTTGTCATCCCTCGTGTTTGTAGGCAGGATATCATTAGAGTGGCTCATGATTCCAGTTTGGCAGGACACCTTGGAGTGAGGAAGACTGTGGCACGCATTTTCAATCACTTCTACTGGCCAGGTATCTTCAGGGATGTTTCCTGGTATTGTAAGTCTTGTCACACCTGTCAAGTTGTGGGGAAGTGTAATCAGACCGAAAAGGTTGCACCTCTAGTTTCCATTTCTCCTTTTGAGGCGCCTTTCACCCGTGTGTTGGTGGATATTGTGGGCCCTCTTCCTAAGACTTCTTCAGGATTTTCTTATGTGTTGACCCTGATTGATATGGCTACTCGTTATCCTGAAGCCATTCCACTTAGAAATATCTCAGCAAAGAACGTCGTTAAGGAAATGCTGGGGTTCTTCACAAAGTTTGGTCTGCCCAAGGAGGTACAGTCAGACCGGGGAAGTAATTTCATGTCAAATGTTTTCAAGAAGTCTCTGAAAGAGTTGGGCATCACCCAGATCACGTCTTCAGCTTACCATCCCCAGACCCAAGGAGCGTTGGAGAGATATCATCAAACACTCAAATCGATGCTCAAGAAATACTGTTTGGAACATCAGAAAGACTGGGATAAAGGTCTTCCATTCGTTGTATTTGCCGCAAGAGAATCTCCAAATGAATCACTGGGCTTCTCACCCTTTGAACTACTATTTGGCCATGAAGTAAGAGGACCCCTTAAGTTACTCAAGGAATGCTGGCTGTCGGAGGAAGATGACATCAACCTGTTGGAGTATGTGATGAAGTTCAAAGAACGGCTGTCCACTGCTTTACAGCTGGCGAGAGAGAATTTAGGAGCTTCTCAGGAGAAGATGAAGACTTGGTATGATAAGAAGTCCAGGTTACGCCACTTTCAGCCAGGAGATCAGGTTTTGATTCTGCTACCGGTGCATGGGCCACCTCTTCAAGCCAAGTTTTGTGGTCCTTATTTCGTGGAGAAGAAACTCAGTGATGTCAACTATGTCATTGCCACACCAGATCATAGAAAGAACAAGCAACTTTGTCACATCAACATGCTAAAGTTATATCACAGGCGGGACGCAAATAACCCAGTCTGCATTGTAGCTGTTCCACCCGAGTCTGCAAGTGAAGTTCTCCCATGCAGCATGAGCCTGAGTGATAGTTTGGGGAAGAATCCTGATATCATGAATGATCTCCAGACTAAGCTTTCTCATCTACCTCCCAAGGAAAGGCAGGAGTTTTCGGCATTACTGCAGGAGTACCCGCAAGTGTTCCGTGCCACTCCAGGAAGAACCACTGTGTTAATGCATGATGTCGATGTTGGAGACGCAAAACCATTTAAACTGCCTCCTTACCGTGTGAACCCAGTGTAAGTTCCTCTCATCCAGAAGGAGCTTGGCTACCTGTTGGACCACAAGATGATTGAGCCCTGTCAGAGTGGGTGGAGTTCTCCTGTCACTCTAGTCCCTAAGCCAGGTGGGTCACAGCGGCTTTGCATCGACTACAGACGTGTTAATCAGATAACCAAAACAGACACTTACCCTCTCCCTCGCGTGGAAGATTGCATAGACAAGATCGGAAAGGCTAGGTACATAAGTAAGTTTGATTTGTTAAATGGATACTGGCAAGTACCTATGACTGAACGTGCTAGGGAAATCTCATGTTTTGTAACACTAGGAAAGACTTTTGCATGTTCTGTAATGCCATATGGTATGAAGAATGCACCAGCCACATCTCAGAAGCTCATGAATGTTGTAACAGAGGGTTTGGCAGGGTATGTTGTTTATATTGATGATCTATTAATCTTCAGTGACAACTGGAAAGATCACCTATGCCATGTCAATAAATTTCTTGAGCGTTTGGTTCAGGCTAATCTTCTAGCTAATTTATCAAAAGTGTGAGTTTGGTCAAGCTAAAGTTCAGTACCTCGGGTACGTAATTGGTGATGGACACGTTGCACCACGAGCAGCTATGGTTCAGGTTATATGTGATCTTCCCATACCTAAAAGTAGGAAAGAGCTACAAAGATTTTTGGGAATGGTAGGTTATTACAGGAGATTTGTTCTTAACTTTTCAATTCTTGTATCACCACTTACAGACCTACTGAAAAAGGGAGTTAAATTTGTCTGGACCGAATACTGTGAATCCTCTTTCAGTAAACTTAAAGCTATCCTATTAAGTCAGCCAGTGCTCGATACTCCAAATTTTGCTAAGCCTTTTAAGATGGTTGTTGATGCAAGTGATACAGGAGCTGGGGCTGTTTTGCTGCAAGAGGATGATCAGGTTATTGAACACCCTGTATCTTATTACAGTAAGAAGTTCACTCCACCTCAAAAGAACTACTCAACTATTGAGAAAGAGCTTTTGGCCTTGATTTTGGGTTTACAGCATTTTTCATTTTATTTGTGTTCTCGTTTTGACCCCATAGTCATTTATATCGATCATAACCCACTGAAATTCCTTAGTAAGTTTAAAGATAAAAATCAGAGATTGACAAGATGGAGTCTACTTCTTCAGGAGCGTCCATTAGACATACAACATGTCAAGGGGAAAGAAAATATTATTACAGATTGCTTATCTAGACTTTAGACAGATTGTTTTAGAGTAATAAGAAATTTCCTTTGTAAATTTCTTTTTTTTTTTGTGGGGAGGTGTTACATAGCCTGTGATTTCATCATCCTTTCTATAATTATAACGTACAGTGTGCTGCATGTTCGATCACGATTCGCCTCGTGGCTTTCATAGTGACCGGACTTGCGTGTTCTGCCTCACTCCCCCCTTCTCCCCCTTGTAGTAGAGTAAGTCGTTCTTTCTGTTGTTCAGACCAGGATTGTCAACTCTTTGTCCCCTATGGCTTCATTTGCGCGTCCTTCTTACAAGTTGTATCAAGCTCTGCCGGCCCCTATATTATGAGCTCAGTCTCTGCATTAATTACCACTTAGATCTACTCCTCATTTTGTTCACATCTCTGTCCTCCCCTGTACAGTTGTTATTATTTTTGTGAGTGCTCAGGAAGTCTCCAACCATCTAGCCGCTGTGTAATTTGAGTATAAGTGTTATTACATTTTTTCTTGTACTGTATAGCATAAGGTATTAATTCGTAGGCCTAGTGAGGTTTTTGTGATTCGTGTGGAGTTTTTTTATGTCAGCCATTATTGATAATAGTTTGTATCTGTAATAATATATCTTGCATTAACTGAACATTATCCGGTTTTCTCATTTTATCAGGGCTGACTTAGATAAATTTACTCTTGCTAATTTCGTGTTAATAGAGGCTATTACAGGTAATCATATATTTAACCTGTTTTTTGCCATAACATTATCCTTATGAGTCCTGAATGTTTAGTTGTTAGTTTGAGCATTAAACTTTAACTTGTAATTTTACCTAACTCTTTTGTTTTGTACCTGGAACTTTGCGGGACAGTAGTGATTTTAGTCTCTGTTCCGTAACAATATATATATATATATATATATATATATAGATATATATATATATATATATATATATATAAATGTTACCGTTCATGTTGTTGAGAACAATAATTTCATGAAATAGATTTTTGAGATCGATGTTCACTAGCTGCATTGGTGGGAGGGGAGAGGAAGGTTTTCTAGGACTGGCATGATCAGAAGGGAGGGGGAGGTATTAACTGGTTGGTGTTGTGTGAGGGGAGAGGGCTATCTTCACTGCCATAAAAGGGTCGCAAAACCAGTGTCCACCCAGTGCTCAGCTGCTGCTTCACGCTGTTAGTTCCATTCCAGTCTCACCTGCACCTCCACACCCTGACCGTGAGTCATGTGGCACAATGTTGAGTAACCATAAGCAGTAGATCTGTGTTAATAATCCCTGCCGCATATACACTACTGTGTAGCGTACTTTTCCAAATGAAATCCTCTGTGATCATAATCGGATGAATGATTCACAGTTGTACTTTCCAGTTCCCAGAGATACTGGCGTTTCCAGGACTTAGACACTGACGATCATTTTTAGTTCATAATAAATGCAAACCAGTCGTCATATAGTTCCTTAGCTGCGGATCATTAAAGAGAACAAACCAAAAGTCATTTTATATTCCACAATCGTTAACTGGGGAAAACATACCATACTGAAACAGTTACGAAACCTCTGCTCTGGCTCGTGAATATAGCGAAAAACTTCATACACAACAGGTATTGTTGATGGAAACTCAGATTATTCAATGCTTTCCTCAGTGATTTTTCAGAAACTTAGATTGTGATGTCAAAGGAATGTGTAATAAAAAGGGCACAAGTACAGTATTCTGACTGAGCAATTTATAGCACAGTGGCATACGCAGATGCCTCCTACATAATAAGATTGTGCACTATTGTAGGAGTGAAACTTATCTTTGCTACCACACTGCAGTCTGCAATTCATACAGCAATCTCCTGGTGTTATAATACAACTGACTGTAACTCTAATGAATTTATATATTGGCTTTTCCTTGGAATAACTTCATGATTTTGTGATATATAAAACAGTTCTAACTGAATCTTCAACATCATGTACCTTTTCTCCCCCCCATTCCCGTTGACAGTAAAACTGCAGCATCTCGCATACCGCAGAAGACACGATTACTTACATCAAGAGGAATTATGGATGTCCCTCAATGGTAACAGAATTATATGTGAAAGAAACTTCAACAGTATTCTTATCGGCCTATAAATAATATACTGTATATAGTCATTAGTGAAGTGAGGTTCTATATTCTATCGAATAATTTTTAGAACATGGGAGTAAAGCGGTCATGCCGATCAACTTCCTTGACAGAACGCAGCAGCTTTATCTGGATGCGGGTGCGAGGCCTGTCAGCACGTGCCATAGGTAGTGTAACTGGGTCCAGTGCCACCACTGTCTGCAGGTGGCTCAGTCGGTGGAAGCACAAGGGACACGTTGGGAACAGGCATCGCACAAGAAGACCTAGAATAGAAGATAACTTCGATGCCAGTCATAACCGTATAAAAACATCGTCCTATAGCACTGTACCCTGATAAGTTACGTGTGTCTGATATGAATCGCAGAACAGTACGTACAGGGTTTCAGCATAACTGGGGATGCATTGAATACCCTAATGTTCGTTATGACTGAGGTAACCACACTGCCCAAATGACGCACGTCTTGGTAGAAAAATTGTTCCTCTGCATAGTCAACTTTGCAAAGTGCTAATGTTTTGAAATACCTATGCAAACAGAATTTATCAGGCTGTTACTCTAGCGTGGACCTCATATTCCAAGAGAGCAGTACTGGGTAGAGAACGTAGTTCCTCGATAACATTTGTAGAAAAATGATGTATCTACGATGGGAACACTGAAGTAGAAGACAAGAGAATGGTATCAAAACGTAAACTACAGTAACTTTTGCTTCCGTTAATAAAGGGCTGATTAGTCTCTCAGTTGATCTGAATGTATATAGAATCCCCAGGGAAAGGGATGTACTCAGTCAATCTTACAGACTTTAACAATATTAACCATTTATGTTCTGAATTAGGATAAATTATTTAAGCTTATTTTTTGTGAAAATTAGTTGCATTTGTCTATATATACCACCGGTTAGATGTGTTGGTCAGACAGTGCTTCACCTTTACCTAACCAGCTTATTGCCTTGAAAACTTATATTTTCGAATATTTTCTTGCAAGGAAGCATCTTTGAATGTCATGCTTGGTTAAGAAACCAGTGTATGCATTATGTTTGTGTTTGTCGGATTCGTTATTTTCAATTGTTAAGTCCTCACCCCACACTGCCACAGGCTCCAACAGCAGTAGTTCAGTACAGAAAAAACTTTGCCCAGTGAGTTGTTCTTCCTATGGTGAGCCTTTAGGTGTACAGTACACAAGATCAGCTGAGGCGAAAATAAACATTGGCTTCTAAAAGTTCACTGTCTTTATTTTCCAAATAATTCCACTTAATGCTTTCTAACTTCACTGTTCGCACAAGCACTGCAGCAATACAAACACTTTACTAACTGCTATTACACTTAAAGCTTGACAACACTTCCCTGTTATTACAAGTTCTGATGATATACAAACTTCAATAAACACTTCGTTGTTTTCACAAGTACCGAAAATAATCTTCATTAACCGTAATTACACTTAATGCCAACAACTCGAGGAGGTACAGTAGGAAAGCGACATTGAGAGCGACCGTTCTGGGTTGGAGGAGGTTGAGCTGACGCCATATGATCAGCAAGTGAAGCTGCCCTGCCTCCTTTCTCCGAGGGAGACCTTACCATCATTGGCCGGCTTCACCAGACAACCCTTCCCACCTCTAGGACCTGCCGGTCCCACTGCTTTCTTAGTCAGCTCCCAATCTCCAGGCCCTTCTGCCCCCCTTGGCGAGCCAGTGTCACCGGAAGCCGGGCCATCATTCATTATGATGGCCCCTCCAAATGCTTCTGCCATGCAGGATGCTACGATGACATCCTCGGCGGCCAGGCCAAGGAGACTGGTGTCCCCAGAGCCCTCTGTCTCGTCCTCGTCCTCGTCTGAGGGGTCACCTCCTAGACGAGGGCGTCGTGGTCCACTGCCTGGACTCGGGGGACGTCCAAGGGGTCAGAGGGCAGGGCGAAGAGTGTCGACTGGCCGACCTGCTGCCACCGCCACTGAAGAGGATCCTGCATGGAGCAGTGGCCGGTTCACACCAAACCATGGGCCGTTCACTGGCTCCCCGGGGATAAAGGTGGATATTCCAACAACTCCCTTGCAGTTTTTCCAGCTTTTCTTCAGGCAGGAGTTGTTGTCATACCTCATCATGGAGAGCAACCAGTACGCCAAATTCCTGGGGACTCAGATGGACGCCTGGTTCCCCTGCAATGACGAGGAGATGGTCAAGTTCTTGGGGCTATACTTTTTCATGGGGGTCGTGCACATGCCAACCATCAGGCACTACTGGAGGAGCTTCAAGCTGCACGACTAGCCTAGGGTCCAACGGGCGATGAGTGGAAGGCACTTCAACGCCATCCTGAATCACTTCCACTCCCTCAACATGCTCGCCACTCCCCAGGACAACCAAGATTGGCTCATTCGCGTTTGCACGGTCTTGGAGTACCTCTTTCAGTGGTTCCAGTCAGCGTACCTATCCGAGGAGCAGCTCAGCTTGGATGAGGGCTCTCTGGGGTGGAAGGGCCGGTTGTCCTTCCGCATCTACAATCCTCAGAAGCCCAACAAGTACACCATCAAGATGTACATGCCGGCTGAGTCGTCCTCAGGCTACATCTGGAACCTGGAGGTCTACACGGGGGTGCAGCGTACTCTCCAGAACACCGTGTTGGGCCTTGTGGAACCGTTGAAGGACCAGGGCTATAAGTTGTTCATGGACAACTATTACAATTCTGTAGCCCTGTGCGAACGACTCTTCGCTGCAGGATTTTACATGTGTGGGACTGTACGGCTGCCTAGAGGAGTGCCACATCAGCTGCAGGCCATTGCCAAGGCTAAGAGCCTGCCCAAGGGGGGCATGGCATACAGGCACAAGGACAATGTAGTAGTCCTACTATGGAGGGACAAGTGCATTGTGAACATGGTGTCCACCTTCCACACTGTGGACACCTTTCCGAAGGGGGTTTGAGGAAAGGTGCGGGGTAATGACGGACGGACAACCTATGTGGAGAAGGTCGTTCACAAGCCCATCGTTGTGGAGGAGTACAACAGGTATATGAGTTGGGTGGATCATTTCGATCAAATGGTCCAGTACTACCCCATCCAAAGCCAAACTGTCAAGTGGACGAAGAAGATCACATTCTATCTATCTATCGTTGATACCATGCCAGTGCAACAATCTCCCGCACTTGCGACGGTTGCCGCTACAGTTCAAGATTCGACCTCTACATCTATGGTATCCCCTAGTAGTCATGGTGCACATTCTTCATTTGCTAAGTGTCATCGTGGTTCCTCAGAGTCTTTGAGTCTTGAAGATCCTCCAAGCAAGGTGTCGGTCGTGGAGTCCACATCCTCTGTAGTTAGTCCATCTGTGCAACAGCCCTCGGACCCTGCTTCTGGGTCTTCGGGGGCTTCTGGGGTGTCAGGTCAGTCTGGCACCTCTTCCTCCGGGGAATCGGATGTTCCTCCTCCGGTTACCTCTGAGGATCCTGTCCTGCCCCCTCCACGTTTGGAGGCCAGGACCCCAATCCCTCCTGCTCGACCTCTTGATTCACTGGGGGCCCCGGGCAGGGTTCGGAGTAGCTCTTCCTCTCCTGCTGGGCAGCGACGGGTGTCTGTGAAGTCTCCCAACACTTCGCAGACCCCAGGCTCTCGTTCTAGCCATGCTGCTGCCCGTGGCAAGCCCCTTACTATGCGTATCCGCATTCCCAAGAAGATTGTCTCCCAGGGTCGCTCAGTGGTTTCCACTAAGTGACCCTTTCTTTTGTGTATATAGTTCCTCCATTTTAATATTTTTAGTATTTTTTTAAAGTTTTCTGTTTGTCCCTCCCCCCTGCCCCTTTTTATTTCCGTAGTTTTAATGGCTAATATTATTCAATGGAACTGCCGTGGTTTACGAGCCAACTGGGAGGAACTCCGTTGGCTTCTGGCTGAGTATTCACCTGTGTGTGTTTGCCTACAAGAGACAATGGTTGGTGATGCTGCGCCTCCCAGCCCACCTGGTTACCAGGTTTTTTACTCAGATCCTCTTCCTGGACAAGGTCATGGTGGGGGTGTGGCTATTCTAGTACCCAGTGACATACATTTCACTGCTGTGAATCTTAACACTCCACTGCAGGCTGTTGCTCTCCAGATTTTCCTTCCCCGTCGTTATACTGTGTGCTCTTTGTACCTCCCTCCTAGTGCCACTATTGAGAGGGTTGATCTTGAAAATCTTATTCGTGCACTTCCCTCACCCTATTTCTTGCTGGCTGACATGAACAGTCATCATCCCCTGTGGGGTGGCTCCACAGCTGATGCTAGAGGTACTATGTTAGCCTCCATTGTGGAGGATGTGGACCTGTACATTTTAAATTCTGGTGAAGTTACTTACTTCCATAGTCAAACGGGTATTTTTACTTCTATTGATTTCTCTCTGTGCTCTGCAGGGGTAGCCCTGAATTTTACATGGGCTGTGTTACCAGACTTACATGGCAGTGACCACTTCCCTATTTTATTAAGATCAACACAGAGTGCGCCTCGGCGTCGTCTTCCCCGCTGGCGCTTGGATAGGGCGGTCTGGCCGGTTTTTGAGGAGGTGTGTTCCCCGAACCGATGTGTGGAGGATTTTGTCAGCACTGATGCTGCTGTTGAGTATTTCACAGACTTACTACACTCGGCGGCACTGCAGAGTATTCTGAGAACAGCTGGTCACTTTCCTTGCCGTCCAGTTCCCTGGTGGACTGATGAGTGTGCTTCTGCTGTTCGGGCTAAACGTGCTGCTTTCTCCCGACTTCGTCGTCACCGAGGTGACCCTGGTTACTTAGCGGCATATAGGAGAGCCCGAGCTCATGCCCGGCGGATTATGAAGGAGGCTAGGAGGAAGTCTTGGGCATCATTTGTTTCTTCAATTTCTTCACAGACTCCTCTCACAAAAGTGTGGAAACGGGTGTGGAAGATTTCAGGGAAATTTCCTGTTCCCTCTCCTCCTGTTTTATCTCATGCAGGTGTGGTGGTGGTTCATTCTTCGTCTGTTGCCGAGATATTTGCAGCTCATTTTGCTAATGTCTCTAGGAAGGACACCTCATCCCCGTCGGCACGCCGCCGACGGCACCTGGAATCTTTGGGCATTAGTTTTCCATCTACTGCGGAGGAGTCGTATAATGTTGCTTTTTCTGCTTCTGAACTTCAGATGGCATTGTCGCAGTGTCGTGACTCGTCTCCAGGCTTGGATGATGTCCCATATGCCTTCTTGCACCACTTGCCTGATGCAGGCCTTCATTTTCTGTTGTCACTGTATAACAGAATTTGGTGCACTGGTGTGTTTCTGACCTCATGGGGTGTTGTTGTGGTTCTCCCCATCCCTAAGCCGGGTAAGGATCACTTGCAGGCCACTAATTATCGCCCTATCTCGCTGACATCTTGCCTTTGCAAGGTCCTCGAAAAGATGGTGAATAGTCGGCTCATGTGGTACTTAGAGAAGGGTGGTTACTTGTCTCCAGTCCAGTGTGGGTTTCGGAAGATGCGGTCGACCGCTGATGCTCTCCTTTCTTTAGAATCTTCCATTTGCCAGGCTTTTGCAACTAACCAGCATCATATCACAGTGTTCTTTGATTTGGAGAAGGCGTACGACACTTCCTGGCGTCATGGTATATTGCAATCTCTTTATGAGTTTGGTCTCCGTGGGCAACTCCCCACTTTTATCCGGGAGTTTTTATCTAATTGTTTTATTCGGGTCCGAGTCGGGAGTGAGCTGTCTACTGCACGTCCCCTTGAGGATGGTGTGCCACAAGGGAGCATACTAAGTGTTACCCTTTTCGCAGTGTCAATTAACAGCGTTATTTCTGTGCTCCCTGATGGTGTTTGTGGCTCTCTCTATGTTGACGATTTATCAATCTCTGTCACTGCCTCACGGATGTCAATGGCAGAAAGGAGGATGCAGATGGCTCTCAACCGTGTCTCTAGATGGGCTGATGAACGAGGTTTTCGATTTTCCTTCAAGAAGACCGTTGCCATGCATTTTTGTCGCATTCTTGGAGTCCACCCTGACCCAAACCTTTTTTTAGATGGGCGTCGTATTTCGTGTTTAAAGGAAACACGGTTTTTAGGGCTGATTTTTGACAGCCGGTTGACTTGGGTCCCTCACTTGAGGTACGTAAAAGCTGAGTGTCTCAGAGCATTGGGTCTCTAGAAAGTTTTAGCGCACACATACTGGGGAGCTAATCGCAAGACCCTCCTCCTCTTGCATCAGTCTCTGATTTTATCCAAACTTCATTATGGATGTGAAGTTTATTCCTCTGCCTCAGAAGCCCGGCTTCGAATTTTAGATTCCATACATCATGCTGGTGTTCGTCTCGCCACTGGGGCATTCCGATCTTCCCCGATTTCGAGTTTGTTGGCTGATGCTGGTGTCCTTCCTCTAGACTTCCTCCGCTCTTCCCTTTTGATGAGATGTTGGTATCGCTTATCTCGTCTCCCAGACTCCGTGCCCTTTCTCAAGGCCTCTCAAGATTCTCGGTCACCTATTTTTGCCACTCGGCCATCCTTTCCAAAGCCCTTTGGTTTCAGGGTGCAGTCGATTATGTCTAGCTTCTCTGTTCCTTCTGTCCCGATCACTCCCCACCGTGTCCCGAGGGTGGGCTACTGGCTTCTCCCCAGGGTGACATTTTGTCGTTTCTTCTCATCCAGTAAGGCCTCCCTTCCTTCTCAGGTTTTATTTTCTCTGTTTTAGAGCAAGCCTCTTCACATCGGGACTCCATACCAGTTAATCCTGAGGGATCTAAGTCTGATGCGGGTGTGGGCTTTGGTGTAGGTGTTTCCCACCTTCTGTCGAGGGTGGGAGCCTCCCTGTGACTGCTTCTGTTTTTACGGCTGAGCTGACTGCTATTTTATTTGCCCTTCAGATTCTCTTCACTCTCCCCCACACTGCTTTTACTGTTTTTAGTGACTCACGAAGTGCTCTTTCTGCAATGGAGTCTTTTAATCCCTCTCATCCTTTGGTTTTATCCATTTTAGAGTGGCTTTTCCTTTTAGGGCGTCATGGACGTCGTGTAGATTTCTGTTGGGTTCCAGCTCATGTAGGACTGGCAGGGAATGAACGAGCTGATCAGCTGGCCAAGGCGGCAGCGGCTCGTCCCCCTCTTGCACAGTCCCCTCTGTATCGTCTGCCTGCTGCAGATATGCGTTCCTTTATTGCCTTCAGGGTTTGGTGCTGTTGGCAGGAGCATTGGGATGCTGTGGGTGCCAATAAGTTGCGCTCGATTTGCCAGAAGGTGGGCTCATTCAGTTACCACGGCATCCCTCGTCAATGGGAGACTGCTTTGTGCCGCCTCCGCATTGGCCACACCCGTTTCTCTCACGGTTTTTTAATGGAGAGGGCTCCTCCTCCATTCTGTGATGACTGTCTGGTTCCCTTGACTGTTCGGCACCTGTTGGTGGAGTGTCCTAGTCTTGAGGATTTGCGGCGTCGGTTCCTCTCTGACCACCAAACGGATGGAGGTGTGTATCATCTTTCCTCCGTGCTTGGGGAGGATGCCTGTGCCTTGGGAGGGGCAACCCTCTCCTTTGTGAAGGAGGCAGGACTTCTTAAAGATATTTAGAATTTCTCCTTTTTTATTGTGTGGCTTATCCTCTGTTTTTTGTTTTTTGTTTTTTACTTCTTTGTTATACGGCGGCATATGACCCTGGCAGTTGCGCCGCCATGATTATTATGAAAAAAAAAAAAAAACTATCTATCTATCTATCTATTGCCAGACGCCTCATTCCCGTTTGGGGTGGCCACAAACAAATCGCCTCCAAGTCGCCCTGTCCCCCGCCATTTCACTGCCCTGCTCCCAACTCACACCCCCCTCTCTCATATACCTCTCCACCCCATCCCTCCATCTCATCCTCGGCCTCCCCCTCCCTTTTCCCCCCTCCACCTCACTCACATACACTCTCTTCGTCAGTCTTTCACCCTCCATCCTCTCCACATGGCCAAACCACCTCAGTGTGTTCCTCATAACGCTCCCTATCACATCCACATCAACACCACAACGTTCCTTTATATCCTCATTCGTCAGCCTATCTCTCCATGTGACTCCACAGGCTCCTCTTAAGTAACTCATTTCCAATGCTCTCACTCTTGACTTGTGTCCTTTCAACAACGTCCAAGCTTCACTTCCGTACGTTAGAGTTGGTATCACAATACTGTCATGTAGTAACTTTTTCACTTCCATGCTCACTTCCCTGTTTCTTATCACTGCTTTCAAAGAACCTGCAACCTTTCTTCCCTGCTGTACCCTTTCAAGCACTTCACCCTCCAAACCTCCATCCTTACTCATCACACTACCCAAGTACTTAAACGTACTCACATTTTCCAATTCCTCACCATCCAACCTCGCTGTACATTCAATAACTTCACCTCTCTCAAAGACCATCACTTTACTCTTCCCTACATTCACCTTCAGATTCCGTTTCTTACACACTCTCCCAAACTCATCCACCAAGCCTTGCAGCTCCCTTTCGTCTTCACTCAACAACACAGTATCATCTGCAAACAACAGTACAGTGAGTGTCAAAACACTATCCTCTCTCACCAGGGCCACTCCAACATCCACTACCCTACCTTGTACCTCTTTTATTACCCCATCCATGTACAGATTGAACAACCATGGAGACATGACACATCCCTGTTTCAACCCAACTTTCAAAGAGAAAAATTCACTTAGTTCACCATCCACACGCACTGCAGCCTTCGCACCATCGTACATACTCTTCACAGAATTCAGACACTTCCCATCTACTCCATATATTCTTAACACTTTCCACCCCGCTGAGGGGGGTCACCTTGACGTGGTGGCGGGGCTTGAAGCGTGGCTGGCACTGCCACCTACTTTTGAGGCATGCCTACCTTTGTAGGGTTCGGCATTTGTCAGTGTCGTGGACCAAGCACCCCCTACATCACTGGTAGAGGAGGCCTACTGGTGATGTCAGTCCCTGCCCATTTGCCATCTAGGGCGGGACTGTTGCCTCCCCACGTGTTTGCCGTGCGTGGTGTCCCGTAATGCTGGGAGATGGGAGTCCTGGAGGTTAAGTGATGCTGCATGGCGCGCCCTGCAGCTAGCAATACACCTCTTTGGTCCCTTATTCTGGCTAGACGGGTGGTCTGCTGGTTGGGCACGACCAGGTCAATCGGCTGGTCACTGGCTAGCCATCCAGGCTAGTCACCTAGTGGCTTTAGGGTCAAGCGGGCACTGGGGGACCTGGTGGCTCCTATCGTCCTGGAGTCACCCTTGTCAGGGTCCCTTGGTGGTTACCTGCGTATACTTTCCCACTACCTCTGGGGTCGCCAGTGGTGCTTTCCCTGGCATATGGCCTCCCCTTGTTGGGCTCCATGGTGGGTGGAGGGGTGGGGGAATGAAGGTTGTTATTTTGATTATGGCTTCTAAAATTTTTGCAGCTGACGACCCTGGTTCCATCCCTGACCATCCTTCAGAGTCTCCCTCCTGTGCGCCTCATGTGCCTCTGGCTGGTGAGGCCCACATTGCCACCTTGGAACCATATCTGCCTGGTTCCAGTGGTTTGCGGTCAGTGGCCACTACAAAGAAGAAGAGCCGGCAACAGACAACAACATCTCGTGGACATGCCCGTGAGGTCCTGCCAGGTGTCTATGAGAGGGTTGATTTTCCAAGGTACTACACCATTCGTACTTTGGATGGTCAGCCTATTGGGAATCTGGACATTTTTACTGTTCATCGGCGCATTGTATCAATCTGTGGGAGAGAGCCAAAGATTTCACCTCAGGGGGATGATAGCCTCCTAGTGGAGGTTACATCCCCTGAAGAGGGTTCCCGGCTGGCTGCCCAGTGTAAGGACCCAGATGCACTGTTCACTTGTGTTCCTCATGCCTTTTTTAATCAAAGTCGAGGTGTAGTTTTCTCAAAAGACTTATTGCGTTACAGTGAAGAGAAGCTGCTTGAAGAACTCCAGGTCCACAGGGTGGTTAAAGTGGAGAGGTTTCAGAAGAAGGTTGATGGTGTTCTTACCCCAACTCCATCCTTGTTGCTGACGTTCAATTGTACTGTTCTGCCTTCATCCATCAAGGTGGCTTGGTTGTCCCTTAGGGTCAAACCCTTTGTCCCAAATCCACGACGCTGCTACCACTGTCAGATGTACGGGCATGTTGGGCGAGTCTGTCGTCGTTTGCAACAGGGCCTCTCAGTGGTGTGTGTCAGTTGTGGAGCATCCATTCATGCAGGACAGAACTGTCCTGGACCTGTTTGTTGTTTGCACTGTGGCAAGGCACATCCTGCTTCATCTAAAGACTGTGCCCGGTTTTGCTTGGAGAAGGAGATCCTCCTCATCCGTAATCGGGATAAAATAAGCTTTCCTGAGGCAAGGAGTAGAGCCATGTCATCTGTTTTCCGTAACGGAGTGTCTTATGCGTCAGTTTTGTCCGGTCGTAGCCGTCCTCATCGTCCTGTCCAGCAGCAGACTCGAGTTCCTCCTGTTGTGTCAGCTCCTATTCCTTCATTTGTTGATCCCATGCCAGTGCAACAATCTCCCGCACTTGCGACGGTTGCCGCTACAGTTCAAGACTCGACCTCTACATCTATGGTATCCCCTAGTAGTCATGGTGCACATTCTTCATTTGCTAAACGTCATCGTGGTTCCTCAGAGTCTTTGAGTCTTGAAGATCCTCCAAGCAAGGTGTCGGTTGTGGAGTCCACATCCTCTGTAGTTAGTCCATCTGCGGAACAGCCCTCGGACCCTGCTTCTGGGTCTTCGGGGGCTTCTGGGGTGTCAGGTCAGCCTAGCACCTCTTCCTCTGGGGAATCGGATGTTCCTCCTCCGGTTACCTCTGAGGATCCTGTCCTGCCCCCTCCACGTTTGGAGGCCAGGACCCCAATCGCTCCTGCTCGACCTCTTGGTTCACTGGGGGCCCCGGGCAGGGTTCGGAGTAGCTCTTCCTCTCCTGCTGGGCAGCGACGGGTGTCTGTGAAGTCTCCCAACACTTCGCAGACCCCAGGCCCTCGTTCTAGCCATGCTGCTGCCCGTGGCAAGCCCCTTAGTGGGCGTATCCGCATTCCCAAGAAGATTGTCTCCCAGGGTCGCTCAGTGGTTTCCACTAAGTGACCCTTTCTTTTGTGTATATAGTTCCTCCATTTTAATTTTTTTAGTATTTTTTTATGGTTTTCTGTTTGTCCCTCTCCCCTGCCCCTTTTTATTTCAATAGTTTTAATGGCTAATATTATTCAATGGAACTGCCGTGGTTTACGAGCCAACTGGGGGGAACTCCGTTGGCTTCTGGCTGAGTATTCACCTGTGTGTGTTTGCCTACAAGAGACAATGGTTGGTGATCCCAGTCCACCTGGTTACCAGGTTTTTTATTCAGATCCTCTTCCTGGACAGGGTCATGGTGGGGGTGTGGCTATTCTAGTACGCAGTGACATACCTTTCACTGCTGTGAATCTTAACACTCCACTGCAGGCTGTTGCTCTCCAGATTTTCCTTCCCCATCGTTATACTGTGTGCTCTTTGTACCTCCCTCCTAGTGCCACTATTGAGAGGGTTGATCTTGAAAATCTTATTCGTGCACTTCCCTCACCCTATTTCTTGCTGGCTGACATGAACAGTCATCATCCCCTGTGGGATGGCTCCACAGCTGATGCTAGAGGTACTAAGTTAGTCTCCATTGTGGAGGATGTGGACCTGTACATTTTAAATTCTGGTAACGTTACTTCCATAGTCAAACGGGTATTTTTACTTCTATTGATTTGTCTCTGTGCTCTGCAGGGATAGCCCTGAATTTTACATGGGCTGTGTTACCAGACTTACATGGCAGTGACCACTTCCCTATTTTATTAAGATCGACACAGAGTGCGCCTCGGCGTCGTCTTCCCCGCTGGCGCTTGGATAGGGCGGTCTGGCCGGTTTTTGAGGAGCTGTGTTCCCCGAACCGATGTGTGGAGGATTTTGTCAGCACTGATGCTGCTGTTGAGTATTTCACAGACTTACTACACTCGGCGGCACTGCAGAGTATTCCGATAACAGCTGGTCACTTTCCTTGCCGTCCAGTTCCCTGGTGGACTGATGAGTGTGCTTCCGCTGTTCGGGCTAAACGTGCTGCTTTCTCCCTAAACGTGCTGCTTTCTCCCGACTTTGTCATCACCGAGGTGACCCTGGTTACTTAGCGGCATATAGGAGGGCCCGAGCTCATGCCCAGCGGGTTTTGAAGGAGGCTAGGAGGAAGTCTTGGGCATCATTTGTTTCTTCAATTTCTTCACAGACTCCTCTCACAAAAGTGTGGAAACGGGTGAGGAAGATTTCAGGGAAATTTCCCGTTCCCTCTCCTCCTGTTTTATCTCATGCAGGTGTGGTGGTGGCTCATTCTTCATCTGTTGCCGAGATATTTGCAGCTCATTTTGCTAATGTCTCTAGGAAGGACACCTCATCCCCGTCGGCACGCCGCCGACGGCACCTGGAATCTTTGGGCATTAGTTTTCCATCTACTGTGGAGGAGTCGTATAATGTTGCTTTTTCTGCTTCTGAACTTCAGACAGCATTGTCGCAGTGTCGCGACTCGTCTCCAGGCTTGGATGATGTCCCATATGCCTTCTTACACCACTTGCCTGATGCAGCCCTTCATTTTCTGTTGTCACTGTATAACAGAATTTGGTGCAATGGTGGGTTTCAAACCTCATGGGGTGTTGCTGTGGTTCTCCCCATCCCTAAGCCGGGTAAGGATCACTTGCAGGCCACTAATTATCGCCCTATCTCGCTGACATCTAGCCTTTGTAAGGTCCTCGAAAAGATGGTGAATAGTCGGCTCGTGTGGTACTAACAGAAGGGTGGTTACTTGTCTCCAGTCCAGTGTGGGTTTCGGAAGATGTGGTCGACCACAGATGCTCTCCTTTCTTTAGAATCATCCATCTGCCAGGCTTTTGCAACTAACCAGCATCATATCACAGTGTTCTTTGATTTGGAGAAGGCGTACGACACTTCCTGGCATCATGGTATATTGCAATCTCTTTATGAGTTTGGTCTCCGTGGGCGGCTCCCCACTTTTATCCGGGAGTTTTTATCTAATCGTTTTATTCGGGTCCGAGTCGGGAGTGAGCTGTCTACTACACGTCCCCTTGAGGATGGTGTGCCACAAGGGAGCATACTAAGTGTTACCCTTTTTGCAGTGGCAATTAACAGCGTTATTTCTGTGCTCCGTGATGGTGTTCGTGGCTCTCTCTATGTTGACGATTTATCAATCTCTGTCACTGCCTCACGGATGTCAATGGCAGAAAGGAGGATGCAGATGGCTCTCAACCGTGTCTCTAGATGGGCTGATGAACGAGGTTTTCGATTTTCCTTCAAGAAGACCGTTGCCATGCATTTTTGCCGCATTCGTTGAGTCCACCCTGACCCAAACCTTTTTTTAGATGGGCGTCGTATTTCGTGTTTAAAGGAAACCCGGTTTTTAGGGCTGATTTTTGACAGCCGGTTGACTTGGGTCCCTCACTTGAGGTACGTAAAAGCGGAGTGTCTCAGAGCATTGGGTCTCTTGAAAGTTTTAGCGCACACATACTGGGGAGCTGATCGCAAGACCCTCCTCCTCTTGCATCAGTCTCTGATTTTATCCAAACTTCATTATGGATGTGAAGTTTATTCCTCTGCCTCAGAAGCCCGGCTTCGAATTTTAGATTCCATACATCATGCTGGTGTTCGTCTCGTCACTGGGGCATTCCGATCTTCCCCGATTTCGAGTTTGTTGGCTGATGCTGGTGTCCTTCCTCTAGACTTGCTCTGCTCTTCCCTTTTGATGAGATGTTGGTATCGCTTATCTCGTCTCCTAGACTCTGTGCCCTTTGCCAAGGTCTCTCAAGATTCTCGGTCACCTATTTTTGCCACTCGGCCATCCTTTCCAAAGCCCTTTGGTTTCAGGGTGCATTCAATTATGTCTAGCTTCTCTGTTCCTTCTGTGCCGATCACTCCCCATCGTGTCCCGAGAGTGGGCTACTGGCTTCTCCCCAGGGTGACATTTTGTCGTTTCTTCTCATCCAGTAAGGCCTCCCTTCCTTCTCAGGTTTTATTTTCTCTGTTTTTAGAGCATGCCTCTTCTCATGGGGACTCCATACCAGTTTATACTGATGGATCTAAGTCTGATGTGGGTGTGGGCTTTGGTGTGGTGTTTCCCACCTTCTGTCGAGGTGGGAGCCTCCCTGTGACTGCTTCTGTTTTTACGGCTGAGCTGACTGCTATTTTATTTGCCCTTCAGATTCTCTTCACTCTCCCCCACACTGCTTTTACTGTTTTTAGTGACTCACGAAGTGCTCTTTCTGCAATGGAGTCTTTTAATCCCTCTCATCCATTGGTTTTATCCATTTTAGAGTGGCTTTTCCTTTTAGGGCGTCGTGGACGTCATGTAGATTTCTGTTGGGTTCCAGCTCATGTATAAGTGGCAGGGAATGAACGAGCTGATCAACTGGCCAAGGCGGCAGCGGCTCGTCCCCCTCTTGCACAGTCCCCTCTGTATCGTCTGCCTGCTGCAGATATGCACTCCTTTATTGCCTTCAGGGTTTGGTGCTGTTGGCAGGAGCATTGGGATGCTGTGGGTGCCAATAAGTTGCGCTCGATTTGCCAGAAGGTGGGCTCATTCAGTTACCACGGCATCCCTCGTCAATGGGAGACTGCTTTGTGCCGCCTCCACATTGGCCAAACCCGTTTCTCTCACGGTTTTTTAATGGAGAGGGCTCCTCCTCCATTCTGTGATGACTGTCTGGTTCCCTTGACTGTTCGGCACCTGTTGGTGGAGTGTCCTAGTCTTGAGGATTTGCGGCGTCGGTTCTCCTCTGACCACCAATCGGATGGTGGTGTGTATCATCTTTCCTCCGTGCTTGGGGAGGATGCCTGTGTCTTGGGAGGGGCAACCCTCTCCTTTGTGAAGGAGGCAGGACTTCTTAAGGATATTTAGAATTTCTCCTTTTTGATTGTGTGGCTTATCCTCTGTTTTTTGTTTTTTGTTTTTTACTTCTTTGTTATACGGCGGCATATGACCCTGGCAGTTGCACCGCCATGATTATTATTAAAAAAAAATAATAATAATAACACTTTCCACAATCCTTGTCTATCCACCCTGTCATATGCTTTCTCCAAATCCATGAAAGCCGCATACAACGTCTTTCCATTCTCTAGAAACTTTTCCACTAAAGATCTAAGAATGAATATCTGATCTACACAACCTCTTCCCTTCCTAAAGCCTCCCTGTTCTTCTCCAACTAATTTCTCTGTTCTTTCTCTAACTCTGTCAATAAGTATCCTACCATACACTTTTCCTATTATACTAAGAAGACAAATGCCACTATGATTACCACACACTTCTTTTTTCCCTTCTCCTTTGTACAAGGGAATAATTATACCTGACTTCCAATCCTCCGGGACTCTACCTTCCTCCCAGGCTAATCTGCACATCTTCCACATCCATTCTACTACTATCTCTCCCCCATGCTTCAGCATTTCACTACACACTCCATCAATTCCTGGGGCTTTTCCAGATTTAACTTTCTTCATTGCTTGCACAACTTCTATCCTACTGATTTCTTCCCGTCTTCTCACCTCCCTCCTTCTCCCAGCCATTCCCCAGCCACTTATGCTCACACATTCTACTTCATCCAAATGGCACTGTTCAACGTGTTTGCCTTGTATAAGAAGTAGCCTACAGATGCGTGCAAGTAACTCTCCTGGAATTTGTAGAGCATATCATCTACGATCTTCTGCATTTCCACGAAGAGGACTGGCCTGCATCTGAACACACACTCCACCAAGCCCCAGACCTACATACTCGGCGGCCAGCACCAGCATCAACTTTTTTTTTTTTTTTTTTAAATAACAGAATGGAGGAAAGAAAAACAAATGGGGAAAAAAAAAATAATCCATACACCAGATTACTGGTGTCCTCTATTCATAAAATATCTGTAACATTTAGACTTGAACAGTTGTGGGTTGAAATTTGGAGGAAAACAACTCTGGGGAAGCGAGTTCCAGAGAGATGCAGTTCGGGGAATGAAAGAATTCTGATAGGCAGAAGTTCTGCAATATGGTTGAGTGACATTCCAGTCATGAGCGCTACCAGATGCCCGTGTAGCACGAGGGAAGGCATGGAGAGGTGGCACCATGGACGCAACTTCGTCTGAGCATTTGCCAAAAAAATATCTGTAAAATAATGCAAGGGAGGCAACATTCCTTCTTACTTGCAGGGGAGGTAGTTTATATGTAATGGCAGGGTTGTTAATGACTCTAACAGCTTTATTCTGAATTTTGTCTAGTTGTCTTAATGCAACGTCTCCACAACCAGTCCACAAGGGTGAGCAATATTCAAGCTGAGAGCGCACATGACTCTTATAAATTATAGCTAACTGCTCATCGGAGAAGAAGTTACAGACTCTGTACAATAATCCAAGTTTCTTTGAGGCGGTTTTAGCAAGTGATCTGACATGAGAGGTCCAGCTGAGGGCACTGTTAAGTGAGACATCAAGAATCTGAATACTTTTGGAGATGGGAATGTTAGTAGCACTGAAGGTAATGTACGAATCTGGCAATATCTGTCTATTAGTAAACTGTGTATATTTAGTTTTACTAGCATTAAAAGAGACAAGGTTGTTTTGTCCCCATTTACTGATTGTAGCTAGATCTTGATTTATGGAGATGGCTGTACTGAGTTGAGAGGTAGAGATATTAGACTTTGCAAATGGATGTCTGAGTGTGAATGAACTACGTAGTGTTGAGTCATCTGCATATGATTGAACGGGATTGTGAGTGACAGATAAGAGATCATTAATATGAACCAGAAATAGGGTTGGCACCAGAACTGATCCCTGTGGCACGCCGGCGTTAATTGAGTGGAAATTCGAATATACATCATCTACTTTTACTCTTATTTTCCTGTCACTAAGATAAGAAGAAATCAAAGGAACAAAAGACATTAGTCCATAGCAAGGGAGTTTGGACAGCAGGGAACGGTGCCATACTCTGTCGAAAGCTCTAGAGATAGGAAGAGCTACTGCATGAGTTTCTCCAAAAAGATCAATTGATTGATGGATGGTATGAGTTAAGAGATTGAGTATGTCAATGGTGGATCTTTCATGGCGAAAACCGTATTGTCTATCACTAATTAAGTTGTTGGATTCAAGATGTTTAACAATATGCTTATTAATTAAAGTTTCAAATACCTTACCAAGAGAAGATGTGACAGCTATTGGTCTGTAATTGGAGGGGTCAGACGAACTTCCTTTCTTCGGAACTGGGTGGATATTGGCTTCTTTCCATGAATTTGGGAATAAAGAAGTACGTATGCATAGTCTGAATAATTTGGCTGGGACAGAGGCAAGTTCAGGGGAACACTTTTTCAAAATAATTGGCGGAATTCCATCTGGGCCTGGAGCTTTGTTGGTAGGGAAATTGTCTAGGATGGATTTTATGAATCTTGTCTGTATTTTAAGTGGGGCAATTTCGGGAGAATCAAGTTCCAGTACTGAGACATTCTGGCTGGTATCATCTATGGTAGAGTTTCTTGCAAAGGTACTAGCAAAGATATCTGCTTTGCCACGTGGGTCATTTGTAATATTGCCATCTGAAGATTTTAGTGGGGGAATGGAAGATGACTTGTTAAAGTTATTATTGAAAGAATTAAGAGTTGACCAGAATATTCTATTGTCATTAGGGTTGTTAAGTAGTTTTGATGCTTGCTTTTGAAGAAAGTTTGATTTAGATAGATTTAATACAGCGTTTGCATGATTTCTAGCAATTTTAAATTGGGAGAGTGATTCAGATGTTTTTGATTTTAAGTAAGAGTTATATGCTAATGACTTTTGGGCTGTTGCTCTGGCACAATTGCCATCAAACCATTTTGGAGAGTTTGATCTTTTAGTGAATTGTTGACTTGGTGTCAATAAATCCATACCAGCTAGTATTAAGTCGCAAATGTGGGACTGGGTAGAATTGGGATCACTAGAGAAGAAAGACTGCCATGGAACATCAGCAAGATAATTTCTAAATCCATCCCAGTCTGCCCTGTCAAAGTGCCATCGGGTCACCTTGACAGGTTCGGAATGGGGAGGTGTAGGAGGGTTAACTAATGAGGCTTTGATGAGATTGTGGTCAGAGGATCCAAGTGGTGACAGTACCTCTATCCTGTATTGATCTGGATTATTTGTCAAGAATAAATCCAAGAGATGGGCATTATGGTCAGGATTATCAGGTATTCTGGTTGGTTGCTTTACCAACTGGGTGAGATTAAACAATTCCGCAAACAGCTCTCATTCTAGAGCAGCGTCATCAGTCCGGGCAGAATGCAATAACCATTCAACATTGTGTATGTTAAAATCACCCAAAATAGTAATTTCATTGCCGAGGGCAAGGTCAAGGTTACTCAACTGAGTGGATATGGAATCAAATACACTGAGTTCCGAAGACGCATTGGGGGAACGATAAACTACAGATATATTTGGTAATGTTTTGGCAATTTAATTTATATAATGGGTAATCAAAACTGGATGAAGTGAAGTTTAAAATAGTATCAACTGCATATTGGGATTTGATATAACAACAGGCACCCAGCATGCACAACCACCAGCGCCAGGATTGGCCCAGCCACCACCAGCACCAGCACAGCCTGTGGGAGACCCCACACCAGCACCACCACAGCCTGTGGGATACCCCACACCAGCACCATCAGAAGCAGGGCCATCACAGGTGCCACTATCACCACCAGCACCACCTGCAGGAGGCCCATCAGGGGAGCCAAAACCACCACCACCTCCAGTTGCTGGTCCGTCGGGAGAACCAGTGCCTGGGCCTGCAGCTTCCGCACGACAGGACCACAGAGCACGAGGGTGTCCAAGTAAGCATCGCCGGGTCATCCACAACGATTTGAGGTTGGATCGCACTCTGAGCCACCACTGGGTGAGGATCTCTGACAAGAAGAGGCTCAGGTGTGCCTTGTATTTCAAGTTGGGGAGGAGGAAAGACACAAGGAACATGTGTCCTGTATGTGATGTGCCACTTTGCATGGGTGATTGTTTTGACTGGTACCATACCGAGCAATACCTTCATTAGTGGAGCGCACGCACGCACGCGCACACACACACACACACACACACACACACACACACACACACACACACACACACACACACACACACACACACACACACACACACACACACACAGTACAAAACTCCTCACCTCCCAACCGATGTGGTCCTGCAGGAAGATCATCGTTACTGGACAAGTACGTGGTATTCTTTTTTTATTTATCTATTTACCTTTATTTATGTCAGTATATTTATGTATACATATTATTGTTTTTTATCTCAACACAAATGACAGGGAAATAAGTATAGCTTCAGTTTCAGTTGGTAGGAACAGTTTGTGTTCATGTGTGGTTTCTGAGAGGACTAAAAATAAAACAGAAGTAATTGTATGAAATAGTTGTTACTAAAAAACCAAAGAAAGTGAAGCTAGCAAGCATAAAAGTGTTAGCGCGCTACGGGAAATTAGCATAAGTGAGCGTAGCTGGTGGCGGGTCAGTGTGCAGCAAAATACGCCATAGTTTTTTGCATTTTTATCGAAAACCACGAGGCCTAGGATCACCGTTCTTTACTGAGAAGAAAGAGGATGAAATTTTGCATGGGATGATGAAACAAAAACATAAGGGTGCCAATGAAAGTTCTTCGCAAACCCTCCCCGAATAACAAAGTTGTTTTTTGTCGAAAATGGGTTTACTTTCTCGCTTATTACTCGAAGACCATACGTCGTATCAAACGGGGACCTGACCCATTCGAAGCCTAATAAAATTCTTTTTCGATTGATGGTATAACATTCGACTTGTGATATTGGGAAGCGAAATCTATGATCCTGAATGTTTATTCCGAGCTCCTTAACGTACGGTACATGTTCAGCATCATGACCTTGCATTGCACACTTGGCACAGAGTGATTGGGAAGCCCGACAAGTCTTTTCAAGATGCCCATAAAGCTGGCATTTGGAGCAGTGAAGGGGATTGGGAATATATGGACGGACATTGACAATTTCGTATCCCACTCTCACATGACTGGGAAGGGGCACTTCTCCAAATGTCAAAACGATCGTAGCTGTCTTCGTCCTTATCCCTTCCGTGAAACGAGTGATGAAACGGGCATCTATTACGTCCTGCTGCTTAAGTTCCTGTATGATCTCGTCCTCTTCCATTACCATGAGATCCCTGCAAGTGATGACACCTTCACAGGAATTCATGGACCGCGGGATCCTTGACTCGACGACATACTCATGGAACTTACACAGTTTAAGCAAGTCCTTAACCTGGGCAGAATTTACGGTTTTGATAAGGAGATCTCCACTAGCAAGTTTTCTTTACAAATTCTGCCTCACCAGCACATCGATCAGTTACTTTCTTTATCATGAAAGGATTGAGGCTAGCCAGGGGAGTAGAACCGAGGACATGTAGAGTCACGAACGTGGCATTATTTACAGAGATGTCAAGTGGGACGCGGGTCTGGGCCATTCAGTCTGGGGGTGGTCTGTCCGTAAATCAGTTGGGGTTCGGTCAGGGCCGCCTGCCCCCTGAAGGGGGGGAGGAAGCAGTAGGGGCTTCCGCCATAGTAACCACCACCTCCCAACAAAGGCAGTGGGAAGGAGAAAAGATGAGCAAGGGACAAACAACCGGGGACCACACACCTAAGGCTGAAATTGCCCTCTCAAGCAACTCCAGGGAGACCCGACCATGTTAATTCACGCCCCAGAGCGATCAGTGGGGGAGACCCTACTTGGGCAATAAGCAAAGGTAATCTCAGTGTACAGGAACAGACACCTACTGTTCCCAGCTAATAGGGAGGGGAGGAAAGTGAGAGACTAGCTATCCTAGAGTCACCAGAAAGGTGAAAAAAAAAAAAGCTATTGCCGGTGAGGCAGCCCTACAAAGCTAGAGGAGAGAACAGATGAGAACACGTCTATACCCTCCGCGACCATGCATAAAAGTCCCACAGTGATAATTTTTTTTTTTTTCCGTTCTATCGACCATTGGGGCCTAAGCCCCTGATCATTAAGGTCATATATGTATATATATATATATATATATATATATATATATATATGTATACACATATACACATATATACATATATATACAAACGTATATATATATATACACACACACACACACACACACACACACTTCCATGCATATATACAGACACACTTTCATGCACACATACATATATATATATATAATTTTTATTTTATTTGTTTTTTTTATTTTTATTTTAACTACTTTTTTTATCTTTTTTTTTTTTTGACCTTACATTATTGATAAACAAAAATACCTAATCTAAAGATCCTAAAACTAATCACCTAACGGACAAACCGCTAACCTATACTAAATCCTAAGAGACAAATAACTAGACCTACACTAATGATAAAAAAGCTTTGACCAAGAGGACACCATCGACTGCAGATATGTAATGCTTTTCTACATTACATACCTGCACTCATCACCTGCTGACTGTCAGTCGAGGCACAACTTAATATAGGGGGCATCGATATATGAAAGAGAACCAGACGAGTCAGGAACATATCCATATACATCAGCTGTCGGCCCTAATTAGAATAACTTAAACAAGATGATATAATATATTTACATAATTTGTACAAAAGTGAAGGACCTCGCCCAACCGAACACCACCGACTGCAGTGCCCAATACCTTTCTATATTGCACACTTGCACTCATCAGCTGGTGACTCAGGCGAGGAACCGGGTTTAATGTAGGGGACATCAATATTAGAAATAGATCAGTGGGAAGGAGGAACTACTTCAAATATGTCAACTGTCAACCCTAATTAATAGTACAATATATACATATTTACAGTCCATAAAAACCATACCCACACAGTAAAAAAGTCACATCACTAATCAGTTCGGTCTCTCTCAGGAAAGCCATCAATTTATCAGTCATAACAATGTTCCCATCACCCAGGATGGTGGAAAGGGTGAAGGGGACGTCTGCTGCGCCGCAGTAATTTATAAGTGACGTGCGTTCACGAATAAATCGCCGACAGCGCAGGATGATATGACTGATAGATAATACATCACAGATGTCACATTGCGGTGGGAATCGTCTTCCCATATAAGGTTTCATGTGCGTTAGGATGGTGGCATTAAGCCGCAAATCAGCCAACCCTTTTTCTTCCAGGCAACTGGGATGGTTGGCAGTGTCCCAGTCGTCCAGGTACGGCTTGCATGTTGGAATATTTAGTCTGGTCCACTGACCTTACCAAAGAAGATTTATTGATTTCCTTCCGAGAGAGACTCGACCATAGATCACGAGGAATGTCCCAAGTCTCCTCGAGCTCTACAGCCGACTTTGCAAGTAAGTCAGCCTGCTCATTGCCGTAGATACAACAATGACCAGGCACCCAAATCAGTGTAAATTGCTTGTTGCATGAATGCAGTTTGTTAACAATGCAGCCCTGGATCTCATTAGAATCCGTAGTGCAAGAAGCAATCGCCTGAAGGGCTGATTTTGAATCTGAAAATATGAAAGTAAGTCATGGTTAAAACTGAGAGCATAGTCTATGGCTTTGTCAATAGCAAAAAGTTCAGAGGTAAACACAAATGTATGAGTCGGCAACCGATACCTGAGGGCACATTCGGTCAACCATACACTTGCACCCACATTCACTCGACTTGGAACCGTCGGTGTACAATTGGTGGGACCCCAAGTGACGTACGATGATGTTACGAAACAAGTGGTGGACCTCCGCCTCCGGCGCCTTGGCCTTTTGTGCTGGGAGCCATGATACATCAATGGTAATGCCGGGTTGCTCACAAGGTGCTACATTTTTTGACATCAACTTGTCACAGTCATTGAGGTCCACACCAAGCTCCTGAGTCAGTAAGTGGATGTGAAAGGCAAGTGGCCGCCGCACCCGCCGCAGAAGGAGGTGGTTTTGACGCAGGCAGTTACGGGCCACATTGCTGATAATACTTTTCCTTGATGTTCATATGCCGTATGATAATGCCAGGTGGTCACGGCGAATATGGAGGGGAGGCACATTCGCCTCCAATTCCATACGAGCTACACGGGTACACCGGATGGCTCCAAGACACATTCGCAAACATTTATTCTGCAACACATCCAATCCTTTCAGTGTGGCATCGGATGCTGAGCCATTCAACTGTGCGCCATAGCCTAGCTTTGAATGAATAAGGGACTCATACACCTTTAATAAAGATTTTCTGTCGGCATCCCATGTCGTACCCACTAGGTACTTGAGAACATTTAAAGGTTTATTACAACGAGCAATCAAATCATTAACATGAATTTTGAAGTTCAAACGACGATCAAAATGTATTCCCAAAAGCTTTACAGAATTTTTAGGTGTATCGCCTGATTATCCAAACTTAAGTACAAATTAGGTACATTACAAGTCGTAAAAACTACAGCGGCACACTTAGGGATGGAAAACTTAAATCCCCACTGCAAGGCCCATTGGTGGACGGAATCAAGGGCTGCTTGAATCTGCCCAGCCAAAAATTGTGCATAATGGGAAGAGTGCCATATTGCACAATCGTCAGCGTAGAGCGAGTATTTAAGATTCCTCGGGATGGGAGCTGGTGACAGAATATCATTGATCATAATGCTAAATAAAGTAGGACTAAACACACTTCCCTGCGGCAGCCCATGTTCCTGGATAAATATATATGATGACATGTTACGGGGCAATTTGACAGAGAAAGTCCTGTCTGTTAATAAATTTGAAATAAAAATAGGCAAATTTCCTCTTAAACCATAAGCATAGAGCTTCATTAGCCCCTAAAATAGTAATCTCAGCGATCGGGCCTTTTGAGCAATTTCCTAAAAGGACGAGCAAGCACCGATCGTGCAACATCCACAAAAAACTGGCAGCAGCAGGCTCCACCCCAGCTGTGACCCAGATGGCTTCTAACCAATCAGAACTAAGTGTTGGACACACCGGAGGGGGGATCCAGGCCCATACCCAGGCGGTGGGGGGTGTACCCTCCATTTCCCTCTCACCACGTCCCTCTACCCCGCTACCTTGTTGCTACTCTACCTCTCACCGCTCCAATCACCACCACCACCACTCCCACACCCTCCTCATACATCACCCCCCCCCATGTCCCTGTACTCCACTGGGGCCCTTCCTTTGTGTCTGGTGGTGGTCTCCTCCCATCCCTCCATCCCCATACTCCCCCTCCTGGCCTTACCACCTTCCACAACTACCCCAAACCCCCCATCCCTACCCCTACCCTCACCCACACCCCTAGCACGCAGTATCTTTACCTCCCCAGCCTCGAATATTGCGTATTTTTTACGCTTGATGGCGCGTGTTTTTGAATCAGTACCTGTAATTTATTCGTGTCTTTGCATACAGATATTTTAGCTGTCTTTATTCGAAACCCACTCGAAAAAGAAATTTTATTTTAAGCCGATACATGCACACAAGTTGGAGCCTTCAAAAACGAAACGAAACGAAACGAAAACTAACTAGATTTGACAGCTCGGAGGGGAGGGGAGGGGAGGGAGGAGAAAGGAGAGAGGAGAGATTAGGCGAGGGGAGGGAAGGGAAGGGAGGAAAGAGGAGGGGAGGGAAAGGAAGGGGAGGGAGGGGACTGGAGGTATGGGGAGGGGAGGATAATTTTTACTATTTATCTTATTTTTATTGGGGAGTTCATGACCATTTTCCCTAGCTAGATTTGACAGCTCGCGGGGAGGGGAGGGGGGAGGGGAAGTTAGGCGAGGGGAGGGGAGGAAAAAGGAGGGGAGGGATGGGAATGGAGGTATGGGGAGGGGAGGATAATTTGTACTATTTATCATTTTGGGGGCGGGGTTTGTCACCATTTTATTTTTTTCTAAGCACATTACAGTGGTTTATAACATCAGTACATACCAAAAAAAAATTGATTTTGGTGACTTTGTACGTATTTTTGTGAAAAAAAAAAAAAAAAAACGAGCGGCGTAATTTCTTTCTCGCCGGGGCCGTGATGGATAACTATTATAAAGTTCGACGGGTCATAGCTAGGTAACTATTGGCTTTAGGAGGGTGGGGTTTGCGTTTTCAGGTGTGTAAATTCAAGCTCTATAAATCGGGCATAAAACTTTTAACCTTTGAGAAAGTAAAAAAATTGGCCTGTTTTTGCGGCCTGGGGGGCAGTCGAGGCTGGAGAATTGCATACCCTAGGGGTTAGTATACCGTGTCGCCAAGTCATGTCATAGGCTTTATGAATGTCCAAGAATGCCCCTATCATGAATTCTTTATTGGCACATGCCTCTGAATACAATGCTCCAAATTCATTAAATGATCTAGTGAACTTCTGTATTTACGGAAGCCACATTGTTGATCATTTAACAAATTCTTCGACTCTAAAACAAAAAGAAGCCTATTGTTTACCATACGTTTCATGACCTTACACAGACAAGAAATCAACACAATAGGACGAAATGAAGTGGGATTCGTAAGATGACCAGCCTTTTTGGGTATCGGTATGACGTGTGCAAAGTGCCATGAGTTTGGAAACGTTCGAGATGCCCAAATCTCATTGTACAATGCAAACATCTTAATCAGGTTGTCCTGATTAAGATGCTGGATCATACCGTACGTGATGGTGTCAGGTCCAGGGCTGGTGTCTTTACAGGATTTAAGGGCAAGGAGCAGTTCATCTAACATAAAGTCTTGGTTGTACGGGGAGTCTTCGTCTTCTGTAGCAAAGTCTATGATCTGTAGCTCAGCCGTGCGTTTCTGGTGTTGAAAACGCGGGTCGTAATTAGCTTAGCTACTTACATGAGAAAAACTTCGGGCAAGGATGTTAGCAACGTCCACGGGCTTGTCATAGATGGTGTTGTTCACCTGCAGTGTGGTGACAGGGAAGTATGGGCCTTTATTATTTAATATTCTTATAGTGGAGCAGACTTTACTTAATCGTGTTGTATGAGTCACCGTGGACACAAAGGACCGCCAGGAATCACGTTTGGCCCTTCTTATTATTCTTCTTGTGTCAGCCCGTGACTGTATGCAATAAAATTTTCCTCAGTGGGCTGACTATCAAAAATCCTGTATCTCCTATTGCGTTTCCTTAACCCGCCCCATCCCGACATTTTTGGCCTTTTTTTTTTGGCTCAAACATCCGCTTTTGGTGAGAAACATCGAAAATTCATAGAGAAATCACTCACCTGAGGTTTAAAGTACCCGATTTAGGTGAGAGAACTTCCTTATCTGACTGGGTTTTCTAACAGGCTGGCACCAAAGAAAACGAGTTCTATGGGAGGGTAACTATTTTATCCACTCATAAACAGTATTTATTTATTTACTTGGTACGAATTTATATGTAGTACATGTGTATATTGGTGTTCAAACAGTAATATAGGCATTATAAGCATTGTTTCACTCACTAACTCATCACCATTCATGACCTTTTTTTTCCCACATTACCTGATCATCATTTCTGACTGTTTCTTCCTCTAATGCTATGTAAACTTTGTCCTCCACATTGTCATCGATTGGGGAATCACTCTGGCCCTGAATGTCTTTATTGGCCAGGTCACTGGTAACAGGTGAATTGCCGAGACAATGGCGTGAAGGGGGGGGGGAGAGGTTATGCGGTGTAAGGCATTGTTCCTGCTTGGCATCTTGTAGAGGAATAGAGGAAGGTGTCCCGTGTATACGTGCCAAAAATCACTCGCGAAATCACTCGCGAAAATTGAAAATTGTGCAAATTAGGGACATTGCAATGTTGCCGCGTTAATTCATGTCGTCGGGACGGCGCGGGTTAATGCTTGTCGGCAATCTGGCGTCCACCAATGTGGTCCATGCTTTGCATGAACTGTAGATGTCTTGGGGATAGCAGCCTCAGCTGTGTGTAATATGGAAGTAGTTACATTTTCGACCTTAACCTGTCACGTCCCAAGCTGTTTTGCACCTCCGACACCCCCCAATCCCGAGCTATTTTGGAAAAAAAAAATTTTGGCTAAAACCTCCGCTTTTGGTGAGAAACATCGAAATTTCATAGAGAAATCGCTGACCTGAGGTTTAAAATACTAGAAACAGGTAGCAGTACCTCCTTACCTTACTGGATTTTCTATCAGGAAAATGAGTTCTATGGGAGGGTAACTATTCCACACCATTCATAAACAGTATTGATTTATTTGGTACGAATTTATATGTAGTACGAGAGTATATTGTTTTTCAAACAGTAATATAGGCATTGTAAGCATTGTTTCACTCACTAACTCATCAACATTTCTTACCTTTTTTGGCGACATTAACTGATCATCATTTCTGACTGTTTCTTCCTCTAATGCTATGTAAATTTTGTCCTCCACATTGTCATCGATTGGGGAATTACTCTGGCCCTAAATGTCTTTACTGGCGAGGTCACTGGTAACAGGTGAATTGCTTAGACAATTGAGTGCGGGGGGGGGGTAGGTTATGCAGTGTAAGGCATTGCCCCTGCCTGGCATCTTGTATAGTAGAGGAAGGTGTCCTGTGTATACGTACGAAAAATCATGAGCGAAAATTGAAAATTGTGCAAATTATGATGTACCAGTAAGTCAATGGGACTAGCTGTGACAAAACGTTGCAACGTACCCATACGTCGATGGGATGCCTCGGGTTAACATCTATGGTCTCCCCAAATATATCTAAATTGGTGATCCTTGAGAAGATCCCCAATCTGCTTTCTTATAGTTGAATATTGGATGTGGAGAGTCCAAAACAATGTCGTGTGTATAAAAAAGACAGATGGGTAAATGATCACTTCCCAAGGAGTCGTCATAAGGGTCCCATGAGAAATCTTGATGTATACCAGGGGAGGCCAAAGATAAGTCAATGACCGAAAAGTTACCAGTACGATCATCTACATGAGTCGCTCTACCAGAGGGACAGTGGTTGGACTGTAGTATTAGGTAGGCTACTTTCTCCCCACGACCATCAATCCTCAAGCTACCCCATTGATAGTGATGGGCATTAAAGTCGCCCAACACTAACTTATTTCCAGGATGATGTTCGAATAGTGAATTTAAAACATCAATATCAATGAGCCCATGTGGAGGACAGGACAGAGGACAAATAGACAGATACGTGTTATTAAATTATACTCTGCACCCATCAGTTTTCAGAGTAGAATTAAGAATCACTTCCATTTGTGGGTGTGATTTGTGTGTGTATATGGCAACTCTGTGACCTTCATATCATCTATATGAATGGTAGTGGTTGGAACTGTGGAGGATCAGGATGATCCTCCAGGCGCATCTCCTGTAAACAAACAATGTCTGGCCTGGGTATTGAATGCAAGATTGCTATATTTTGTAATTTATTCCAAACACCTCTACAATTCCACAGTAATACAGTGAAAGCGATGGTTTAAGATTTACGAGGGTGGCCAGTGCTCTTAGTTTTTTTTATGCCGCCCGCTAACATGCGAGTGACTACCAAGGGACCTTTCCCGATGCTTGCTCATGGAGACCTCCATATTTTCGTCAATAACGAGGCTCCCAGACTCCACCGAGGAAGAGCTATTCTCTTCCTCGCTGGACCAGGAACGGGAAGGACATGAGCACGTGCCGGGTTGGTGAGGGTGGTCAGATTAATCGTGTCAGACTTCTCGGACTTCGATTTTGGCCACACCAACTGCGAAGGAGCAGCAGCAGCCTGGGAGACGGAAGTAGCGACAGGGATGTCTGTAAGAGTTGGAAACAAGATACAGGGGGTCTCAGTGGGGACTGAGAGGCAGGGCGGCGGTGGCATGACGAGCGAAGCGTAAGGTCAGCTCTGTGTCTTCACAGTGCATCATCACGGGACGGAACACCACCGCCGATGCATAGGACATATTAGGCTTGGGAGTTGCATGCAACTCCATCACCTTAATCCTAGCATCTCAGAAGGAAATACTCACTGTCACTATCACAGTGCAGACTACCTTCTCCTCCCTTTCCCACTTCGGACAAACCCTCGAGGAAGTGAAGTGAGCATCCTTGCAGCGAAAAGCAGCACTCAGTCCTCGGATGTACAGTTGTCAGCAGAGTGGGACCGATTCCACAGACAGCGCACTTGGAAACCCGACAAGTCTTTTCGTGGTAGTCCAGTAGAGCTGACATTTCCTGAGCAACGAAGGGGATTGGGAATGTATTCTAATTTCTTATCTTACTCTTCTACATTAGTAGGTAGAGATACTGTATTTTCAAAAAGTTCAAAAAGCTCGACTACTGTGGCTGTCTTCGTCCTTATGCCTTCCTGGAAACGAGTGATAAAGCGAGCATCAATGATATCTTGCTAAGCAAGTTCCTGTATGATCTCTTCCTCACTCATCACCATGAGATCCCTGCAAGTGATAACACCCTTGCAGGAAATCATGGATGTTGAGATCTTGGCCTTGACATCATGGCAGTGAAACTTGCCCAGCTTCAGCAAGTCCTAAACCTGAGAGGAGTTGAGAGTCTTTACTAGGAGGTCTCCATTTGCAAGTTTTTTAACTTCTTCTACCTCACCGGCACATCCATCAATCACCTTAATGATGAAGGGATTGAGGCTGGACAGGGGAGTAGAACCAACCGCATGAATAAGTATAAACGAGGCGTTCTTGATATTTATTTCTAGAGGGGCATGTGTCATCGGCCGTTAAGTCTAGTCATAGTCTGTCCGTTGAACAGTTGGGAGTCGGTCAGGACTACCTCCCCACCTGAAGGGAGGGGAGGCAGCAGGGGTGTCCGCCATAGTAACCACTTCCCCCTCACGGGGAATGTGGAAAGAAAGAGAAGAACGAGCAAGGGACAAAGCACCCAGGGAAGACACCTAGTCTGAGATTCCCCTCTCAAACCACTCTCGGGAGGATGCGCCTGTGTGTAACTCACACCCCAGAGCGATCAGTCGGGGATACACTTCAGAGGTGAGTAAGCAAAGGCAATCTCAGTAAGTAGATATAGACACCTACTATATCACTATCGAGGGTAGGGAGGATTATGAGAACTAGCTATGCTAACTTTTATTGGTCATCTGTACAAAACTAATGCTGGTGAGGCAGCCCTGAAAGCTAGAGAAGAGCCAGAAAAACACGTCCGTACTCCCCACGACCATGGATGAAAGTCCCGCAGTGATTTTTTCTTTTCTTTTTTTTGGCCTATCGACCATATGGGCCAAAGCCCCTGGTCATTAAGGCCTGATTTTTATTTATATATATATATATATATATATATATATATATATATATATATATATATATATACATATATATATACATACATACACACACAGACACTTCCGTACATATATACAGACACACTTTCATGCACACGTACATATACTGTATATTTATATAATAATTTTTATTTTACTTATATTTTTAATTTTTTTAATTTTGGGGGGTTTTATATATTTTAGACATTATAAAGAGAAACCTAATCTATAGACCTTAGAACTAATCACCTGACAAACAAATCGCTAACCTATACTACATCCTACAGAGACAAATAACTAGACCTACAGTAATGGTAAAATTACATTGACTAACGGAACACCATCGACTGCAGATATGTAATGCCTTTCTGCATTACATACCTGCACTCATCACCTACTGAATCTCAGTTGAGGCACAACTTAATATAGGGGACATCAATATATGAAAGGGAAACAGACGAGTCAGGAACAGTTCCATATATGTCAGCTGTCGGCCCTAATTAGCACAACTTAATTAAGATGGTATAATGTATTTACCTAATATGTACAAAAAGTGAAGAACCTAGCCCAACAGACCACCATCGACTGCAAGTTCCCAATACCTTTCTGTACGAGTATTGCACACTGGCACTCATCAGCTGGTGACTGTTTGTCGAGGAACTGGGTTTAATGTAGGCGACATCAATATTAGAAATAGATCAGTGGGAGGAGGAACTATTTCAAAATGTCTACTGTCAACCCTAATTAATAGCACAATATATGCATATTTATAATCGATAAAAACCAAAACCATATAGTTAAAAAGTCATATCACTCTGATCAGTCCGGTCTCTCTCAAGAAAGCCATCAATTTCTCAGTCATAACAATGTCCCAATCACCCAGGATAGTGGAAAATTTAAAAGTGAAGCGTGTTCACGAATAAATAGCCCACAGCGCAGGATGATATGACTGATAGATAGCACCGCATCACGGATGTCATACCGAGGTGGGAATCATTTTTCCACATAAGGTTTCATGTGCGTTAACATGGTGGCATTATGCGGTAATCGAGTCAACACTTTTTCTTCCAGGCGACTGGGATGGTTGGCAGTGTCCCAGTCACCAAGGTACGGCTTACGCATTCGAATATTTAGTTTGGTCCACTGACCTTCCCACAGAAGATTTATTGATTTCTTTCCGAGAGAGAGACTCGACCGTAGCTCACGAGGAATGTCCCAAGTCTCCTAGAGCTCTACAGCCAACTTGGCAAGTAAGTCAGTCTGCTCATTGCCGTAGATACGACAATGACCAGGCACCCAGATCAGCGTGAATGACTTGTTCCATGAATGCAACTAATTAACGATGCAACCCTGGATCTTGTGAGAGTCCGTAGTACAAGATGCAATTGCCTGAAGGGCTGATTGAATCGTAAAAATATGACAAATGAGATTAGAATTCATTCCTATGGCTAGTCTTTCTGAAGTAAATCAAAAAACTCTGTGAAACAGTGAAAATATTGACTCGAAACAGCTTGTATACACTTCAAATCATCTAAAAGAATTTACTTGTACAATCTGTAATATCATGTGGAAGCCGAAATCTCAGTGATGCATATATGAACTGTAGATGTACGCACTTTTTTAAATCTATCCATAGCTAATTCTTAAACACTTTCTCGGTGGTTTTTACATTTAAATTGCTTATTATTCTAAATTGAACGAAATAGACATAGAATACCTCCTGGATATCAGATATTAACACATTAGCCCTTAAGAAGTCAGGTACTCAATATTTAAATATTCTCAGTCGATGTGATTTCTTTGAGACTCTTATTATGTCGAATTACATCAATGGTGTAATTATCACTCATATGATTTCTGTCAATACCCATATATGTATAGTGTGGTATGATTTACAGGCATTACTATTGCGAAGTTTCCATGTCTTATTCTGTCTCAAACACTTCATTTTTTCTAAGTATAGATTACTATAAGTAAATTTAAATTTCATTAAAATATGAAATAAAAATTTATTATATAAATATCATAGTATAATGGGGGATGTGAATCATATACATATGGAAATATTACTGTTGTATGTGTTAATATATATGTTTTATATTTTATATATATATAAATATATAATAATTTTATTATTAATACAGAGATTGTATAAAAAAGAGAGAATTCATAGAACAGACGTGTTTCTGGCTCTTTTTATTTGCAGCTCTTTTTTCCTCAATAAAGTTAGGTTAGCTAGTTCTAATATTCCTCCCTGTC
>NC_136969.1:11965874-12047958 GCF_032717465.1 Coenobita brevimanus
AGATGTCACATTGCGGTGGGAATCGTCTTTCCGTATAAGGTTTCATGTGCGTTAGGATGGTGGCATTAAGCCGCAAATGAGCCAACACTTTTTCTTCCAGGCAACTGGGATTGTTGGCAGTGTCCCAGTTGCCCAGGTACAGCTTGCATGTTGGAATATTTAGTCTGGCCCACTGACCTTACCAAAGAAGATTTATTGATTTTCTTCCGAGAGAGAGACTCGACCGTAGATCACGAGGAACGTCCCAAGTCTCCTCGAGCTCAAATATGTCAACTGTCAACCCTAATTAATAGTACAATATATACGGTAAATATTTACAGTCCATAAAAACCATACCCACACAGTAAAAAAGTCACATCACTGATCAGTTCGGTCTCTCTCAGGAAAGCCATCAATTTATCAGTCATAACAATGTCCCCAACACCCAAAATGGTGGAAAGGGTAAAAGGGACGTCTGCTGCGCGGCAGTAATTTATAAGTGACGTGCGTTCACGAATAAATCGCCGACAGCGCAGGATGATATGACTGATAGATAACAATGCATCACAGATGTCACATTGCGGTGGGAATCGTCTTTCCGTATAAGGTTTCATGTGCGTTAGGATGGTGGCATTAAGCCGCAAATGAGCCAACACTTTTTCTTCCAGGCAACTGGGATTGTTGGCAGTGTCCCAGTTGCCCAGGTATGGCTTGCATGTTGGAATATTTAGTCTGGTCCACTGACCTTACCAAAGAAGATTTATTGATTTCCTTCCGAGAGAGAGACTCGACCGTAGATCACGAGGAACGTCCCAAGTCTCCTCGAGCTCTACAGCCGACTTTGCAAGTAAGTCAGCCTGCTCATTGCCTTAGATACGACAATGACCAGGCACCCAGATCAGCGTAAATTGCTTGTTGCATGAATGCAGTTTGTTAACAATGCAGCCCTGGATCTCATTAGAATCCGTAGTGCAAGAAGCAATCGCCTGAAGGGCTGATTTTGAATCTGAAAATATGAATATAAGTCATGGCTAAAATTGAGAGCATAGTCTATGGCTTTGTCAATAGCAAAAAGTTCAGAGGTAAACACAAATGTATGAGTAGGGAACCGATACCTGAGGGCACATTCAGTTGACCATACACTTGCACCCCACATTCACTCGACTTGGAACCGTTGGTGTACAGTTGGTGGGACCCCAAGTGATGTACGATGATGTTACAAAACAAGTGGTGGACTTCTGCCTCCGGCGCCTTGGCCTTTCGTGCTGGGAGCCATGATACGTCAATGGTAAAGCCGGGTTGCTCCCAAGGCTCTACATTTTTTGACACCAACTTGTCACAGTCATTGAGGTCCACACCATTCTCCAGAGTCAGTAGGCGGATGTGAAAGGCAAGTGGCCAATGCACCCCCCGCAGAAGGTGGTGGTATTGATGCAGGTGGGTACGGGCCACATTGCTGATAATACTTTTCCTTGATGTTCGTATGCCGTATGAAAAGGCCAGGTGGTCACGGCGAATATGGAAGGGAGGCACATTCGCCTCCAATTCCATACGAGCTACACGGGTACACCGGACGGCTCCAAGACACATTCGCAAACATTTATTCTGCAACACATCCAATCCTTTCAGTGTGGCATCGGATGCTGAGCCATTCACCTGTGCGCCATAGTCTAGCTTTGAACGAATAAGGGACTCATACACCATTAATAAAGATTTTCTGTCGGCACCCCATGTAGTACCCGCTAGGTACTTGAGGACATTTAAAGGTTTATTACAATGAGCAATCAAATCATTAACATGGATTTTGAAGTTCAAACGACGATCAAAATGTATTCCCAACAACTTTACAGAATTTTGAAAAGGTACTGCCTGATTATCCAAACTTAAGTACAAATTAGGTACATTACAAGTCGTTAAAACTACAGTGGCACACTTAGGGACGGAAAACTTAAATCCCCACTGCAAGGCCCATTGGTGGACGGAATCAAGGGCTGCTTGAATCCGCCCAGCCAAAAATTGTGCATTATGGGAAGAGTGCCATATTGCACAATCGTCAGTGTCGAGCGAGTATTTAAGATTCCTCGGGATGGGAGCTGATGACAGAATATCATTGCTCATAATGCTAAATAAAGTAGGACTAAACACACTTCCCTGTGGCACCCCGTGTTCCTGGATAAATATACCTGATGACACGTTATGGGGCAATTTGACAGAGAAATAAATTTGAAATAAAAATAGGCAAATTTCCTCTTAAACCATAAGCATAGAGCTTCATTAGCCCCTAAAATAGTAATCTCAGTGATCGGGCCTTTTGAGCAATTTCTTAAAAGGACGAGCAACACTGATCGTGCAACATCCACAAAAAACTGGCGGCAGCAGGTTCCACCTCAACTGTGACGCAGATGGCTTCTAACCAATCAGAACTAAGTGTTGGACACACTGGAGGGGGGATCCAGGCCCGTACCCAGGCGGTGGGGGGTGTACCCCCCATCTCCTTCTCACCACGTCCCTCTACCCCACTACCTTGTTGCTACTCAACCTCCCACCGCTCTACTCACCACCACCACCACTCCCACACCCTCCTCATACATCACCCCCCCCATGTGGATCCCCCCATGACTGGGGGAGGGTATTTCCCCCCTACTCTCCCTCCATGTCCCTGTACTCCACCGGGGCCCTTCCTTTGTGTCTGGTGGTGGTCTTCTCCCATCCCTCCATCCCCATACTCCCCCTCCTGGCCTTAACACCTTCCAGAACTACCCCAAACCCCCCATCCCCACCCCTACCCTCACCCCCACCCCTAGCACGCAGTATCTTTACCTCCCCAGCCTCGAATATTGCGTATTTTTTACGCTTGATGGCGGGTGTTTTTGAATCATTACCTGTAATTTATTCGTGTCTTTGCATACAGATATTTTAGCTGTCTTTATTCGAAACCCACTCGAAAAAGACATTTTATTTTAAGCCGATGCATGCAAACAAGTTGGAGCCTTCAAAAACGAAACGAAACGAAACGAAAACTAGCAAGATTTGACAGCGCGGAGGGGAGGGGAGGAGGGAGAGGAAAGGTGGAGGGGAGATTAGGCAAGGGGAGGGAAGGAAAGGGAGGATAGAGGAGGGGAAGGAAGGGAAGGGGAGGGAGGGGACTGCAGGTATGGGGAGGGGAGGATAATTTTTACTATTTATCATACTTTTTGGGGGGAGTTCATGACCATTTTCCCTAGCTAGATTTGACAGCTCAGCGCGGAGGGGAGGGGGGAGAGGAAGTTAGGCGAGGGGAGGGGAGGAAAGAGGAGGGGAGGGGAAGGAAGGGAAGGGGAGGGAGGGGAATGGAGGTATGGGGAGGGGAGGATAATTTGTACTATTTATCATTTTTGTGGGGGGTTTGTCACCATTTTATTTTTTTCTAAGCACATTACAGTGATTTATAACATCAATACATACCCAAAAAAAAATTGATTTTGGTGACTTTGTACGTATTTTTGTGAAAAAAACAGGTGCGAGCGGCGTATTTTCTTTCTCGCCGGGGCCGTGACGGGTAACTATTATATAGTTTGACGGGTCATAGCTCGGTAACTATTGGCTTCATGAGGGTGGGGTTTGCATTTTCAGGTGTGTAAATTCAAGCTCTATAAATCGGGCATAAAACTTTTAACCTTTGAGAAAGTCGAAAAATTGGCCTGTTTTTGCAGCCTGGGGGGCAGTCGAGGCTGGAGAATTGCGTACCCTAGGGGTTAGTATACCGTGTCGCCAAGTCATGTCATAGGCTTTATGGATGTCCAAGAACGCCCCTATCATGAATTCTTTATTGGCACATGCCTCTGAAATACAATGTTCCAAATTCATTAAATGATCTAGTGAACTTCTGTATTTACGAAAGCCACATTGTTCATCATTTAACAAATTCTTCGACTCTAAAACAAAAAGAAGCCTATTGTTTACCATACGTTTCATGACCATACACAGACAAGAAATCAACACAATAGGACGAAATGAAGTGTTATTCGTAAGATGACCAGCCTTTTTGGGTATCGGTATGACGTGTGCAAAGTGCCATGGGTTCGGGAACGTTCGAGATGCCCAAATCTCATTGCACAATGCTAACATCTTAATCAGGTTGTCCTGATTAAGATGCTGGATCATACCATACGTGATGGTGTCAGGTCCAGGGCTGGTGTCTTTACAGGATTTAAGGGCAAGGAGCAGTTCACCTAACGTAAAGTCTTGGTTGTACGGGGAGTCTTCGTCTTCTGTGGCAAAGTCTGTGACCTGTAGCTCAGCCGTGCGTTTCTGGTGTTGAAAACGCAGGTCGTAATTGGCTTAGCGACTTACATGAGAAAAACTCCTGGCGAGGATGTTAGCAACGTCCACGGGCCCGTCATAGATGGTGTTGTTCACCTGCAGGGTGGTGACAGGGAAGTATGGCCGTTTATTATTTAATATTCTTACAGTGGAGCAGACTTTACTTAATGGTGTAGTACAAGTCACCATGGACACAAAGGACCGCCAGGAGTCACGTTTGGCCCTTCTTATTATTCTCCTTGTGTCAGCCCGTGACTGTATGCAATAAAATTTTCCTCAGTTGGCTGACTATCAAAAATCCTGTATCTCCTATTGCATTTCCTTAATGCTTGTCGGCAATCTGGCGTCCACCAATGTGCTCTATGCTTTGCATGAACTGTAGATGTCTTGGGAATAGCAGCCTCAGCTGTGTGTAATATGGAAGTAGTTACATTTTCTACCTTAACCTGTCACGTCCCAAACTGTTTTGCACCTCCTACACCCCCCAATCCCGAGCTATTTTGGAAATTTTTTTTTTGGCTAAAACCTCCGCTTTTGGTGAGAAACATCGAAATTGCATAGAGAAATCGCTGACCTGATGTTTAAAATACTAGAACCAGGTAGCAGTACCTCCTTACCTTACTGGATTTTCTATCAGTAAAATGAGTTCTATGGGAAGGTAACTATTCCACACCATTCATAAACGGTATTGATTTATTTGGTACAAATTTATATGTAGTACGAGAGTATATTGTTTTTCAAACAGTAATATAGGCATTGTAAGCATTGTTTCACTCACTAACTCATCAACATACCTTACCTTTTTTGCCGACATTAACTGATCATCATTTCTGACTGTTTCTTCCTCTAATGCTATGTAAACTTTGTCCTCCACATTGTCATCGATTGGGGAATTACTCTGGCCCTGAATGTCTTTACTGGCGAGGTCACTGGTAACAGGTGAATTGCTGAGACAATTGAGTGTGGGGGGGGGGAGGTTATGCAGTGTAAGGCATTGTCCCTGCCTGGCATCTTGTATAGTAGAGGAAGGTGTCCTGTGTATACGTACGAAAAATCATGCGCGAAAATTGAAAATTGTGCAAATTATGAACCTTGCAATTGCATGACGTACCAGTACATCGATGGGACTAGCTGTGACAAAACGTTGCAACATACCCATACGTCGATGGGATGCCTCGGGTTAACATCTATGGTCTCCCCAGATATATATCTAAATTGGTGATCCTTCAGAAGGATCCCCAATCTGCTTTCTTATAGTTAAATTTTGGATGTGGTGGGTCCGAAACAATGTTGCATGTACAACAAAGACAGATGGGTAAATGATCACTTCCCAAGGAGTCGCCATAAGGGTCCCATGAGAAATCTTGATGTATACCAGGGGAGGCCAAAGATAAGTCAATGACCGAAACGTTACCAGTACGATCATCTACATGAGTTGCTCTACCATCGTTCAGAAGACAGTGGTTGGACTGTAGTATTAGGCAGGCTACTTGCTCCCCACGACCATCAATCCTCAAGCTACCCCATTGATAGTGATGGGCATTAAAGTCGCCCAGCACTAACTTATTTCCAGGAAGATGTTCAAATAGTGAATTTAAAACATCAATATCAATGAGCCCATGTGAAGGACAGGACAGAGGACAAATAGACAGATACGTGTTATTAAATCATACTCTGCACGCATCAGTTTTCAGAGTAGAATTAAGAATCACTTCCGTTTGTGGGTGTGATTTGTGTGTGTATATGGCAACTCTGTGACCTTCATATCATCTATATGAATGGTAGTGGTTGGAACTCTGGAGGATCAGGATGATCCTCCAGGCACGTCTCCTGTAAACAAACAACGTCTGGCCTGTGTATTGAAAGCAAGATTGCTATATTTTGTAATTTATTCCAAACACCTCCACAATTCCGCTGTAATACAGTGAAAGCGATGGTTTAAGATTTACGAGGGTGGCCAGTGCTCTTAGTTTTTTTATGTCGCCCGCCAACATGCAAGTGGCTACTGGGGGACCTTTCCCGATGCTTGCTCATGGAGACCTCCATATTTTCATCAATAATGAGGCGCCCAGACTCCACCGAGGAAGAGCTATTCTTTCTCTCCCTCGCTGGACCAGGAATGGGAAGGACATGAGCATGTGCCAGGTTGCTGAGGGTGGTCAGATTAATCGTGTCAGACTTCTCGGACTTCGATTTTGGCCACACTAACTGCAAAGGAGCAGCAGCAGCCTGAGAGTAGGAAGTAGCGACAGGGATGTCTGTAAGAGAGTTGGAACGTACAGGGGGTCTAGACTGAGAGGCAGGGCGGGTGGCATGAGGAGCGAAGGTAAGGTCAGTCTGTGTCTTCACAGTGCACATCACGGGACGGGACACCACCGCCGATGCATAGGACATATTAGGCTTGGGAGTTGCATGCAACTCCTTCACCTTCTTCCTAGCATCTTAGAAGGAAATACTCTCTGTCACTTTCACTGTGCAGACTTCCTTCTCCTCCTTCCACTTCGGACAAACCCTCGAGGAAGTGGAGTGAGCATCCTTGCAGTGAAAGCAGCACTCAGTCTCGGATGTACAGTTGTCAGCAGAGTGACCTACAGCCGCGCACTTGTCACACACTAAGTTGGAAACCCGACAAGTCTTTTCGTGGTGTCCATAGAGCTGACATTTCGAGCAACGAAGGGGATTGGGAATGTACGCTAATTTCATATCTTACTTTCACATTAGTAGGTAGAGATACTGTATTTTTCAAAAAGTCAAGACTACTGTGGCTGTCTTCGTCCTTATGCCTTCCTGGAAACGAGTGATAAAGCGAGCATCAATGATATCTTGCTAAGCAAATTCCTGTATGATCTCTTCCTCACTCATCACCATGAGATCCCTGCAAGTGATAACACCCTTGCAGGACTTGATGGATGTTGAGATCTTGGCTCGACATCATGGCAGTGAAACTTGCGCAGCTTCAGCAAGTCCTTAACCTGAGAGGAGTTGAGAGTCTTTACTAAGAGGTCTCCATTTGCAAGTTTTTTAACTTGTTCTACCTCACCTGCAGACCCATCAATCACCTTCTTGATGATCAAGGGATAGAGGCTGGATAAGGGAGTAGAACCAACCGCATGAATAAGCACATATGAGGCGTTCTTGATATTTATGTCTAGAGGGGCGCGTGTCGTGGGCCGTTAAGTCTGGTCGCAGTCTGTCCGTTGAACAGTTGGGAGTCGGTCAGGACTACCTCCCCACCTGAAGGGAGGGGAGGCAGCAGGGGTGTCCGCCATAGTAACCACTTCCCACTCACGGGGGATGTGGGAAGAAAGAGAAGAACGAGCAAGGGACAAAGGACCCAGGGAAGACACATCTAGTCTGAGATTCCCCTCTCAAACCACTCTCGGGAGGATGCGCCTGTGTGTAACTCACACCCCAGAGAGATCAGTGGGGGATACACTCCAGAGGTGAGTACACAAAGGCAATCTCAGTAAGCAGATATAGACACCTACTATATCGCTATCGAGGGTAGGGAGCATTATGAGAACTAGCTACCCTAAGTTTTATTGGTCCTCTGTACAAAACTAATGCTGGTGAGGCAGCCCTGAAAGCTAGAGGAGAGCCAGAAAAACACGTCCGTACTCCCCACGACCATGCATAAAAGTCCCGCAGTGATTTTTTTTTTTTTTTTTTTTGGCCTATCGACCACTGGGGCCAAAGCCCCTTGTCATTAAGGCCTGATATATATATATATATATATATATATATATATATATATATATATATATATACACACAGATACACTTCCATACATATATACAGACACACTTTCATGCACACGTACATATACTGTATATATATAATAATTTTTATTTTATTTATTTTTTTATATTTTTAATTTTTTTTAATTTTGGGGTTTTTTTATATATTTTAGACCTTATAAAGAGAAACCTAATCCATAGACCCTAGAACTAATCACCTGACAAACAAATCGCTAACCTATACTAAATCCTACAGAGACAAATAGCTAGCCCTACACTAATGGTAAAAATACATCGACTAACAGAACTCCATCGACTGCAAATATGTAATGCCTATCTGCATTACATACCTGCACTCATCACCTGCTGAATCTCAGTCGAGGCACAATCTAATATAGGGGACATCAATATATGAAAGGGAACCAGACGAGTCAGGAACAGTTCCATATATGTCAGCTGTCGGCCCTAATTAGCACAACTTATTCAACATGGTATAATGTATTTACATAATATGTACAAAAAGTGAAGAACCTCGCCCAACAGACCACCATCGACTGCAAGTGGCCAATACCTTTCTGTATTGCACACTTGCACTCATCAGCTGGTGACTTTGTCGAGGAACGGGGTTTAATGTAGGGGACATCAATATTAGAAATAGATCAGTGGGAGGAGGAACTATTTCAAATATGTCAATTGTCAATCCTAATTAATAGCACAATATATGCATATTTATAATCGATAAAAACTAAAACCATATAGTTAAAAAGTCACATCACTCTGATCAGTCCGGTCTTTCTCAAGAAAGCCATCAATTTCTCAGTCATAACAATGTCCCCATCACCCAGGATGGTGGAAAGGGCGAAGGGGACGTCTGCTGCGCCACAGTAATTTAAAAGTGAAGCGCGTTCACGAATAAATAGCCGACAGCGCAGGATGATATGACTGATAGATAACACCGCATCACAGATGTCACACCGAGGTGGGAATCATTTTTCCATATAAGGTTTCATGTGTGTTAACATGGTGGCATTATGCAGTAATCGAGCCAACACTTTTTCTTCCAGGCAACTGGGACGGTTGGCAGTGTCCCAGTCGCCCAGGTACGGCTTACGCGTTCGAATATTTAGTCTGGTCCACTGACCTTGCCACAGAAGATTTATTGATTTCTTTCCGAGAGAGAGACTCGACCGTAGCTCACGAGGAATGTCCCAAGTCTCCTCGAGCTCTACAGCCAACTTGGCAAGTAAATCAGCCTGCTCATTGCTGTAGATACGACAATGACCAGGCACACAGATCAACGTGAATGACTTGTTCCATGAATGCAACTAATTAACGATACAGCCCTGGACCTCGTGAGAGTCCGTCGTACAAGATGCAATTGCCTGAAGGGCTGATTTTGAATCCGAGAATATGACAAATGAGTCATGCCTAGAATTGAGAGCATAGTCCATGGCTTTGTCAATAGCAAAAAGTTCAGAGGTAAACACAGATGTATGAGTCGGCAACCGATACCTGAGGGCACATTCAGTCGACCACACACTTGAACCCACACATTCACTCTACTTGGAGCCGTCAGTGTACAAGTGGTGGGACCCCAAGTGACGAATCATGATATTACGAAACAAGTGGTGGACCTCCACCTCCGGCGCCTTGGTCTTAGGTGCTGGGAGCCATGTTACATCAACAGTAAAGCTGGGTGGCTCCCAAGGCACTATATTTTTAATCACCAACTTGTTACCGTCGCTCAGGTCCACACCAAGCTCCTGAGTCAGTAAGTGGAGGCGAACAGCAAGTGGCCGACGCACCCCCGCAGAAGGTGGTGGTATTGACACAGGGGGATAAAGGCCACATTGCCTATATTACTTTTCCTAAATATTCGTAGTCCATAGGAGAAGGCCAGGTGGTCACAGCGAATACGGAGGGGAGGTACATTCGCCTCCACCTCCATACGAGCTATGCGGGTACACCAGACAGCTCAAAGACACATTCGCAAACATTTATTCTGCAACACATCCAATCCTTTCAGCGTGGCATCGGATGCCGAGCCATACACCTGTGCACCATAGTCTAGATTCGATTGAATAAGGGACTTATACACCATTAATAAAGATTTCCTGTCGGCACCCCATGTAGTACCCGTTAGGTACTTGAGGACATTTACTGGTTTATCACAATGAGTAAGCAAATTATTAACATGAATTTTGAAGTTCAACCGAAGATCAAAATGTATTTCCAAAAACTTTACAGAATTTTGAAAAGATACCGCGTGATTATGTAAAGTTAAACACAAATTAGGTACGGTATGACTTGTAAAAACTACAGCGGCACACATAGGGACGAAAAACTTAAATCCCCACTGCAGGGCCCATTGGTGGACGGAGTCAAGGGCTACTTAAATCCACCCAGCCGAAAATTATGCATTATGGGAAGAGTGCCATATTGTATAATCGTCAGCGTAGAGCGAGTATTTAACATTCCTCGGGATGGGAGCTGATGACAGAATATCATTGATCATAATACTAAATAAAATGGGACTAAGCATACTTCCCTGCGGCACCCCATTTTCCTGGATAAATATATCCGATGTTAAAATTACGGGGCAATTTGACAGAGAAAGTCCTGTCCGTTAGTATATTTGAAATAAAAATAGGCAAATTTCCTCTTAAACCATAAGCATATAGCTTCATTAGTATACCATGTCGCCATATCATGTCAAAGGCCTTATGGATGTCCAAGAACACCCCTATCATGAATTCTTTATTGGCAAATGCCTCTGAAATACAATGCTCCAAATTCATTCAATGATCTACTGAACTTCTGTATTTACGGGAGCCACACTGTTGACCATTTAACAAAATCTTCGACTCTACAACAGAAAGAAGCCTATTGTTTACCATACGTTTAATGACCTTACAGAGACAAGAAGTCAACACAACAGGACGAAATGAAGTGGGATTCATAAGACAACCAGCCTCTTTGGGTATCGGTATGACGTGCGCAAAGTGCCATGAGTTTGGGAACGTTCGAGACTCCCAAATCTCATTGTACAAGGCTAACATCTTAATCAGGTTGCCCTGATGAAGATGCTGGATCATACCGTATGTGATGGTGTCTGGTCGAGGGCTGGTGTCTTTAACGGATTTAAAGGCAAGGAGCAGTTCATCTAGCATTAACTCTTGGTTGTACTGGAAGTCTACGTCTTCTGTGGCAAAGTCTATTATCTGTTGCTTAGCCGTGCGTTTATGGTGTTGAAAACGCGGGTCGTAATTGGCTGAGCTACTTACATGAGAAAAACTCCTGGCGAAGATGTTAGCAACGTCCACGGGCTCATCATAGATGGTGTTGTTCACCTGCTGGGTGGTAGCAGGGAAGTATGGGCCTTTACTATTACTGGCCTGCTGTTAGAGAAGACAAACTTCTGCAAGTAGGCAACTAACAACTTTGTAACAAAGAAAATGTTGACGGCAGAGGACATCAAGATCATGCTAGAAATGCAACAGAAAGCATATAAGGATGCAATAGAGTTAATTCTGAATGACATGACTAACAGAATGAGGCAACTCGAGCTACGAAACACTGAGTTGACTCAGTCATTGGAATTCACACAGAAGGAAGTGGACAACTTGAAGCATGATAATAAGACTCTCAAAGAAGAATTGGCTACACTGAAGAAGGAAATAAACAACAAATCTACCTTTGAAGAGAAGATAAACAAGCTAAACGAACGGATGGATTACCAGGAAGACTACTCGAGACGGAACAATCTTCGATTTGACGGACTCAAGGAAAACCCAAACGAGACGTGGGAACAAACTCAGGCCAAGATTCAGCCACTGCTTCGAGATAAGCTGGAATTGGGCCCAGTTCAGCTTGATCGGGCTCACAGAGTGGGCCATACTGCCAATTCGGGAGTCACTCGTCCCCGTACTGTGGTGGCTCGCTTCAATAACTTTGAAGATCGTCAGCTTGCCCTACGAAACTCTGCCAAACTTAAAAACACAAACATTTATATTAGTGAGGACCTGTGTGAATCGTCTGTACAAGCAAGAAGAGCCCAATTACCGGAGCTAAAGAAGGCAAGAGCTGAAGGGAAAATTGCCTACTTCAGTCATACTAAGTTAATCATTCGAGAGAGGAAGGAAAGGATATCACTGTTGCAGGGATTCAACACGAAGACCACAGAGGAACATCGGGCTGATTTGAGTGCTGTGGCTGATGCTGTCCCGGCCGGTGCTGACTGCTTGTGGGCTGATGTTCAGCTAGATGGGAGCCGCTCAGCTGCAAGTGCAGCTACTGCTGAGGCTACGTCAGTGCAGCGCCCTCCAAGTCATTTGGCTGACAGGGCAAATGAGGAGCTCAGAGACAACGCAGTGGTCCGAAGTACAAGATCGAAAAAGATAAGAGGTGCCCTGTAAGTACTTGTATGGATATGAAAAATTGTATAGTACTCAAATAATGTACAGTTTTCATTTATAATGGCTTTTTTTCCTCACTTGGATGATGAAATTCTTGAGCTGCTGCATGAGAGTTCATCAGTGTTAACATACGATGAATTTAATACTTTACATTATCATTTTAGTGTAAATTATGATTCAAATGATTTAAGTAAATCTGATGAATTAAGTGGTTTAAATATTTCATTGCCTGTTTCTAAATATTATAATCAAGAAGATTTTGATCAATTGTTAAACAGTAAAACTTCTTGTCCCATATTGTTACTCTACAACATAAACAGTATTCCCACTAATTTAGAAAAGTTTTTATTATATTCTGGTATCTCTGCAAATTGTCATAATATTGATATAATGGCTTATTGTGAAACACGACTTTCCAAAGATACTGAGGATTTATATAAACTGAAAGGATATAAATTATATACTAATAATAGGAATCATTATGGAGGGGGGGTTTGTCTGTATGTGAAAAATATTATTTCTTGCCATGTTTGTGATAGTTTATGTATGATGAGTGATACAATTGAAACATTATTTATTGAAGCCTCTTACCTAAGTAAACGCATAATTTGTGGTGTTCTGTATAGGAGACCAAATGCAAGCATCCTGTCATTTATAGAATTATTAGAAAAAATTCTTAGGGACATAGCTGCATCTGGTAAAAAATGTATTTTGTTAGGAGATTTTAATATCAATTTACTTAATAATTCACAAACAAATGTTAGAATGTTCATAGATTTACTAGCCAGTTTTGGATATTATCCATGCATCAATAAACCAACACGAGTAAATAAGAAGAGTGCCACGATCATTGATCATATATGGACTAACAGCCTCGATTATATATCAGGATCCGGTATTTTGTTGACCGATGTGACTGATCATTTTGCTCCAATTATTCATTGTAAAAGTAAGATTGAAAAAGAACCATTAATATTTTCATATAGAGATTATAAAAACGTCAATCAAGAGCTTTTATGCCAGGCTATGAAAGAGGAGTTCAATAACATACACATGGATAATAATCCAAACACTGCATACAATAGAGTTTCAGATGCCATAACAAATGTAGTAGAAGAAAATATTCCCCTTAAAACAATAAAAATTAAAGCAAAAGAAGTCAACAAACCATGGGTCACATCCGAGCTACTTGGGCATATTAAGGAGAGACATAAATTATACAAGAAATATATAAAACGCCCTTTGACATTTGGAGCTCGTTATAGGGAATACAGAAACAGGGTTAACAACATGTTGGAAACAGCCAAGAAGCGTTATTATAATACTAAATTTAAAGACACTGCAGGTAATTCTAAAGGAACGTGGAAATTAATCAATGAAGTGATCAACTCTCAAGATAAAAGCAACCAAAACATAGAACGTATGAACATCAACAACTGTGATACTAGTGATCCACAAACTATAAGTGATTACATTAATAACTACTTCTCAGATATCGGTCTTCAGTTATCTAGTAAGCTTCCAACCTGTAATTTATCTCCCATGTGTTATATGTCAAACACGTACCAAGACTTTATACTGCTGGATACATCAGAGGAAGAAATTATTTCTATAATAAAATCTATAAAAGATTCAGCACCTGGATGGTATTCACGTTACGGTAATAAGATTAACCGTAACAATCCTGGCTCCCATTATTTAAAAATTAATTAATCTGTCTTTTCGATCAGGTATTTTTCCAGAGAGGTTAAAAGTGGCTAAACTCATACCTATTCACAAAGGGGGAAAAATGGATGACGTTTCCAACTATCGACCGATTTCAATACTTCCCGTTTTAAGTAAAATCTATGAACGAGCTATGTACGATAGACTGAATTATTTTCTTACAACTAATAAAATCCTAACTGAATCTCAGTTTGGATTTAGGAAGAATCTTTCTCCTAAATTAGCAATTACAAAATTAATGACCCATGTGCTGCAGGAATTAGGGCGGGGCAAGTATGTAATAACAGTATTTTTGGATTTAAGAAAAGCTTTTGATACATTAAATCATGAAATCTTAATTATGAAACTGCAGCATTATGGTATAAGAAATACATGTCTTAAATGGTGTCAGAGCTATTTATGCAATAGAAAGCAGTATACTTCAGTAAATAAAATATTGTCCGGAGATGTAGAAATCAAAACTGGAGTTCCCCAAGGATCAATATTAGGTCCTTTACTATTTTGATATACATAAATGATATTGTTAAGTCATCATACTTATTAAAATTTATTATCTTTGCTGATGATACAAATATCACTTATTCAGCATATGATATACTCTTATTATCAAGGACATTAAATCTTGAATTAAATTATGTTACAACTTGGCTAACAGCAAACAAACTATCTATAAATATTGAAAAAACAAAGTATGTAGTATTTGCTGGCAATAAAATCTTGGAAAGAAATGTTACAATCAAATTATGCAGGGAAACAATACAAAGTTCGAATTCAGTTAAGTACTTAGGAGTTTTGATAGACCAAAATATTAATTGGAAATACCACATAGCATATATACACAATAAAGTCTCTAGATTATCGGGCATACTACATAAAGTAAAACATTTATTAACCACTGACACACTCCTCACACTATACTACACATTAATTTATCCTCATTTACATTATTGTAATGTTGTTTGGGGTATGGCACACATGACTAATTTAAAACCACTACAGTTGCTTCAGAAAAGGATAATAAGAGCTATAGCAAAGGTTAACTATTATGAACACACTGAACAAATATTTAAAAACTACAAAATTCTTAAAATTAGCGATATTTATGTACTTGAATGTTTAAAATATTTCCATGAACAACTGTATATAATTAATTCTGTTGAACTGCAGAGAGCATATCAAATACATAATATAAACACCAGAAATAGAAATCAGATTAGACCACCTTTTCCAGTTACTGAATCTCAAAAAAGATTTGTAACGTATTATGGATGTTTAAAATGGAATGATCTGCCTGAACAATTAAAATGTATTAATAACAAAGCCACGTTTAAAATAAATACAAAGAAATATATACTTAGCACATATTAATTACTCATTAGTCATTCATATATTGTTCATCCACTAGGCATTCATATGAGTATGTATGTGTATATACAAGTGTTTCTATATTTATGTGTATTAATTCGTTAATAGAATCTCATGTATATATTTTGGAATTTAAGCTCATTGTAAATATAAATTATTGCGATTTATATGTTGATCATATATGCAATGTACAATATATGCAAAAGTTTGTCTGTATATAAGTACTGGACATTTACAAGGCGTCGTTATTTTATTTATATTTTCTTAGGGGACTCTAAAAAATGCTTCATTTAACGGTCCCAGCCATGTTTATATATCTTGTATTAAAGAAAAAAAATGTACCTATATATTTATATATATATATGGCTAATAAACTGTTTGAATTGAATTGAATTGAAATATTCTTATAGTGGACCAGAGTGGACTTTAGTTAATGGAGTAGTACGAGTCACTGTGGACACAAAGGACCGCCAGGAGTCACGTTTGGTCCTTCTTATTATTCTCCTTGCCTGTTTGTATGCAATAAAATTTTCCTCAGTGGGCTGACTATAAAAAATCCTGTATCTCCTATTGCGTTTCCTTTATGCTTGTCGGCAATCCGGCGTCCACCAATGTGGTCTATGCTTCGCATGAACTGTAGAAGTCTTGGGAATAACAGCCTCAGCTGCGTGTAATATGGATTTGGTTAAATTTTCGACCTTAACATCTATGGTCTCCCCAGATATATCTAAATTGGCGATCCTTGAGAATGATCCCCAGTCTGCTTTCTTATAGTTAAATTTTGGAGGTGGGGGGTCCAAAATGATGTCGCATATATAAGAAAGAACGTTGGGTAAATGATCACTTCCCAAGGAGTCGTCATAAGGGTCCCATGAAAAATCTTGATGTATACCAGGGTAGGCCAGAGATAAGTCAATGGCCGAAAAGTTACCAGTACGATCATCTACACGAGTCGTTCTACCATCGTTTAGAAGACAGAGGTTGGAGTGTTGTATTAGGTCGGCTACTTGCTCCCCCCGACCATCGATCCTCAAGCTACCCCATTGATAGTGATGGGCGCTAAAGTTGCCCAACACTAACTTATTTACAGGCAGATGTTCAAATAGTGAATTTAAAGCATCACTATCAATGAGGCCATGTGGAGGACAGTACAGAGAACAAATATACAGATACATGATATTAAATTTTACTCTGCACGCAACAGCTTCCAGAGTAGAATTTAGAGTCACTTCCGTTTGTGGGTGTGATTTGTGTGTGTTTATATGGCAACTCTGTGACCTTCATATCTTCTATACGAGTGGTAGTGTTTGAACTGTGGAGGATGAGAATGATCCTCCAGGCATGTCTCCTGTAAACAACGTCTGCCTTGTGTATTGAAAGCAAGATTGCTATATTTTGTAACTTATTCCCAACACCTCTACAGTTCCACTGTAATATAGTGAAAGTGATGGTTTAAGATTTACGAGGGTGGCCAGTGCTCTTAGTTTTTTTATGCCGCCCGCCAATATGCGAGTGGCTACCGGGGGACCTTTCCCGATGCTTGCTCATGGAGACCTCCATATTTTCGTCAATGACGAGGCTCCCAGACTCCACCAAGGAAGAGCTATTCTTTTTCTCCCTCGCTGGACCAGGAACGGTAAGGACATGAGCATGTGCCAGGTTTGTGAGGGTGGTCAGATTAATCGTGTCAGACTTCTCGGACTTCGATTTTGGCCACACCAACTGCAAAGGAGCAGCAGCAGCCTGAGAGTAGGAAGTAGCGACAGGGATGTCTGTAAGAGAGTTCGAACGTACAGGGGGTCAAGACTGAGAGGCAGGGCGGGTGGCATTAGGAGCAAAAGTAAGGTCAGTCTGTGTCCCCACAGTGCACATGATGAGACGTGACACCACCGCCGATGCATAGGACATATTAGGCTTGGGAGTTGCATACAACTACTTCACCTTCTTCCTAGCATCTTAGAGGGAAATACTCTCTGTCACTTTCACTGTGTAGACTTCCTTCTCCTCCTTCCACTTGGGACAAACCCTCGAGGAAGTGGAGTGAGCATCCTTGCAGTGAAAGCAGCACTCAGTCTCGGATGTACAGTTGTCAGCAGAGTGACCTACAGCCGGGCACTTGCCACACACTAAGTTGGAAACCCGACAAGTCTTTTCGTGGTGTCCATAGACCTGACATTTCGAGCGACGAAGGGGATTGGGAATGTATGGTAATTTCATATCTTACTTTCACGTTAGTAGATAGAGATACTGTATTTTTCAAAAAGTCAAGACCACTGTGGCTGTCTTCGTCCTTACGCCTTCCTGGAAACGAGTGATAAAGCGAGCATCAATGTTATCTTGCTAAGCAAGTTCCTGTATGATCTCTTCCTCACTCATCACCATGAGATCCCTGCAAGTGATAACACCCTTGCAGGAATTCATGGATGTTGGGATCTTGGGCTCGACATCATGGCAGTGAAACTTACGCAGCTTCAGCAAGTCCTTAACCTGAGAGGAGTTGAGAGTCTTTACTAGGAGGTCTCCAATTGAGAGTTTTTTAACTTGTTCTACCTCACCGGCACACCCATCAATCAATTTCTTCATGATGAAAGGATTGAGGCTGGACAGGGAAGTAGAACTAACTTAATGAATAAGCACAAATGAGGCGTTCTTGATATTTATGTCTAGAGGGGCGCGTGTCGTGGACCGTTAAGTCTGGTCGCAGTCTGTCCGTTGAACAGATAGGGGTCGGTCAGGACTACCTCCCTACCAGAAGGGAGGGGAGGCAGCAGGGGTGTCCGCCATAGTAGCCACTTCCCCCTCACGGGGGATGTGGGAAGAAAGAGAAGAACGAGCAAGGGACAAAGCACCCAGGGAAGACACACCTAGTCTGAGATACCCTTCTCAAACCACTCTCGGGAGGATGCGCCTGAGTGTAACTCACACCCCAGAGAGATCAGTGGGGGGTACACTCCAGAGGTGAGTAAGCAAAGGCAATCTCAGTAAGTAGATATAGACACCTACTATATCACTTTCGAGGGTAGGGAGCATTATGAGAACTAGCTATCCTAACTTTTATTGGTCCTCTGTACAAAACTAATGTTGGTGAGGCAGCCCTGAAAGCTAGAGGAGAGCCAGAAAAACATGTTCGTACTCCCCACGACCATGCATGAAGGTCCCGCAGTGATATACATATATTTTTTTTTTTTACCTATCGACTATTGGGGCCAAAGCTCCTGGTCATTAAGGCCTGATATATATATACATATATATATATATATATATATATATATAGATAGATAGATAGATAGATATATATATTGTTACGGAACAGAGAAAGATAATGTACACTTTAAGTGAGAATACTAAAAAAATCACTACTGTCCCGTAAAGTTCCAGGTTCAAAACAAAAGAGTTAGGTAAAATTACAAGTTAAAGTTTAATGCTCAAACTAACAACAAAACATTCAGGACTCATAAGGATAATGTAATGGCAAAAACAGGTTAAATATATGGTTAACTCCAATAGCCTCTATTAACACGAAATTAGCATGAGTAAATTTATCTAAGTCAGCCCTGATGAAATGAAAAACACTGGGTAATGCTCAGTTAATGCAAGATAAATAATTACAGATACAAACTATTATTACCACTGGCTGACAAAATGAATTCTACACAATTTACAAAAACTTTCCAGGCCTAAGAATTAACCTTATGCTATACAGTACAAGAACAAAATGCAATAACACTTATACTCAAATCACACAGCTGCTAGATGGTTGGAGACTTCCTCAGAAATTCACAATAATAATAACTGTACAGGGGAGGACAAAGATGTGAACAAAATGAGGAGCAGATCTAAGTGGCAATGATGCAGAGACTGAGCTCATTATATAGGGGCCAGCAGAGCTTGATACAACTTGTAAGAAGGACGCGCAAATGAAGCCATGGGGACAAAGAGATGAAAATCCCGCACTGAAACAACAGAAAGGACGACTTACTCTACTATAACGGTAGAAGGGGGGAACTGAGGCAGAACACGCTCGTGATCAAACATGCAGCATACTGTGCGTTAAAATTACACAAAGGATGATGAAATCATAGGCTATGTAACACCTCCCCACAAAGAAAAAGAAATTTACAAAGGAAATTTCTTATTACTCTAAAACAATCTGTCTAAAGTCTAGATAAACACTCTGCAATAACATTTTCTTTCCCCTTGACATGTTGTATGTCTAATGAATACTCCTGAAGAAGTAGACTCCATCTTGTCAATCTCTGATTTTTATCTTTAAACTTACTAAGGAATTTCAGTGGGTTATGATCGGTATAAATGACTATGGGGTCAAAACCAGAACACAAATAAAATGAAGAATGCTGTAAACCCAAAATCAAGGCCAGAAGCTCTTTCTCAATAGTTGAGTAGTTCTTTTGAGGTGGAGTGAACTTCTTACTGTAATAAGATACAGGATGTTCAATACCCTGATCATCCTCTTGCAGCAAAACAGCCCCAGCTCCTGTATCACTTGCATCAACAGCCATCTTAAAAGGTTTGGCAAAATTTGGAGTAGCGAGCACTGGCTGACTTAATAGAATAGCTTTAAGTTTGTTGAAAGAGGATTCACAGTTATCGGTCCAGACAAATTTAACTCCCTTTTTCAGTAGGTCTGTAAGTGGTGATACAAGAATAGAAAAGTTAAGAACAAATCTCCTATAATAACCTACCATTCCCAAAAATCTTTGTAGCTCTTTCCTACTTTTAGGTCTGGGAAGATCACTTATAACCTGAACCTTAGCTCCTGGTGGTGCAACATGTCCATCACCAATTATGTACCCAAGGTACTGAACTTTAGCTTGACCAAACTCACACTTTGATAAATTAGCTACAAGATTAGCATGAACCAAACGCTCAAGAAATTTACTGACATGGCATAGGTGATCTTTCCAGTTGTCACTGAAGATTAATACATCATCAGTATAAACAACACACCCTGCCAAACCCTCTGTTACAACATCAATGAGCTTCTGAAATGTGGCTGGTGCATTCTTCATACCATACGGCATTACGGAACATGCAAAAGTCTTTCCTAGTGTTACAAAACATGAGATCTCCCTAGCACGTTCAGTCATAGGTACTTGCCAGTATCCCTTTAACAAATCAAACATACTTATGTACCTAGCCTTTCCGATCTTGTCTATGCAATCTTCCACGCGAGGGAGAGGGTAAGTGTCTGTTTTGGTTATCTGATTAACACGTCTGTAGTCAATGCAAAGCCGCTGTGACCCACCTGTCTTAGGGACTAGAGTGACAGGAGAACTCCACTCGCTCTGACAGGGCTCAATCATCATGTGGTCCAACAGGTAGCCAAGCTCCTTCTCGATGAGAGGAACTTTCACTGGGTTCACACGGTAAGGAGGCAGTTTAATTGGCTTTGCGTCTCCAACACCGACATCATGCATCAACACAGTAGTTCTTCCTGGAGTGGCACAGAACACTTGCGGGTACTCCTGCAGTAATGCCGAAAACTCCTGCCTTTCCTCGGGAGGTAGATGAGAAAGCTTAGTCTGGAGATCATTCATGATATCAGGATTCTTCCCCAAACTATCACTCAGGCTCATGCTGCATGGGAGAGCTTCACTTGCAGACTCGGGTGGAACAGCTACAGTGCAGACTGGATTATTTTCGTCCCGCCTGTGATATAACTTTATCATGTTGATGTGACATAGTTGCTTGTTCTTTCTACGATCTGGTGTGGCGATGACATAGTTGACATCACTGAGTTTCTTCTCCACGAAATAAGGACCACTAAACTTGGCTTGAAGAGGTTGCCCATGAACCGGTAGCAGAATCAAAACCTGATCTCCTGGCTGAAAGTGGCGTAACCTGGACTTCTTATCATACCAAGTCTTCATCTTCTCTGAGCAGCTCCTAAATTCTCTCTCGCCAGCTGTAAAGCAGTGGACAGCCGTTCTTTGAACTTCATCACATACTCCAGCAGGTTGACGTCATCTTCCTCCGACAGCCAGCATTCCTTGAGTAGCTTAAGGGGTCCTCTTACTTCATGGCCAAACAGAAGTTCAAAAGGTGAGAAGCCCAGTGATTCATTTGGAGATTCTCTTGCGGCAAACACAACGAATGGAAGACCTTTATCCCAGTCTTTCTGATGTTCCAAACAGTATTTCTTGAGCATTGATTTGAGTGTTTGATGATATCTCTCCAACGCTTCTTGGGTCTGGGGATGGTAAGCTGAAGACGTGATCTGGGTGATGCCCAACTCTTTCAGAGACTGCTTGAAAACGTTTGACATGAAATTACTTCCCCGGTCTGACTGCACCTCCTTGGGCAGACCAAACTTTGTGAAGAACCCTAGCATTTCCTTAACCACGTTTTTTGCTGAGATATTTCTAAGTGGAATGGCTTCAGGATAACGAGTAGCCATATCAATCATGGTCAACACATAAGAAAATCCTGAAGAAGTCTTAGGAAGAGGGCCCACAATATCCACCAACACACGGGTGAAAGGCGCCTCAAAAGGAGAAATGGGAACTAGAGGTGCAACCTTTTCGGTCTGATTACACTTCCCCACAACTTGACAGGTGTGACAAGACGTACAATACCAGGAAACATCCCTGAAGATACCTGGCCAGTAGAAGTGTTTCAAAATGCGTGCCACAGTCTTCCTCACTCCAAGGTGTCCTGCCAAACTGGAATCATGAGCCACTCTAATGATATCCTGCCTACAAACACGAGGGATGACAACTTGATGTACAACCTCCCATTCACAGTCGGCTGATGCTGTTGGGGGTCTCCATTTCCTCATAAGTACTCCTGACTTTACATAATAAGAAGTAGAAGCACCGGCTGACTCTTCTTCACTGTAAGCAGAGTTGGCTAGACCTTTCAACTCAGGGTCAGCAACCTGCAACTCAACCAACTCTTGACGAGACAAATTATCAACACTACGGGGTACTGCCTCATCTGGTGAGTGGTCCAAATTAGCAAGAAAAGTGTCAGCTAGGATAACATCATCATCATCATTATCCTCTAAATCACCAGTAACTTTAGACTTAGCCCTAGTGACAGCACATGCAGGGAACACACCAGGGACATCACAATCCTGGGTCGCAGCCACTGGCTCACTAGACAACTGAGGAGCTGGACACACTTGACTTCCACCAATATCATCTCCAAGTAAGAAAGTTACACCTGACATTGGGAGTGTCTCAACCAACCTAACCATAACGGAACCATTAACAAAACCAGACTCTAAATTCACTCTGCACAGAGGGACAGAGAAGTAATTATTCCCTACACCTTGTAAGATTACAGTTTCATCAGAGGAATTAACATAAGAGCCTAGAACACTAGTCAGCATAAGGGATTGGCAAGCACCTGTATCACGATATATTTTAACTGATTTCCTGTCATTAATGTCCAGAGGACTGACAAAACCATCAGACAGGAAATTAGCACATGAACTCTTGAGAGTGTCACCCACGTTACTGCTCAAAAGAGGAGCTCCATCATGAGAATTTAAGTTACCCCTCAAAGCAGGTTCAGTTAACTCAGTTAAATAATTCTGGGAACTCTCAAGAGTGGACACTAGACCAATTGACTGAATATTTAAAGACTCCTTTTTGTTCACATCACGCTGTCTCCTGAAACATTTCTCCGTAGTATGACCAAGCTTACTACAATAAGTACATTTACTTTCCTGAAATCTAGAGGTGAAGCTGGTATTTACTTCCTGACAAACATCATCTTTATTCTCTTTCCTGTTACCTGTACTCTGAGTAGAGGCAACGTACTTACTCTCAGCTTTCCCTTTTTCTTTAGAATATCTCTTGTGAGTGAGAACATATTCATCAGCTAAAACTGCAGCATCAGACAAATTATCTATTCTTCTCTCATCAAGATACAGGCTTACATCTTTATAAATACACCTCTTGAAGTCCTCCAGCAAAATCATCTGCTTAAATTTACCAAAATCAGAATCCACATTCTTAGAATTTAACCACTGCTCTAACAGATCTTCTTTGATTTTTGCATACTCAACATGGGATTGCTTATCTTGCTTGTAAGTTGTCCTAAATTTTACTCTATAAGCTTCAGGAACAAGCTCATAGGCCTTTAGAATCAAGCTCTTAACTACATCATAATAATCAGATTGATCCTGAGGCAAAGATGCATAAGTTACTTGAGCTTTACCGGTGAGAACAGTTTGAAGGAGTACTGGCCAATACTTTTTGGGCCAATTAAAACCTGTAGCTACCCTCTCAAACAACTGGAAATACTTAGTTAAATCAGATTCATTAAAAGGAGGGACAAGTTTAACATTTTTAGCCACATCAAAATCATCAGAGCTAGATGATCCAGTTCCACCTTGTTTCATGCGATACTCATGGTCTGCCTGAATCCTAGCAAGTTCAATTTGTGCCTGAGCCTGTACCTGTGCCTCTTGAATACGAGCATTTGCCTCCTTAACATCAGCCTCCTTAGCACGTGCTTGAAATTCAGCTTCCTTCACACGAGCCTCCTGCAGGGCTAGCTGTAACTTAGCTAATTCAATCTGCGTTTGCTCATTTGGAGGAGTTACATTAAACAAGCTTTCATTAATCATGTCAACAATTTGATCTTTAGAATGATGAGAGCGAACAGCAATTCCCAATTGTTGAGCAACGAGCTTAAGTTCATTCTTTGTTCTGTTTTCTATATCAAACACTGTTTGCACATTTGACAAAAAATCTTTGACTTCATCAAGTGTAGTAATAGTAGACATCATGAATAAGTAACAGTCACAAAATATCAAGCAATATCCTTATGATAATATCCTGAATATCCTGATAAGAGGTCGCTAAATTTATGTTACGGAACAGAGAAAGATAATGTACACTTTAAGTGAGAATACTAAAAAAATCACTACTGTCCCGTAAAGTTCCAGGTTCAAAACAAAAGAGTTAGGTAAAATTACAAGTTAAAGTTTAATGCTCAAACTAACAACAAAACATTCAGGACTCATAAGGATAATGTAATGGCAAAAACAGGTTAAATATATGGTTAACTGCAATAGCCTCTATTAACACGAAATTAGCATGAGTAAATTTATCTAAGTCAGCCCTGATGAAATGAAAAACACTGGGTAATGCTCAGTTAATGCAAGATAAATAATTACAGATACAAACTATTATTACCACTGGCTGACAAAATGAATTCTACACAATTTACAAAAACTTTCCAGGCCTAAGAATTAACCTTATGCTATACAGTACAAGAACAAAATGCAATAACACTTATACTCAAATCACACCGCTGCTAGATGGTTGGAGACTTCCTGAGAAATTCACAATAATAATAACTGTACAGGGGAGGACAGAGATGTGAACAAAATGAGGAGCAGATCTAAGTGGCAATGATGCAGAGACTAAGCTCATTATATAGGGGACAGCAGAGCTTGATACAACTTGTAAGAAGGACGCGCAAATGAAGCCATGGGGACAAAGAGATGAAAATCCCGCACTGAAACAACAGAAAGGACGACTTTACTATAACGGTAGAAGGGGGGGACTGAGGCAGAACACGCTCGTGATCAAACATGCAGCATACTGTGCGTTAAAATTACACAAAGGATGATGAAATCATAGGCTATGTAACAATATATATATATATATATATATATATATATATATATATATATATACACAGACACTTCCATACATATTATACAGACACACTTTCATGCTCACGTACATATACTGGATATATATAATAATTTTTATTTTATTTATTTTTTTTTATTTTTTTTATTTTTTTTGGTTTTATTTATTTTAGACCTTATAAAGAGAAACCTAATCTATAGACCCTAGAACTAATCAACTGACAAACAAATCACTAATCTATACTAAATCCTACAGAGACAATTAGCTAGACCTACAATAATGGTAAAAATACATCGACTAACAGAACACCATCGACTGCAGATATGTAATGCCTTTCTGTATTACATACCTGCACTCATCACCTGCTGAATCTCAGTCGAGGCACAACCTAATATAGGGGACATCAATATATGAAAGGGAAACAGACGAGTCAGGAACAGTTCCATATATGTCAGCTGTCGGCCCTAATTAGCACAACTTAATCAAGATGGTATAATGTATTTACATAATGTGTACAAAAAGTGAAGAACCTCGCCCAACAGACCACCATCGACTGCAAGTTCCCAATACCTTTCTGTATTGCACACTGGCACTCATCAGCTGGTGACTGTCTGTCGAGGAACGGGGTTTAATGTAGGCAACATCAATATTAGAAATAGATCAGTGGGAGGAGGAACCATTTCAAATATGTCAATTGTCAATCCTAATTAATAACACAATATATGCATATTTATACTCGATATAAACTAAAACCATGTAGTTAAAAAGTCACATCACTCTGACCAGTCCGGTCTCTCTTAAGAAAGCCATCAATTTCTCAGTCATAACAATGTCCCCATCACCCAGGATGGTGGAGAGGGTGAAGGGGACGTCTGCTGCACTGCAGTAATTTAAAAGTGAAGCGCGTTCACGAATAAATAGCCGACAGCGCAGGATGATATAACTGATAGATAACACCGCATCACAGATGTCACACCGAGGTGGGAATCATTTTTCCACATAAGGTTTCATGTGCGTTAACATGGTGGCTTTATGCCGTAATCGTGCCAACACTTTTTCTTCCAGGCAACTGGGACGGTTGGCAGTGTCCCAGTCGCCCAGGTATGGCTTACGCGTTCGAATATTTAGTCTGGTCCACTGACCTTGCCACAGAAGATTTATTGATTTCTTTCCGAGAGAGACACTCGACCGTAGCTCACGAGGAATGTCCCAAGTCTCCTCGAGCTCTACAGCCAACTTGGCAAGTAAGTCAGCCTGCTCATTGCCTTAGATACGACAATGACCAGGCACCCAGATCAGCATGAATGACTTGTTCCATGAATGCAACTTATTAACGATGCAGCCCTGGATCTCATGAGAGTCCGTAGTACAAGATGCAATTGCCTGAAGGGCTCATTTTGAATCCGAGAATATGACAAATGAGTCATGCCTAGAATTGAGAGCATAGTCTATGGCTTTGTCAATAGCAAAAAGTTCAGAGGTAAACACAGATGTATGAGTCGGCAACCGATACCTGAGGGCACATTCAGTCGACCACACACTTGAACCCACACATTCACTCGACTTGGAGCCGTCGGTGTACAAGTGGTGGGACCCCAAGTGACGAATCATGATATTACGAAACAAGTTGTGGACCTCCACCTCCGGCGCCTTGGTCTTAGGTGCTGGGAGCCACGTTACATCAACAGTAAAGCTGGGTGGCTCCCAAGGCACTGTATTTTTAATCACCAACTTGTTACCGTCGCTCAGGTCCACACCAAGCTCCTGAGTCAGTAAGTGGAAGCGAATGGCAAGTGGCCGACACCCCCCCTGCAGAAGGTGGTGGTATTGACACAGGGGGATACAGGCCACATTGCCTATATTACTTTTCCTAAATATTCGTAGTCCATAGGAGAAGGCCAGGTGGTCACAGCGAATACGAAGGGGAGGCACATTCGCCTCCACCTCCATACGAGCTATACGGGTACACCAGACTGCTCCAAGACACATTCGCAAACATTTTTTTCTCCAACACATCCAATCCTTTCAGCATGGCACCAGATGCCGAGCTATACACCTGTGCACCATAGTCTAGATTCGATCGAATATGGGAATTATACACCATTAATAAAGATTTCCTGTCGGCACCCGATGTAGTACCCGCTTGGTACTTGAGGACATTTACTGATTTATCACAACGAGCAAGCAAATTATTAACATGAATTTTGAAGTTCAACCGACGATCAAAATGTATTCCCAAAAACTTGTACAGAATTTTGAAAAGATACCGCCTGATTATCTAAAGTTAAACACAATTTAGGTACTTTATGACTCGTAAAAACTACAGCAGCACACTTATGGACGGAAAACTTAAATCCCCACTGCAAGGCCCATTGGTGGACGGAATCAAGAGCTACTTAAATCCACCCAGCCGAAAATTATGCATTATGGGAAGAGTGCCGTATTGTTTAATCGTCAGTGTAGAGCGAGTATATAACATTCCTCGGGATGGGAGCTGATGACAGAATATCATTGTTCATAATACTAAATAAAATGGGACTAAGCATACTTCCCTGCAGCACCCCGTTTTCCTGGATAAATGTATCCGATGTTACATTACAGGGCAATTTGACAGAGAAAGTCCTGTCTGTTAATATATTTGAAATAAAAATAGGCAAATTTCCTCTTAAATCATAAGCATATAGCTTCATTAGTATACCATGTAGCCATATCATGTCAAAGGCCTTATGGATGTCCAAGAACACCCCTATCATGAATTCTTTATTGACAGATGCCTCTGAAATACAATGCTCCAAATTCATTCAATGATCTAGTGAACTTCTGTATTTACGGAAGCCACATTGTTGACCATTTAACAAAATCTTCGACTCTACAACAGAAAGAAACCTATTGTTTACCATACGTTTAATGACCTTACAGAGACAAGAAGTCAACACAATAGGACGAAATGAAGTGGGATTCATAAGACAACCAGCCTCTTTGGGTATCGGTATGACGTGCGCAAAGTGCCATGAGTTTGGGAACGTTCGAGACGCCCAAATCTCATTGTACAATGCTAACATCTTAATCAGGTTGTCCTGATTAAGATGCTGGATCATACCGTATGTGATGGTGTCTGGTCCAGGGCTGGTGTCTTTACAGGATTTAAGGGCAAGGAGCATTTCATCTAGCATAAACTCTTGGTTGTACGGGAAGTCTACGTCTTCTGTGGCAAAGTCTATTATCTGTAGCTCAGCCGTGCGTTTATGGTGTTGAAAACGCGGGTCATAATTGACTGAGCTACTTACATGAGAAAAACTCCTGGCGAGGATGTTAGCAACGTCCACGGGCTCATCATAGATGGTGTTGTTCACCTGCCGGGTGGTAGCAGGGAAGTATGGGCCTTTATTATGTAATATTCTTATAGTGGACCAGACTTTACTTAATGGAGTAGTACGAGTCACCGTGGACACAAAGGACCGCCAGGAGTCACGTTTGGTCCTTCTTATTATTCTCCTTGCCTCAACCCTTGTCTGTTTCTATGGAATAAAATTTTCCTCAGTGGGCTGACTATAAAAAATCCTGTATCTCCTATTGCGTTTCCTTAATGCTTGTCGGCAATCCGGCGTCCACCAATGTGGTCTATGCTTGCATGAACTGTAGAAGTCTTGGGAATAACAGCCTCAGGTGCGTATAATATGGATTGGGTTAAATTTTCGACCTTAACATCTATGGTCTCCCCAGATATATCTAAATTGGCGATCCTTGAGAATGATCCCCAATCTGCTTTCTTATAGTTAAATTATGGAGGTGGAGGGTCCAAAACGATGTCGCATATATAAGAAAGAACGTTGGGTAAATGATCACTTCCCAAGGAGTCGTCATAAGGGTCCCATGAGAAACCTTTATGTATACCAAGGGAGGCCAGAGATAAGTCAATGGCCGAAAAGTTACCAGTACTATCATCTACATGAGTCACTCTACCATCGTTTAGAAGACAGAGGTTGGAGTGTTGTATTAGGTCGGCTACTTGCTCCCCCCGACCATCGATCCTCAAGCTACCCCATTGATAGTGATGGGCGTTAAAGTTGCCCAACACTAATTTATTTACAGGCAGATGTTCAAATAGTGAATTTTAAGCATCACTATCAATGAGGCCATGTGGAGGACAGTACAGAGAACAAATAGACAGATACATGATACTAAATTTTACTCTGCATGCGACAGCTTCCAGAGTAGAATTTAGAATCACTTCCGTTTGTGGGTGTGATATGTGTGTGTTTATATGGCAACTCCGTGACCCTCATATCTTCTATACGAATGGTAGTGTTTGAACTATGGAGTTTGAGGATGATCCTCCAGGCGTGTCTCCTGTAAACAAATAACGTCTGGCCTGTGTATTGAAAGTAAGATTGCTATATTTTGTAACTTATTCCCAACACCTCTACAATTCTACTGTAATATAGTGAATGTGGTTGTTTAAGATTTACGAGGGTGGCCAGTATGCTTAGTTTTTTTATGTCCCCTGCGACCAGGCGAGTGGCTAACAGGGTACCTTTCCCGGTGCTTGCTCATGGAGACCTCCATATTTTCATCAATAACGAGGGTCCCAGATTCCATCGAGGAAGAGCTACCTTTTCTCTCCCTCGCTGGACCAGGAGCAGGAAGGACATGAGGTCGTGACTTAGTAAGGGTGGTCATATTACTCTTACAAGAGTTGTCAGGCTTCGTTTTAGGATTGACTGACTGAGAAGCAGCAGCAGCCTGAGAGTAGGAAGTTGTAACAGGGGTATCAGGTTGAGAGGTGGATTGGACAGGAGGCTGAGATGGAGAGGTAGAATGTGTGGCAAGAGGAACCGGTTCAGGGTCAGTCTGTGTTGCTGCAGAGCACATCATGGGGCGGGACACCACCGCCGAAGCATAGGACCAATTCGGCGTAGGAGTTGCATGCAACTCCTTCACCTTTTTCCTTGCTTCGTAGTAGGAGACACCCTTAGTCGCCTTCACCGTGCAGAACTCTTTCTCCTCCTTCCACTTGAGACAATCTCTAGAGGAAGTGGAGTGCGCACCCTTACAGTGAAAGCAACAGATAGTCTCTGATGTGCACTGCTCAGCATCGTGACCCTGTGTTGCACATTTGCCACATACTGACTGTGAAGCCCGACAATTCTTAGCAACGTGCCCATATAATTGACACTTCATACAATGGATTGGGTTGGGGATATATGCTCTTACATTTCGTAGCCAACTTTGTCATGTGCCGGGAGTGAAACTTTGAAAAAAGTCAAAACAATAGTGGCCGTCTTCGTCCTCATGCCTTTGGAAAATCTAGTTATAAACCGGGCGCCACCGGCGCCTTGGCCTTTGGTGCTGGGAGCCATGTAACATCAACAGTAAAGCCAGACTGAAGGTGCCAAGAACGAAGTTATGATATCCCAAGAAGTCAGTTTATTCTCATTTACTGATGTAAATCCCAACTGCAGCCATCGTCAGCTGACAGCTTATTTCAGTATTACTACTACAGCACCCTTATATCCAATTGCGGCACCATGAACTTAATTTGCTTTTTCCCGCTGTTGTTTATATCCACATAATAATAATAATAATAATAATAATAATAATAATAATAACAATAATAATAAAATAATAATACATTAGACTTTCAGTGCATATAATATATTGTATTGTGTCAGAATAATGATAACTACTGCCCCCAACATGTTACACTTTAGCCATAAAGCAGTTTTTTTTTTTTTTTTTTTGCATCCAGTGGGATACAATGGGTCTTATAACTCGGGAACAATTTCTTAGTAAGGATAAGGGAGAAGGAAATTTTGTAAGCACAGGGGTCATAAAGCAGGACAAAGTAATCGAGTTAGCTCTTTGATTTTATTTTTTTGACAAATGAACATCCAAGTTATTATGAGCCAACTAATGTCTCTTAGATGGTTCGTCACTCTTGTGACTTATTTTCCATTTTCAAAAATCGCCAGACGATATTATTCCCTTCGAAAGGACTGAAATAGAAGGATTACATTTAGCTTTCAGTAATCTCATCATTACAAAATATCTCCCTTCAACTAAAAAAAAAAAAAAAAAAAAATCTTCCGATGGCGATATGCTTAATAATGCGAAAAATGTCATAGTATCGAAGAGGTTAGTTTGAATATAGACTTTCTCTCTCTCTCTCTCTCTCTCTCTCTCTCTCTCTCTCTCTCTCTCTCTCTCTCTAAAAAAAAAAAAAAAAAAGAATAGCTCAGAAAATTGACTCAAAAGGCCCCTACAGACAATAAGAGCATACCCGGTACTAGTCCATGAAAATGTCAAAAGTCATGGTACCTTTGAAGACTAATATGGTCTTGAATTTTGGGACTAATACAGACACAACTGTAAGATGAATTGTTTATCGGATGGTGCAAGTACTGAGAGAGCAAGTGATACTTTCAGCTTCCTGAGAGTGCAGAAGAGGGATGCATTCTCATGGTGGCACCGTTATACTTGCATGGTGACTGGCAGAAATGCAACTTTAGGATGTAATCCACTGGAGTCACGTCCAGATGAGGCTTGAATCACAACACCGACAACGAGTTCTTGGTAAAAAAAAAAAAAAAAAAAAAAAATGGAATTCTGTCTACAAAATGGATTCTAGTGAGAAAAAAAAAAAATAGAGTACATATTTCGTCAACAGGGTAATGCAAGAAAAATGTCTACTGTGTATGTTTGCCTAAAATGTATGGTTGTTATTACCCGTCCGAGGAAGGTAGTATCCAAAATTCAAAGCCTATGCCATTCAGTGATTTACTTTCTCTAGGAAGCGCTGTCACAAAGTCCATTAATTCTGATTGAACTTTCGTGGCATCACTTAAAAGTGTGACTGTATAAAACTGTCTCACATTACCGCGTGTACTCTTCCATTGCATTTACGGTAAATTTCTTGATTCCTCGTGCCCTTAGATATCCAAGCCTCCGTGGTTCAAGATGTCACGCACTCCATCTTCTGCCTCTTTCTGTGTCCCGCATCTCATTAATTTATTTCACATCTGATCTGTATAATACTTCTTGAAAAGTTAAGAAGATAGAAATATATCAAATCTCTGGGATGTCTTCCAGTGAACAGGCTTCCACCGGACGAATGGAACCTTTCACCAATAAGATGTACACCAACCAAAAAAATATTTGTTACCTTTGTGGTGTGATACAATATGACATAGAGACCAAGGGTTCTGAACTACTATCAGTAACAAATGAACACGGTTTCTATCTATCTGTCTATTGCCAGTCGCCTTAAATCATACGGGGTAGCCACAAACAAATCGCCTCCACGTCGCCCCTTCCTCGGCCATTTCACTGCCTTACTCCCAAATCACATTCCCCTCTCTCATATACCTCTCCACTCCATCCCTCCACCTCATCCTTGCCCTCCCCCTCCCTCTCTCCCCCTCCACTTCACTCACATACACTCTCCTCGTCAGTCTCTCACTCCCCATCCTCTCCACGTGGCCAAACCGCCTCAGCGTGTTTCTCCCAACGCTTCCTGTCACATCCACATCCACACCACAACACTTCTTCACATCCTCATTTGTCAGTCTGTCTCTCCTTGTGACTCCACATTCCCCTCTTGAATAACTCATTCCACTGCTCTCACTCTTGACTTCTGTCCCTCCAACAAAGACGAAGCTTCACTTCCATACGTTAGAGTTTGTATCACAACACTTTCATGTTGTAACTTTTTCCACTGCCATGCTCACTTTCCTGTTTCTCATCACTGCCCTCAAGGAACCAGCAACCTTTCTTCCTTGTTGTACCCTCTCAAGCATTTCACTCTCCAAACTTCCATCCTTAAACATCATACTACCCAAGTACTTAAACATACTCATATTTTCCATTTCCTCTTCATCCAACCTGACTGTACATTCTCTGACTTCACATATCTCGAAGACCATCACACTCTTCCTTACATTCACCTTTAGATTCCGTTTCTTACACACTCTCCCAAACTTATCCACCAAGCCCTGCAGCTCCCTTTGTCTTCACTTAACAACACAGTATCATCTGCAAACAACAGTACAGGGAGTTTCCAAACACTCCCTCTCCCATTAGAGCCACTCCAACATCCACTGCCCTACCTTGTATCTCTTTTATAACTCCATCCATATACAGATTGAACAACCACAGAGAAATGACACATCCCTGTTTCAATCCAACATTCAAATAGAAAAATTCACTCAGTTCACTGTCCACATGCACTGCAGCCTTAGCACCCTCATATGTACTCTTCACAGCATTCAACAACTTCCCATCTACTCCATATATTCTTAATACTTTCCACAATCCTTGTCTATCCACCCTGTCATATGCTTTCTCCAAATCCATCAAAACCGCATACAACTTCTTTCCCTTCTCTAGAAACTTTTCCACTAAAGATCTGAAACTGAATGTCTGACCTACACAACCTCTTGCTTTCCTAAAACTTCCCTGTTCTTATCCAACTAATACCTCTGTTATTTCCCTAACTCTGTCAATAAGTATCCTACCATATACGTTTCCTCTTACACTAAGAAGACATATGCCCCTATGATTACCACACACTTCCTTTTCCCTATTCCCTTTGTACAAGGGAATAATTATACCTGACTTCCAATCCTCCGGGACTTTACCTTCCTCCCAGGCCAAGCTGCACATCTTCCACACCCTTTCTACTACTATCTCTCCTCTGTGCTTCAGCATTTCAGCACACACTCCATCAATTCCCGGGACTTTCCAATTTTGACTTTCTTCATTGCTTCCACAACTTCCATCCTACTGATTTCTTCCTCTCTTCTTACATCCCTCCTCCCAGCCATTCTCCAGCCACTTATACTTGCATTACTTTCATTCTCTATGTTCAACAATTCTTTAAAATGTTTTCTTCATCTACTCACTTTTCCTCCATTCTCCATTAGTAATCTATCATTTTTATCTTTCATTCCCCTACTAACTTACTGCCACCCTGTCTAACTCTCTTTACCTCTTTCCAGAACATTTTCTCACAGTCCCTCCACCTTATACTCAAATTCCTTCCAAATTCTTCATCCACTCTCTTCTTACTCTCTCTTACTAATCTTTTCACCTCTCTCACCCTTTCTACATATAACTCTCTCTTACGTCTCTCAACTTCTTCCATGCCCCTATTTCTCATCCATTCATTATAATAATGCTTTTTTCTTTTGTGCCACAGCCCGTCTCACCTCTTCATTCCACCATGCTGTTCTTTGCATCCCCTTTCATCTTCTCTTCACCCCACACACCACCTCACATGCTGCACATATTTCTTCTGTGAATATCTTGCACACACCTTCCACATCCCCTATCTGCTCCAATCCATATTTACCCAATTGTTTCTCCACTATTCTTTTATATTCCACCTTTTTCTCATCCTCTTGTAACCTTTCCAGTTTCCTTGCATCTACTCCTTCATTCCGTCCTTCCCTTCTTCTATTTCTCCATTTCACTTGGACCTTGTTTCTGACCACCACTTGGTGGTGGTCAGAAAGTCCACTCCCTCAGCCTCTATATGCTCTTACATCCACTACACACCTTCCCATCTTTTCATCCACACACACATAATCAATCATTGCCTTCCTTTCATTCAGTTCACCACACACCCTTCTCATCACTCGCCATGTATACCTATGGAGCATTCTGTGCCTGAAGAGGGTATTGGCTATCACCACCCCTCTCCCCGGCACAAATGTCCACTAAAGCACTGTCATTCTCATCTATCTCAGCAGGCACACCTCACTCACCAACTACTCCATCCACCTTTACATTCCCTGCTTACCCATTCATTTCACCAATCAAAAACACTCTCTCATTCCTTTCAAAGTTTTCCATGCATACTTCCACGTTTGCCCAGAACTCTTCTCTCATGCTGCTTGCACAATCTTGCGTTGGCGCATACACGCACACAGTCGCCCACATTTGTAGTCCAACTTTCAATTTTACCCACTCAATCCTTGAGCCAACTGATCCATACTCTCTTCTATTCTTCATCCATCTATTACTCACAACAATACACACTTCTTCTTTTGCCCTCTCATTCTCATCTGCTCCTGCACATATACCCCATCCATACTCCCATTCTCTCACACTCTCTCCTCTCCATTTAGTTTCAGTTAATCCACATACATCCACATTCGCACCCTTAAGCACCCGGACAATCTCTCTTTCACCTCGTCATTTGCAACACGGTTTCACTTTTACAAATTATTTCAGAATTTATCTCACCCAAGGGTAAAGAATAGTTTTTAGTGGGTTTACAACTGCGGTCAAGTATTCCTTCCCCCCCCCCCCCCCGCCCAGCTGTCTCGTATCTGTAACTATGGCACCGTCACACATGATCTTTGAACACAATACGGACAGAACTTGTGCGTCTCTGCCATATCTGCTGGTTAGAAATATAAGGGTGAGAAGGAATACGTGGGTGGAACAGTAAGTCGAAAATAATATTCTACCGGATATGCCATACCACGTAAAAGAACAAAACTCTTACAGCGTCCATACAAGCTGATATTTATTTGTGTGTGTGTGTGTGTGTGTGTGTGTGTGTGTGTGTGTGTGTGTGTGTGTGTGTGTTATTTGCAATACATTTCAGCAACAACAACAAAATACCTATCAGTTCTTTGAAGCGTTAATACCGGAATACTTTATATTCTGCTGTAGATGTAAATTTTAAAATGTTGATCTGTGTGTAACAGCTTTAGTTTATTTTTCTTTAAATGCTAATGTAACAAATAGAGTAAAATGCAATTAATGGAAACAAGTCACGGCCCATATCAGCATACAGCTAATTAGCCATGAAAAATAATAGGAACGCTGCACAGCACTAAAGCTAACTGTGGGCCATCACATAATTTGCTGAGCAGTGTTGTTACGTTAATTTCTCGCGACTAACAGACATTTTAAACATGAATACCCAGCTGTGGATGGATTAATGAAGGCTGTAAGAAATCCCACCAGGTGAAGTCTAAATATATGACGTGGAGACTGCCTGACCGTAAGACGCAATTGTTGCAACTTTAGGGATATCTGGAAGTGAACCCAGTTTATTTCGTTTCGTTTGTAAAGGCCCCAACATGCTTGCATGTGTCGGCTTTTGTCAACTAAATGGCCGTTCTTCACGCTGCTCGATCTCTAGCAGTCTCTCTATTCAGTTCCTTATCCCTCAGGTCCACTGTTATTCCCAAGTCCTTTTCGAGTCCAGTCAGCTGCAAACAAACGGGTTACTTTAACCTGTCGCTCCCAGTTTTTTTTTTTTTTTTTTTTTTTTTTTTTTTACCGAGGTTGTGTTGACTGACTGTCCATCATGTGACAGTGGGGTACATGAGGTCATCGTAGTTGATGTGTTAATTATTTATTCCCATGGTCTTACTATTAAAAAAAAAAAAAAAAATCTGTCATATTTTAGAAAAGGAATCCAGTTCTTTTGCCTCTGCAGCTCTGCTCTTCACTGGCATCACTTCTCATAGACTAGCACGGTGATCAGTGACAACGATAAACAAAGGAACCGTGGATCTGCGAAGTAAGATATTCCATGAAAGTTTTTTCAGCGAATTGACAATGAGATAATAGACATGTGAACGGGTGTGATCTTCTCCTTCAGCAAGGGAGACTGCACTTCACTGGTTAACCTTTTCTGTTATAGGACGGCCGAGAACATCGATATCGAGATTCAGGGAGGGAGAAGAGAGACTTATTGATCAAAAGTTGAATCTCCCTCAACCTTTTTCTCACCGAATTGAGAATAAGGTAATTGGAACCAGTACGCATTGCTGTCTTGCCTTGAGCGATGGGCGTACAAATTATAAAGTTTTAGTCGTGTAGTTTGATGTGCAGCTGTCACGGGCTGGGTGAGCATTTTACGACGAAAAGTGGTAAAGTCGCCCCTCCCAAACGGTGCTTGTTTGATTCTCGAGACTTAAAACAACGCATCTACCTGGATTTTGCTTCGCGCTTTTTTATGGTGATTGTAATAACATACTGAGAATTAATATGATTCTTTCTAATTAACACTCAGTAGTGCATGGCAATAATAGCTGAGTGAAAAAAAAATCGTTCACGTTTGATTCTCGAGATTAAAAACAACACAACTTCCTGGGTTTAGTTTGGCGTTTTTCTTGTGTGATTTTAATATCATACTGAAAATTATTTTTATGATTTTTAACACCTAAGCTTCTGCACACAAAATCAGCTGAATAACCAAAAAAAAAAAAAAAATCGTTCATGTTATAATATTTTTTAAAAATCTGCCTGGATTGTTTTTAGCGATTTCGATAACATAGTGAAAATTAATGTGATCCTTTCTACTTACCACTCAAAAACCTCTGGTAATAACAGGTGAGAAAGAAAATCGTTCATATTAAATTCTCGAGACTAAATGCAACGCATCAGCCTGGATTTTGTTTCGCGATTTATGTAGTCATTTTGATATACTAAAAAGTATTATGATGGTTTATACTATAACAGCCAAGCTTTTATAACAGAAAATAAGATGAATAACCTCCCCCCCCAAAAAAAAAAAAAATCGTGTTAGAATTTCGAGGGTTAAAACTCTGTCTGGATTTTGTTTCGCGTTTTTTTTTTTTTTTTATAAAACACTGAATTTTATTATGATGGTTTTTACTTAACATTCAAGCTTCTATGACTCACTTTTAACTGAATACTCTGGTCTGGCGTTAGCATGAAGAAATATAAGACAACCATGAAGTGTTAGACTATAGTATTAACACTGGTGCTTCTACAAGTGTCTCAGTGGAATAAAATCGTATGGAGTCAGTTGTTAAATAAGCCAGTTTATTATACTTTTTTTATAGCTGATAAAAGATTGATAAAACAGACATCCCACAGATTATAACTACCGTTACGAGAGCGACTTTATTCCACGACCCCTTTTAATTATTCCCGTGAAGGAACTATACCCTCATACAGGTCATCGCACTTGCTCCTGCGGAGGGCTCTCGCGTTTATATGCTGTTGTAGTGTAACGTTGTCACTTGGATTTTTTGCAGCTAACCAACTGATCGTGTTTTTTGTAGCTTCGGGAATTGAACCCAAGTTGTCCGAACGTAAGTCTGAAATACTCTAGTTGTACCTGTGGGCAAAAAATTCTACGGAGATCCTATTCCGGGCGCCGGGAGCGGTGTTTTTTTGGTCAAAATGTAATCGCTCATTAAGTATAGTAAAAGTTTTTCAATCGTGATGGAACTAAGTTTTTTCACATCAGTGAATTTTTTGCGATTTCTGTGCCAATTTTGCTGCGATTTCAATGTGTAGTTTCGGCTGCCCAAAATACACACACACACACACACACACACACACGGCTACTGCTATAGTATATTAGATAGTAAGCAGTGACAATCAGTCCCGTATTAGCCCCCTTCGGGGTGAAAGGGTCTGAATTGGAGGTACCCAAGTCCAGCACATTTAAGGGGAAATGACCAACTTACTCTTCCTGATTTTTTTTACAGAAGACGAACAGAGGAAAGAAGTACACTGAAAAAATCTGTACACCAGACTGCAGGTGTCCCCTATTCATAAAAAAAACAAAAAGTTGGACTTGAACTGATAGCAATAAATAAACCAAAAAGACCTCTTATCACCCCCCCCCCCTTTTTTTGCATAGTGTTGCCACTCTGGCCTTTTATGCCTTTGAATTCAGTGACTCGTTTTTGTAGTTTATTCTTGGCACCTCCAGACGTATTTACTCTTAGAATTCCTCAGTACTGAAGGGGTAAATGGAAGCCATATCTACCTCCTCCCGTTCCGAAAGCCTCTGCTAAGTTAAATGAAATTCGCTGGTGATAGTAAGAATATAGGTACGTCGCCGAAATGAAGTGTTTATAATGATGATGATGATGAATAAAGAAAAAATAATAATAACAATAATAAGCGATAATAATAATAATACTAATAATAATAATAATAAAGTATCATCATTGGTTTGTTTCTCAAAGACGTTAGTTCTTTAAAAGAATTCCCTAGTGCTCTGAACTCGAAGTACTGTGTGATGATTAATTTATACGTTGCACTGAGTGAGAAGAATGGTTAACGTCTGATAACAGATGGAGTACAGTAGATTTAAACAGGGGCAATGCAAGTTAGTGGACCTGTAGCTATAAGTCGTTGCTGCAGATAGCCAAACCTATCAAATTCCAAGCAGGTGGGTGGCTTTCTCATATAAAGGTGGGGTTCCGCCTTGATGTTCGTAAAAAATTAATTACTGTTCATTAACGCAAATAAAAAACAGTGGTTTCTAATGAAATGTTACATGAATATTTGTACTCAGCATGATAGCAATACTCCTTCCCCAGCATTATAGAAATATTCCCTCCTCAGCATTATAGAAATATTCCCTCCTCAGTATTATAGAAATATTCTTTCCTCAGTATTATAGAAATATTCTCTTCTCAGCATTATAGAAATATTACCTCCTCAGTAAACAGTGGTTTCTAATAAAATGTTACATGAATATTTGTACTCAGCATGATAGCAATACTCCTTCCCCAGCATTATAGAAATATTCCCTCCTCAGCATTATAGAAATATTCCCTCCTCAGTATTATAGAAATATTCCCTCCTCAGTATTATAGAAATATTCCTTCCTCAGTATTATAGAAATATTCTCTTCTCAGCATTATAGAAATATTACCTCTTCAGTATTATAGAAATATTCCCTCCTCAGCATTATAAAAATATTCTTTCCTGAGCATTATAGAAATATTCCCTCTTCAGCATGGTGGAAATATTCCCTGTTGAGCATGGTAGACGTATTCCCTCCTCAGCATGGTAGAAATATTCCCTCCTCAGCATGGCAGAAATATTCCCTCCTCAGCATGGTAGAAATATTCCCTTCTCAGCATAGTAGAAATATTCCCTCCTCAGCATGGTAGAAATATTCCCTCTTCAGCATGGTAGAAACATTCCCTCTTCAGCATGGTAGAAACATTCCCTCTTCAGCATGGTAGAAACATTCCCTCTTCATCATGATAGTAATATTCTCTGTTCAGTTTAAAGAATTTCGTTTGGGAGAACAAATATATATAAAGGACATCAAAGTCTTGACTTATCAATAGATTGTATAATAAAAAACTAGAACAGAATAAAAAAAAAAATAAGGTACCATAAAAATAGGCATTACTGATCAAACCAATGACATGCAGTAAGTGTAAAGCTAGTGGCCGACCAGAGCCGACTAATCCCCAGGTTAGTATATGTTCAAGGTTAAGGTATGAAACACCGAAAGGAGTTTCAGAACGGACTACGAAACAGCAAAGATGCAAAGATCGTTCTCTTCTGAATTAGTGACTGAAAAGAGGAATGAAAAAAAAAAAAAAGAAAAAAAAAAAAAAAAAAATAAACAAGAAATTATAATTCCGGAGGAAAAGGTAATACAGTATATATGCATCATAAATTATCGAGAACACAAAAGCCAACTGAATACGGAAATTTTTGTGAATATCATGTTGGGTAACATTATGTCTCATGAGGCAGGCAAAATAGGTAATGCTGATGGTCATACACTGCGAGTTGGCACTGTCGTTAAAATTGTTTTTATGATACTTGTAGCAGTATCAGAAATGAGAGAGAATGGATTCCGTATCAAGTAAACATGCTCACGTCACAACCGGCCTTCCTTAGTTTTGGAGAATTTATCAGCAAATGAACCGAAAGGCCAGTAAGTACTGAAATATATCGAGATGGAAGGAAAATCGCAGCTACTAACGAGGATGTGAATCCATCCTGATTGATTTGGATAAATTAATAAATGAGGTGAAAAAATGTTAAATTTGATTAATCGACTGTGATAATAATCACTGAAACCGAGAAGCGAACGTTTGATACTCCATTAACTGAAATAAAGGATGCAGGAGATCAGGGAAATTTGTTATATTTCCATGAAAAGGGTAAATACGTGCAAAGTTTAAAAAAATATATATATATCATGGGAAGCTTGATCAAAAAACACAGAATTATTCTCCAAATTTATTGGTCAGTCGGTCGGCCACATCTGGGAAAACTGTGTACATATTTCCACGGACCTCAAAGATTAAGGTAAATTCGAGAAGGTGCAGCGAAGAGTCACTGAGTCCATCACCGCGAAATTTGTTTTACGAACACTGAAGAAGTTATTGTATGTTAATTATTGTTTTTTTTTCATTCGATTACATTACTTATGAAAACTTCAAAATATACTGGAATTAAAAGTAGCTGTTGGTATAGCTCTGAGTTAACAGACAAGCATAGTCCTCAAGAACTGTGCTTCTGTGCTTACACCCTGCCTAGGTAAACTCTTTCGCCTTTGTCTATCAACTTGTACCTTTCCTTCTTGCTGGAAGTTTGCTCTACTTCAGCCAGTCCCAAAGAAGGGTGACCATTCCCAACCCTCTTACTAATGTCCAATTGCTTTAACATCCTGTATCTCAAAAGTTTTCAATTCTCAATAGAAAAATTTTAAAACGTCTTTCCTATCACAACCTTCTTTCTGTTTGTCAGTATAGTTCCGTCAGGGACGCTCCACCGGCGATCTTCTCACCTACATTTCAGACTCCTGGTCATCCTCCTTTCGGGAATTGCCAATGTACTTGACATCTAAAATGCTTCCAATCGAGTCTTGGATAAATATTTAATTTCCAAACTGCCCTCTTATGGTTTCTATCCTTCTATCTGTGCCATCATCTATAGCTTCCTTTCTGGTTGTTCTATAGCCGCTTTTGTAGACAGCCATCGTTCTTCTTCTAGATCTATCAACAGTGGTGTTCCTCAGGGCTCTGTCCTATCACCAACTCTCTTCCTTTTATTCATCAATGACCTTCTAAGCTGTACATCTACCCCTATACGCTCGTGAGGACTCCATCCTTCACCTTTCCATTTGGTTCCCGCAACGTCCATCTCAGCAGTTACTTCAACAAACAAGGAATGAGGCTATGGCACACCTAATGTCTGACTTGGCTCGTATCTCTGACTGGGGTAAAAATAATCTGGTTGTTTTTATTGCATCAAAGACTCATTTCTTACACCTATCAACCCGACAAAATCTTCCACTGGAGTACCCACTAACGTTTAATAATATTCAGCTTAATCCTGCATCATCCTTGAACATGCTTGGGTTTCATTCACTCGACACTTATATTGGAAAGATCATATTACATCTCATGTAAAATCTGCTTCCAAGAGATTAGGTGTGCTAGGCTGACTCCATTCCTTCTTTACCCTTGTACAGTTGTTGACTTTATACACGGGTTTTATTTGCTTCTTTTTAGAGTACAACTGTCTTGTGTGGGGAGGCTACTCACATACAGCTCTTCTCAATTGGGTAGAGTCAAAGGCTTTTCGTCTCATTAACTGTCCTCCTCTTACTGGTTCCCTTCAACCTCTGTCTCTTCACCGCACTATTGCATCTTTATCTCTTTTCTGTCGCTACTTCAATGGTCACTGCTCCTCTGAACTGTCTGCTTGCATCCCTCCACCTCTACTGCGAGCTCGTAGCACCCGTCTAGCAGCAAACTCTCATCCCTTTTCTGTCCAACTCTCTAATGCAAGAGTTAACCGTTACTCCCAGTCCTTCATTTATGCAACAGGTCACCTCTGAAATTGTCTCCCTTTGTCTGTATTTCCTGCTAGCTATGATCTCCAGTCTTTCAAATGCAGTGCTTCCAGGCATCTCGATGATTGGATTTTGAATTTGGCTCTCTCTTATATTTTGTTTTTCTCTTGGAAGGAACAGTATTGCGGGCTCGTGGCCTTTGGTTCCTTCTTCCTAGCGTTAAAAAATAATAATAATTAAAAAAAAAAAAGATTAGGGAGGTCGATCTGGCTAACAAAGAATATTCATTCCTGCCTAATTTTCATCGTTATTTCATGTATACGACAATAGCGTACTGATGAGTGTATATATGTATGAATGCTTTCTTGCATGCATGTATGTCTGTCTGTCTTTACATATAGGGTCTTTAAGCAGTATTAGCGTCGGACCCCAAGTATCTCTAGTCCACATGTGCTTGCGGTCGCTTTCTTAAAACTTAAGTCTGTGAGCACAGTTCTGGAAGATCTTCATGGATAACGTTCAAAAGTATTATCTATGAGTTTAATGGGAAATGAAGAATATACATGGCATATACAAAATGAAATAATTCCTCTTAGAAGGAAAGATCACTTGTAATGCGCTAATTATGCTGTGATAGTAAGTTGATATTTCACGCGGCAATAACGTTCTCAAATATTGGCACTTCCCAGCTTCCAAGTTCCAGGCAGGACTAAGATCATGTGGGTCAGATGAAGCAATGAATCTTGGGTCACAGGTAAACACACACGCAGCCAGATGTCAAAGTTTTAACCATTACACCTTCACCCGCAAAGCTTCCTTTGTGTCAGTCCCGGCATCATTACGGCTCCAACTTGTTTACGAAATTGTCAAAAAATAAAAATAAAAACGTGCTACTTCTAAACGTAAAAGAAACTATAAATTCTCAAGACAATGTACAGACATTTCTTAAACCATGCAACGAGTAACATGGCTCTGGACAAAGTCATGGTGGATATGATTTGACATTTTATACTTACTATAGTATTCAGAATTAGCTTACAGCAGTTCCTTCATCATGAGTATATAGCTCCCTCACCGTAAATAAATTTTAAAAGTCAGCTTCTTGCAGAGCAGTATCTCTCTCAGTACAGTCTGGGACATTTTCTGACGGTGAATCAATAATTCTTACCCATTTTCGTTACTTTTGCAGCGTCAGCTACAGTAAACGATCATAGTGCAATGCTGGGACTTGCACTGAATGGTAAATATTCTGTTAGAAAAATGGACCCCTTTGATAGCATCCGCCGCCCCTGAAGTTTTGTTAAGAGAAAAGAAATAGTTTTTTGTAGGGGAGGTGGAGAGCCGTGTCACGGGGGGGTTTCAAGGATTAAAAGTAATTAACCCAATTTAATGGTTATAAATGACTAAAATATACATATATGTCGGTGGATTGCCACTGACACGAGGGCTATTGACTTATGAATAAAGTAGGTTTTACTTTATGTGGCTTACTTCACCGATTCTCTGAAGACGAGAATTTTATAAACTTTCTCAACAGCACACAGCGGAGACTAATCACTCACGAATGCTGTATTGTTGGTACTGTTTTGGCCTCTGAGAAAGTGTCCTTACCCCCTGACAACCAATAACCCGCTGCATCCCGGAGACATGAATTCACGTCCTCACATGATGTGCACTCATATCCCGGAGACGTGAATTAATGCAGCAACATTGCAAGGTCCCTAATTTGCACAATTTTCAATTTTCGCGAGTGATTTCGCGAGTGATTTTTGGCACGTATATACGGGACACCTTCCTCTATTCCTCTACAAGATGCCAAGCAGGGACAATGCCTTACACTGCATAACCTCTCCCCCCCCCCTGCACGCCATTGTCTCGGCAATTCACCTGTTACCAGTGACCTGGCCAATAAAGACATTCAGGGCCAGAGTGATTCCCCAATCGATGACAATGTGGAGGACAAAGTTTACATAGCATTAGAGGAAGAAACAGTCAGAAATGATGATCAGATAATCTGGGAAAAAAAGGGTCATGAATGGTGATGAGTTAGTGAGTGAAACAATGCTTATAATGCCTATATTACTGTTTGAAAACCAATATACTCTTGTACTACATATAAATTCGTACCAAGTAAATAAATAAATACTGTTTATGAGTGGATAAAATAGTTACCCTCTCATAGAACTCGTTTTCTTTGGTGCCAGCCTGTTAGAAAACCCAGTCAGGTAAGGAGGAACTCGTACCTGGATCAAGTATTTTAAACCTCGGGTGAGCGATTTCTCTATGAATTTTCGATGTTTCTCACCAAAAGAGGATGTTTGAGCCAAAAAAAAAAATAGTCCAAAAATGTCGGGACTGGGGCGAACCACTGCCTACAAAACGCTGGGATGGGGCGGGTTAATAACAATATAATAATTAAGACATAGGTTCTTGCTGAAGCAAGCTCCTGGCTGGCACAATGGATTTAAAACTGATATAAAAGAACTGGCTTAACTACCAGTCGTGATTAATATAAGAAGTTTGTGCTAACTGGGAGTAGCAAACTAAAGTGAGCTCAATGTGGAGAAATCAAACAAGATTGTTACATTTAATTGAGCTCAAAGAGAACTGTTAATTTATTAATTACAAGAAAATAAATTTACGATACAGGAATCTCAAAGCAAATTCACTCAATCAGTCATGCTAGCTAATGATCTTAAGCCTAGAAAACAGGAAAAAAGATACTGTTAATTGGAGATGTGGAGTCACGGGGCTGCAGACCGGAGTCATCACTAAGACACTGCAAGACGATCTTCCTGTCTGCTCCTCTGAAGCTATGATCACACTCCCTGGGCTGCCGACGGAAGGATGGGCGATCTCCATGAATCACAGACGACCCACAGCTCGAGACACGCGCTATCCTTGTCACCCTCGGCCGACCATCAGTAACTGCTAACTATAGTAAGTGGACAGGAGTGGCGTCACCGAGCTAAAAGGCCCACAGCTCGGGAGTAGTCAAATCCCTGGGAATCATCGCTGTGGCGCACACCTATCCTTTATGAAGGTCCCTCTCCAACTGCCATGCTTGGCATAGAGGCGTGAGAAATTGGTATGTTAGCCAGAAGTGGGCGTGGCCTAACTTCAACGGCTAACAGAGGCTGGGCAAATGATATACACACGTAATAAAATCATTCAATGGAGGCACTAATGTTGTGCATAAGAATGGTCACTTATAAAACAGTGACAAATGTTCTGAAAAACCATCCCGATCAAAGTGCATATGAGGACGGTTAAACTGAGTGATAGACAGTGGGAATTCCACTAGAGTTCGTGGTTTTCTTACCAATGTACAATGTGATGAGTTTGTACGAATACACTCACACGAATTCGTGACATTATGTCCCATCAAAATCAAATTTTTCTTCAGAAAAAATTTTACAATATACATATATACATCCTAACTCAGTCACACGAGATTCACACTGTGGTGTGAGAATCACTGTCGCCCATGAGCGCAAAAACCTTGCATTTACCTTAACAGAAGCAAGCTTGAGGGAAAAAACTCCATGACGACAGTGAAAAATTCTGTACTCAGGTCAAACTGAGCGAAAGTTCGCTACATTTACATTGACAACTAATTGTTGTGTAGCATCATGGATGTGATACACGGTGTAGGTGTGACAGTTGTAGCGTAACTGTACCTACGTGTAAAATGGTATAGTACAAATTAATAACATAATATACGCAAAGAGGGCAGAGGAGAAGAGGTGGCAGCATGCAGCACAGACGATCAGCTGACCCGCACGACAAAACTGCTACACCTATCTCTGTACCTGCACAGCAAAACTGCTTCACCCACCAACTGTACCTGTAAAATCAATCAGGGTGGAGCATCAAAAGTGTCAGTGTGACAAACAATTTTTATTAAATTGCATTTACCCTCTGCCCAATAGTCAATGCATATACAACAAGAGGTATGCCGTGGCTGAAAACTTCGAGTGACAGCCAAAGCTTCGTACATTCGAGGTCACCATTACTTTCTTATTGGGTACATTATTAACCAGGAAATGTAGTCCTTGGATTGCTTAAATCTCTGAGGACCCTTGTAGTTTACTGGTTAAGCCTAGATTCTTAACCACGAAACATACTAGTCCTTGGATTACATAACTCTCTGAGGATAGCCAGTAGTTTACTGATTAAACCTACATTATTAACCAGGAAACGTGCTAGTCCTTGGTTTGCTCAAATCTCTCAGAACGGGCAGTTTACTGGTTAAACCTAACTCTACAATTACGATTAATATCGGCTAGCTGAGAATCGCTACACAAACTCGGGTAGGTCACATTTTGACACCCAGCATGGGTGTGAACACTCATGTGGATAATGTGAATTCTCTGGGAATCCTCAGAGAGGCCCACAGCTCGAGACGTTCCACAAGGTAATTCAGACACAGCCTTGGATTGCCTCTGCGGGGTTCTCGAACTTCCCCCTTAACCTACAGTACACATGTATATACAGGTCCTGGACGTAATGTGTCCTGTGGGACCAACAGGCGAGACATCAGGTCTTACTGGTACACTATTAACTGGGAACCAAGTTGGTCCTTGGACTGCATAAACCTCTGAGGACACCTGTCTTACAGAACCCAGCATACAACAGTTGCCTGTGTTAGTCATCAGCAGGCAAGACATCAGGTCTGCACCTACATTGTCACTGCCCTCTCTTTCAAGTGGCTCAGAGATTATGGGCAAGGATTCCAATGGTGCAGGACAGACACGACCTGATTAGTGGTACATCAACACACATCAAAAGAACGCACAGACTTATTTCATGTCCTGACCAGAAAAAGTCAGCGTGGATATGGCCCATGTGACCTCCCATCACTGAACAGTGACCCAGTTGAGACACTGCTCGGTGATAATTTGCGGGAATGACAAACTGCGGTCGAACCTCGCCCTGGGGTGTTTGTGACTCACGGTACAGCCGTCCTTGTTTACAAAGGAACCTGGCTTGACCTTCCCATGAATACTTAATTACATTACCCTCAAGTTTCTTATGCATTATGGCAAGTGTCGGGTCAGACTTGCTCTTGGACAACATCTTGAGTAAAATTTTGGTGCATCTATGCTTAGTGCCACTACCTTTATAATTAGGTTATACAAAGGTAAGACTGTTGCTCTTAAACAACATCCTAAGATTATGGTGCAACTGTGCTTAGCACCACTTACATTCCCTATAACTAAGTTAAACATAAATCAGACTGTTGCTCTTAGACAACATCCTGACTGAGATTAGGGTGCAACTATGCTTAGCACCACTAACATTCCCTTATAATTAGGTCAAACAAATGTCAGACTGTTGCTCATAGACAACATCCTGACTAGATTAGGGTGCAACTATGCTTAGCACCACTAACATTCCCTTATAATTAGGTCAAACAAACATCAGACTGTTGCTCATAGACAACATCCTGAATACAACCACTGTGCAACTATGCTTAGCACCTGGTATATGACCTATAATTAGATCAGAGGTTCTGGCATAACAACTGCCACTGTTGAACCTGCTTAGAAAGGAGATGGTACCAGAATATGTGCAGGAGACAATCTCACTTTTCTGGGAATCACTAAACCCCATACCCTTGGCTCCTGAATTAAAAGATTAGGAGCATTGGGACTCTCTCAGTCTGAGTGAACTAAAGCTAACATTCGAACTGTGCAGTTTTGCAGTTGAATAATAATTCTACAGTAAATAAGAGTACAGGCACAACCTGATGGTGACCAGTTTTATCTGGTAAAACTGGTAAACGAGAAAAAGAAATCCACCAACTGACTGGGGAGACTCAATAATTAACCCTTTAGGTACCGGCGGCTTCCCAGGGGTGAATATAATCGTCTGGTGTTACCAAGAGTAAAATACTAACATCGAGTTTAAGTACTTTATGGGTTAAAGTTGCAGAAATTGACCTGCTAAACTAACGGTAAACACAAGTAAGTTAGTGCCTGTAACCTTTAGTAATTAAATCTAATAACTAGTTGTGAGTGAGTGAGTTTATTACTGCTTCAGTAATAACTTTGCTTTAAAGTTAGGAGTTATCCTAGCATGAGATTGCTACCAGCTTAGCTAGGAGTTATATCCTGGCGAGGTCGCCAAATGTCATGGGGGGGGGTTTGAAAGATTAAATGTAAATAACCCAATTTAATGGTTATAAATGACTAAAATATACATATATGTCAGTTGATCGCCATTGACACGAGGGCTATCGACTTATGAATAAAGTAAGTTTAACTTTATGCTGACTTACTTCACCGATTCTCTGAAGATGAGAATTTTATAAACTTTCTCAACAGTACACAGCGGAGACTAATCACTCACAAATGCTGTATTGTTAGTACTGTTTTGGACTCTGAGAAAGTGTCCTTACCCCCTGACAATCATTAATAATAATAATAAAGACATAGGTTCCGATTGGTGAAAACTCCTGGCTTGAACAACAGATTTAAAAACTGATATGAAAGAACTGGCTTAACTACCAGTCGTGATTAATATAAGAAGTTTGTGCTAACTGGGAGTAGCAAACTAAAGTGAGCTCAATGTGGAGAAATCAAACAAGATTGTTACATTTAATTGAGCTCAAAGAAAACTGTAAATTTATTAATTACAAGAAAATAAATTTACATTTCAAGAATCTCAAAGCAAATTCACTCACTCAATCAGTCACGCTAGCTAATGATCTTAAGCCTTGGAAACAGGAAAAATGATACTGTTAATTGGAGATGTGGAGTCACGGGGCTGCAGGCCGGAGTCATCACTAAGACACTGCAAGATGATCTTCCTGTCTGCTCCTCCGCAGCTACAACCACATTCCCTGGGCTGCCAAAGGAGAGATGGGCTATCTCCGGGAATCACAGACGACCCACAGCTCGAGACACGCGCTATCCTTCTCACCCTCGGCCGACCATCAGTAACTGCTAACTATAGTAAGTGGACGGGAGTGGCGTCACCGAGCTAAAAGGCCCACAGCTCGGGAGTAGTCGAATCCCCGGGAATCCTCACTGCGGCACACACCTATCCTTTACAAAGGTCCCTCTCCAACTGCCACACTTGGCATAGAGGCATGAGAAATTGGTATGTTTGCTGGAAGTGGGAGTGGCCCTAACTTCAATGGCTAACTGAGGCTGGGCAAATGACATACACACGTAATAAATTCAAAGGATTTGAATTTTCATAATATCAGACTTTACTGTTCTACCAGAAGACCCGCCGACATGTCATAAAAATACCCCCGCTAATACCAATACACCAGTCCTGTATGAGACAGCCCTAGCATGTATTCAGTATGGAAGGTGGTTGTTAGCGCCGAAGTGGTGACATGTAGAGGTGTGCGGTACGTAGGAGGGCTACTGGGCCTTGAAAGCAGGCTGTGAAGCCTATGCCTAGAGTCGGTCACATAAAAAAAAAAAAAAAAAATCAGTGTAGGCACTAATGTCGTGCATAAGAATGGTCACATATGAAACAGTGACAAATGTTCTGAAAAACCATCCTGATCAAAGTGCATACAAGGACGGTTAAACTGAGTGATAGACAGTGGGAATTCCACTAGAGTTCGTGGTTTTCTCACCAAAGTACAATGTCATGAATTTGTATAAATACACTCGCCAAATTCGTGACAAGCTGAACCTCAGGGGTGTGACCCTTCAAAAATTATGATCTAGGAGAATATCTACTATATACTGTGCAAAATTCCGATTGCTTACTTGGAAACTATGACATTGTCACCCCTGGCAGCAATCACCCTCCCCCGTGAGGGCTGGCCATCGGTGGTTCCACCTAACCCAAACCATGGCAGAGGCAAATATCTCTCAGTATGCATAATTTCATCAGCATTCATATATGCACTTGGATATTTTATATACTGCTTGCTAGTACCATGATGTTTGCATGATTTAGAACAATATTATTAGGGAAATTGCTAATCCCTTCAATGCTGAAAATTAATACACTCCACTTGTAATGCTGTACATTAAACTTTCGAGTCAACATCTCTACTGCAGTTCATGTTCCAGCTACAAAGAAAATATATGTGAGAAAGTTGGCTCTATAGAGAAAACCTACACCTACACATTCTCCTTATTTATGGGCAGATTTCCTTAGTCTCAGTAGCATAGTAAGCTCTACAATTCTTCTGGATACACGTCGAATCTTGGTAACTTTTCTTCAAGCATGTCAATGCTGCTACCAGATTATTTTATTCCGTCCTGTGTTAAAGGTGGTTATGAAGGCTGTATCTTAACCATTGAGTTCAAAAAGTCAGTCCTAACTTCGGCATAACTATCAGATGGTACGAATAAAATTAAAAGACATCTCCGGCCTGAATGCGTTAATATTCTCGTTTTAAGGCATCTCTCAATAAGGGTAAATTACATAAACAGGAACAGGAGTACACAGAAATAGTCAGCTAAAATGTAAGAGGCCCAATGAATTTAGCTAAATAAAGCTGTACTGAGCAAAACATTGCCATAGTGTAAAAACTATGCCCGGACTGAGTCGACTGATTCACAGACATTAATTCAAGTTTCAGGTAAGAGTTGCAACTGAAAACGATGCACTAACTGCAGGTGTTAAAAAAACGCATTAAAAAATATCGCACAGCGTTACGTAATGTTGCGTTACTATGGAATAAAGTTTGGATAGGAGGCTTACATCTTAGTCAGGTGACGTGATATTGTAGTTTATTCTTGCTATCTCGAGACCATTTTATCCGCTTAACCCGTCATGTCCCGACCACTTTCGCACCTCCGACACCCCCCAGTCCCGACCATTTTTGGAACATTTTTTGTTTTGGCTAAAACCTCCGCTTTTGGTGAGAAACATCGAAAATTCATAGAGAAATCGCTCACCTGAGGTTTAAAATACTCGATACAGGTAGGAGTACCTCCTTACCTTACAGGGTTTTCTATCAGGCTGGCACCAAAGGAAACGAGTTCTATGGGAGGATAACTATTCCGCACCTTTCCTAAACGGTATTTATTTATTTATTTGTCACGAATTTATATGTAGTATGTGAGTATATTGGTTTTCAAACAGTAATATAGGCATTATAAGCATATGTTTCACTCACTAACTCATCACCATTCCTGACCTTCTTTTGCCATATTACCTGATCATCATTTCTGACTGTTTCTTCCTCTAATGCTATGTAAACTTTGTCCTCCACATTGTCATCGACTGGGGAATCACTCTGGCCCTGAATGTCTTTATTGGCCAGGTCACTGGTAACAGGTGAATTGCCGAGACAATGGCGTGTGGGGGGGGGAGGTTATGCGGTGTAAGGCATTGTCTCTGCTTGGCATCTTGTAGGGGAATAGAGGAAGGTGTCCCGTGTATACATACGAAAAATCACTCACGAAAATTGAAAATTGTGCAACTTAGGAACCTTGCAATTGCAAAACATACCAGTACGTTGACGGGACTAGCAAATGCAAAATGTTGCAACGTACCCATATGTCGACGGGACGTCTTGGGTTAAGACAGATGTTTCAAACCACAGGTGTTGGATATGAGATTCATTCGCCCCCTCACTACAAGAGGTCTCCCAAAGGCTGAATAAAATCGACTGGAGGCAACAAGAATATAATAAAAAAAAAAGCCACAGGGTTGAAGAGGTTAAGTCTAAGGAAAAACAGAAGCACTTTATGGACAAATATGAAAGCTCATAACTACAGTAACAGTTAGAAGTTCTAGAACTGCTTTGTGATCACGTAAATTTTGTTTGACTTTACCTTTAGTCATAATATACATACAGTACAACTGTATTTCATGAGTGTAGATGTAATGTATTATCTGCAAGAACTTAGTGTGTGTGAACGACTACAACCCACGATTAGAATTTACCTCCAAAAAATAGCAGTTCAAAGAAATAACTGCTAAAGTGAGGCAAGGTTGATTTGATTGATTTAAATAATTTATTACACCCAAAGGTGACAAACCTATTACAGTGCTATGCGGCCACATGTGAGGTGAGTACAGAGGAACTCGTACTACGCAGGACAAGCTGTCTATAGTCCTTCCAAAATATTGACATTGTTTAGACGTTGTCCCTCACAGAAATTCCCTTTCAGGTGACACTGCCGAATCTGTACCAAAACACATCTCTCTGTCTCACATCAGCTATTTACTACTTCTAAATGAAATTTATTTACAGTAAATATATATATATATAATTCTCTGATAAGGCTATATACAGTAGTGCACCAACTTTCGCTACAGCAGGATTCGCGGAATCCACTTTCGCGGCATGCACCAAATATTCCCGAACTTCCACTTTCGCTTGAAAAAAATCGATTTTCGCGCACAAATTTTGGGTTTGGGACAATATTTTGAACTTTGAATTTCCTGCACCGCCCGCCCGCAACCCACCGCCATCTTGAATGACGTCATGTCAACACTCTGTCCACCCATTCCCGCCATTGTGTACGAGCGTGCTAGCTCTATTGTGTTGGATTCTCACGGTTCAATGGCCTCTACTATACCTGGTAGTGTAGGGAAAGGGCCTGGTGGTGTGGGGGGAGAGCCTGGTGGTGTGTGGGGAGGGCCGGGAGGCAGTGGTGGTGATAAAAAGTGGCCGGGACATTCAAAGTCGGGAGGAAAGGCCAAGGCTAAAAGAGAGTATCGTGTTGGAGTGAAGAAACGGCAGTATAATAATGAAATGAAAAGGAAGATAGTTGAGCACATGGACAAGGGCGCAAAAAACAGTGAAATCTGCTGTATATTTAACATCCCATCAACATTGCATCAAGTTTCATCTGAGGAGGCAGAGAGAGAGAGAGTGGTAGCGAGGCAGCAAGAGGTGGCGCCAATACGTCTGGCGTGGCTAAGTAAGCCCGCCACGCGCCTCGGATACTTACCCCCAACATCCATTAAACACCTCAACCTGGTCTCTGTGGTATGTTTCTCCTCATATAATGTGTACTGTACAGTTTTTATTGTTTGTATCTCACAATGCAATGTACAATAGTGATTTGATGTACTGTATTGCAAGTGAAAATGAAAATCTGATGTTACTTTAGGATAACCGGGAACCAATTAGCCTTTTTGCCATAAAGACAATGCCCCAACTTTCACTCATTCCACTTTCGCGCATTATTTTTGGACCCAATTAGGCGCGAAAATTGGTGCCCCACTGTAGTGTAAGAAAATGCCTATTGTTGTTAATAATATCAATGACTTTTTATAAATACCTCAACACTTGGCAACGTTGCATTCCAGTGCTGTCATGCTCGTAGGTGAGTCAGTGCGGGTAGGTCAGGCGTCCATCCGCAGGTCACTTCCTCTCTGACTCACCCTCACATTATAATAATTCATAAAACCGTATAGACTTTTTATAGAAATATATCTCCTTAACATGTAGATTTTACATGCAGAGAGAGAGAGAGAGTTAGACATACAGAGTCAGGAGGCTTTTCCTCAAATTATAATAATTCATAAAACCGTATAGACTTTTTATAGAAATAAATCTCCATAAAATGTTGATTTTAGATGCACAGAGAGAGAGAGAGAGAGAGAGAGAGAGAGAGAGGCAGACATACAGAGTCAGGAGCTTTTTCTCAAATTATAATAATTCATAAAACCGTATAGACTTTGTATAGAAATAAATCTCCATAAAATGGTGATTTTAGATGCAAAGAAAGAGACAGAGAGAGAGAGAAAGAGAGACAAAGACAGACAGACAGACAGAGTCAGGACGTTTTTACTCAAATTCTAATACAGTAATTCATAAAACCGTATAGACTTTTTATAGAAATAAATCTCCATAAAATGTTGATTTTATATGCAGAGAGAGAGAGAGAGAGAGAGAGAGAGGTAGTGAGCTGGGAGTGAGGGTTGTCCCTTGAGGTTTGTCTTTAATCCAATAATTGGCCCAGCAGAAACTGTGACAACGTCTCATGTAGGGGAATTCCCGTGAGGTACAAAGCCTAAACGATCTTGATATTTTGGAAGGACTATAGCTATAACAAATTAACACCAACCTAAGTGTGGATGACGGATGAGAATAACATCTAGGTTATCATCTTCCAACAAATGTTTACAAGTGTCCACTAACGTGAGTCCATGTGGTATTACATCAGAGACAAGTGGACATTGCAGGCAATAATGGTCAAGGGTGTTGGCAATGGGTGCATCACACAGCTTACAGGAGGAGAAATGAGGTGCGTTGCCTGCCCCAACCACCTGCCACACAGTTCAGTAGCCCAGTCTGAGGCGGGTACACACCACGTTATATCGATGAACCATAAGACCACTTTGATGACATCGATGGGGACGAGAGAGAAAGTGGTCATAATGTTGGATAAATGCACTGCTGAGCCCTCTCAGCATTTCTGCGGTGGAGAATAGGGGAGCGAGCTGCTCTGCGTATTATTTGTCTATAGTGAATTGGGGAGGCATTAGTAGCATCCACAGCAGGCAGATCCAGTCCACAGGCAGTCCTTGCAAGGAGGTCAGCAGTGTTGTTGTCTGTGACACCAATATGAGAGGGAATCCACAGAAAATGTGCCACCGGTGAACGATTGTGGGCAGTGGCCAATTGACAGAGTATCTGCATAACGAGGTGTTGATATGCAGGCCTGAGAGAGGAGAGGGCACAGAGGGCCGGCTGTGAGTCACAGACGATCAAGCCGCTGTTGTTTGTCAGTAATAATAAAGTAACTGCATCCAGGAGTCCATGTAGTTCGCAATACGTAGAGCTTGACAAGGTTGGCAGTCGACGGCCCAACCTGCCCCCTTGAAGTGGGTCCAGACTTGGGGAAAATACAGCACAGCCAGCACTGCCATTCTCTTGCAGGGAGCCATCAGTGTAGATATGGTGGGCCGAAGGGAGGGAAGATGACAGCCTGGCAATGGTCTCCAAAGCTAGCTGTTTCTGAAGCTGAGGCAGGTCAGTCTTGGAGGCTAGAGTGTATGAGATAGCAGGCACAGGGGTCTGGGAAAGTGGAATGCCATAGTCCACCTCCTCAGCAAGCACCGTTACCTTGATGTTTAGTCGTTCGACGTTTGAACAAACAATATCTACTAGTGTGTGGCCACCACTGCGAAGCAAAGGCCTTGGTGAAGTGGGATCAAGGGAAGTCTGAATGATGTGAGAGTATTGGGGAGAAAGGTGAGGATAATGCAGGCACTTAATGATGAAGTATGTAACCACGGAGTATATTCTCCCAACAAGTGGTGGAAGGTTGAGTTCAAGTTGCATGTTGACAATTCTGGTTGAGCCAGGGCAGCCCAGGATGGGTCTCATTACTGCGTTTTGGAACTTCTCAAGAGGTTGTAAGGATATTCTGGAAAGTTGACAAAGAACAGGGGAGAGATAATCAACAACTGATTGAATGAACGCTACATATATGGTTCGTGCTACAGGAATAGACACCCCAGCAGCATAATTAGCGAGCCACTTGAGAGGTTTTAGGCGCTGCTGTAGCCGGGTCAGCAGATCCTGAATAATCGGATGCATGCTTTGTCTTGCAGGAATGGAGGGAGAAATCCGTACAGGCACCCCCAGATAAAGGTACCGCGTGCACAGAGGAATAACACAATCCCCGACAGAGAATACAGGCAGTGTTCTTGCTGGACGGGAAGTAAAGACTCTACTCTTTTCTGGAGAGATATTGATTCTGCATTTGGAAGCCGACTCATGAAACAAGTGGAGGAAACGTTGAAGATCTGCTGGGGAATTTGAGTGAATGCAGATGTCATCAGCAAAGCAAGTAATCGTGGTTCTAGGGATGTCAGGAAGGAGGGCGAGTAGACGATGTATGAGGATATTAAACATAAAAGGACTAAGGACACCACCCTGTGGAGTACCAAGCTCGAAAGCCTTATCAGTGCTGTATGCACCCTTAAAAAGAAAACAAGAGGACATATTTTTCAGGTAACCACGTATCCATCGCAGGAGGTTTCCCTTAACTCCAAAATCCAACAGCTGGTCGAGGATGATGTCTCTGTTGGTGACTTCAAATGCACTCTTTAAATCAATGAAGGCCACTACACTGGTGGGGGATAGGAGGGTGCATAGCTCCATGAGGCAGTGATGTGTCCCTCGCTGTGGTAAAAAGCCATAAAGTCAGGGCGAGAGCTTGTCCTGCTGCCTAAACAAGAGTCCTGTGAAGAGAATGCATTCTAGTACTTTACTAAAGCAGGAGGTGATGGAAACAGGTCAGAATTTATCAGTGTCAGGTTTAGGAATAGGCACAATTGTACTGCGGGTCCAGGCTTGTGGCACGTATTCCAGATGGACGCAAAGGTTGAACAGCTGGAGAAGGGAATTACCAGGAACTTTCTGGAGGATATGGAGGACAGAAAAAGTGATGCCATCATCACCTGGAGCCATTACCCTACCCCTAGCGAGGACCCGTTGCAATTCATCGTCAATTATAGCCACACCATCCTCATCGTCTGTCCTCAGTAAAGCGGTGGTGAGACGGAGAGTACGAAAGTTTTTCTGGGTGGATAGCACATCCTGTATGTATGCGGGAAGGGCGCAAGCCCGAGACTGTGCAGACCAAGCATCTACAAGATCCTGTGCATACTGTGCTGGACGGTGGTGGAGGACACTAGGGGGTTTCTTCTTAACAACCTTGTTGATAAGGCGCCTCATGGAACCAACAGTCGTTTGATGGTTGATGCTATTGGTAAGTTTATGCCACGATTCGGTATAAACACAGTGCTGGAAAGCAACTAGACCATCCCTCGACAATCGATACCGATGGAGACTCTCGGGGGAAGGTCGTCTTTGAAGGACAAAACCGTCTTCCACCGCCTTCCTCTGCCTGAGCGATGCGATTATCCAGTGTCCAGGTGTGGGCATCATGATGGTGCATAATGTGTGGCCTACTGACATGATGGGTGTAGAAGTCATGCATGGAGCTGACAGGTGATGAATACAACTTTTCGCGACAATGAAGGTTGAACCCGGGAAGGAGGTTGGTCATATAGGAGATGTATGTAGGGCAGTACTTGGGTGAGATTGCAATGCGAGTGCATCTGTGTACAGGACAAGGTGCAGCAGGGAGGGAATAATGAAGGCTGAGAGCAATGTGATCAGAAAACAGCACAGTGATAGATGAACACTTGTCCTGGGACGTCACGAGGCCGGATGTAAGGACGTAATCCAGTGTGCCTCCTCAAGAGTGTGTGGCCCCACCGGTGTCCCAGAGGGTGAGCTGATTACGATGAACATACTCAAGAAGTTTAGCCTCGTTATGGTTAACGGTGGCAGAAAGGTCCCCCAAAGCAGGGTGTCGGGCATTATATCATGCCATGGATGGTGGGAGCTGGGAGAGCAGCTGTATTCAACCTGCCTGGTGCAGAGTACATGTTGCACAACCGAATTGTGCCGCTTCCAGTGGTGACCTCAAGAAACTGGAAGGTTGTCTCGTCGTCTACAGAGCTTTGGAGGAATCGGTGCTGGATGAAGGAGTGGACATACGTGACAAGTCCATTCCTAACTCGATGGACGTAAAAAAAATAACCACTGAGAGTGAGGCAAGGTAAAAGTTAAGGTAAAGGTGGGAACAGACGCCATGAGGCACTTAGGCACATTGCTCATCTATATACGGTATCTTAGGTCTTTGAGCCTGTGGTGGGTTGTTCACGTATTATTCTGGAATTCATGGCCAGTGCACAGTTACCACAGTTACCACCACCAGATGTTTCTCAAGGTACTCAGTTTACCCACCAGCTCACAAAGAGTGAGTGGATACTCGTTGAGTGGCGCCAGCTACCCGCATCAGGATTCAAACCCTGACGTTATCAGGCCGACATCTTTCGTTACCAGCAATGCTAACCACTCACCTCATATGCATCTTTCATGTCTGAATGCATCCTGGAGGCCATGAATCTTTTTAAAATCCAGTTACTATGCATTACTCTCTTTCTCCCCTGTCAGTAGCAAATGCAACATATTCCTGACAGCAGTTCTGACAACAGTAATGTTTTTAATAATAAGATGGGACCGATAACTGGCAGCAGCTGGAGAAGGAAATTCATGTTTAAATACAACCACGCTTATACTTTCTTTATATTCATATTATTGTTTGGGAACGAATCAGTTTTTCCACGGTGATGGAAGAAATGAATAGCATCAAAGATATGACAAATTACAGTTTTGAATAGATCAAAAGCTCCGTTAACATTCTGAAGCTCGTGAATAAAGGGGATATGGACACTGTGAAGGACGCTGGAGAAGATAAATCAATTACGGTAATGAAACCATGTAAAGGGAGGAGGGCGGTGTTACTAATCTGATCAGAGTCCTAACATCAGAGGAAGGATGGAGAACACATCCTTCTTCTCCTGAATTGCCATGGTAATGCTTTTTCTGCTACATTTGAGGTTATTTACTTCCGTTTAGTGAGTTTTTAACGACTAGCAACAAGAATCGAGAAAAAAATGTTGATAAAGAAGGCTGATTTTGCTACTTTGGTCAGAGAACTGGCATCAGAGGGAAGAGAGAGAGAGACAATACATCCTCTCTTCCTGACTGACAAGTTTTCACTTTTTCTGCAAGATCTGGCTATTTACTTCCTTTTAGATCCAATTATTTTCTGGATATTTTTGTAACAAGTATCGAAAGCAATATTAGCGATTTAGTGAATCTGGATTTGGATGTGCGGGAAGGTGTTAGGAGAAGTAACCTGAGATAGTTTGGTCATGTGCAGAGATTGGAGAATGTGAGACTGACTACGAGAGTGTGAGTGAGGCAGAAGGAGAGAGAGGAAGACAGACCAAGGATCAGATGGATGAGTGAGTTAGAGAATCATACAAATAAGAGTGGTGTGGGTGGATGTAGGTCAGCCTGATGCTGGAGGACAAAAAATAAATGAATGAAAGAAAGAAAATGTGGCATGGCGGCGCAACAGCAGAGGTCATATGCCGCCGAACATGAAATTAAACGAAAGTAAAAATGTATAAAAAAACGATAAAAAGCCGAGATAAACAATGCATAAAACAAATGAACAATATAAAAGAATAAAAGAAACCAAAGCTAAAAAACATGGTGGAAGGATATGGGTTAAAATTAGAACACTATCATTAAAATACAAACTAAATTATGGAAAAGCCCTACAGCTTGTGGAGAAGGCCAGAACTCAACACAAAAGAGAAGGTGCCTCCCCACATAGTACAAGCCTCTTCCCCAAGAACCAAGGATAGAATGTACAATCCATCGGCACCTCGGCACCTGGAAAGGTACTGCCGACGAAGGTCCCCAAGACTGGGGCATTCAACAAGGAGATGCTGCACAGTCAAAGGAACCAGACAGTCATCGCAATAGGGAGGGGGCGCCCTCTCCATTAAAAAACCATGAGTCAGCCTAGTATGGCCGATCTGGAGACGAGACAAAGCTGTTTCCCACTGTCGGGACAGTCCCACATATCCCCCATCGTCCAGGTTCCTACGAATGCTGCGGAGTTTGTTCGCCCTTGCTGCATCCCACCTCTGCTGTCAGCAGAGACGGACAGCCTCCACAGTGGCTCCACATAAATCCTCGGATGGGACACAGTATTGAGGAGAGGAAGGTCGAGAGGCAGCAGCTCTCCCCAAAGAGTCAGCACGCTCATTGCCCATGACCCCCACATGTGCAGGAACCCAACACAGTTGTACAGAGTATCCTCGCCTACATAATAAGAAGAGCCACTCCAAGACAGACAAGACCAGGGGATGTGATGGGAAGCCACAAGACAAAGCTTTTAGGACACTGGCTGAGTCACTAAAAATGGTAAAAGAAGCTGGAGGAAAGCTAAAAATCAATTCAACTGCAACTAAAATGGCAGTAAGTTCAGCAGTAAAAACAGATGCACAAGGAGGGAGACTCCCACCACGGCTAAAATCACGAAAGATGACACCAAAGCCTGTCCCCACATGGGATTTAGAGCCATCAGTATATACAGGGATCGAGTCATTGTGAGCAGAGGCATGTTCTTAAAAAAAAGACAAAGCTGCCTGTGAGGAAAGAGAGGCCTTCCTCTCAAGGAAGTGGTCACATCATTGTATCTCGGGAAGAAGCCAGGGGGCCACTCGGGGGACACGCACAGGGCAAACAGGAGAGGACTGGACACCCAACTCCTCCATGGCAGCCCTCACTCTGTACTCGAACGGGTGTGGATAGCAAGGGTGGGTGTCATAAACGGGGAGAAGAGTGATCTCAGAGACAGCCTGACAACTCAGTGAGGCTGGAAGACGGTGAAGGCGGTGCCAACACTGCACCATTAAGGACTGGCAGCAGAGATCCAGTGGTTGTTCGTTCGCATCAACCACCCCGCTGAGGGGGGTCACCTTGACGTGGTGGCGGGGCTTGAAGCGTGGCTGGCAGTGTCACCTACTTTGGAGGCATGCATACCTTTGTAGGGTTCGGCATTTGTCAGTGTCGTGGACCAAGCACCCCCTACAACACTGGTGGAGGAGCCCTGCTGGTGATGCTAGTCCCTGCCCACTTGCCATCTAGGGCAGAACTGTTGCCTCCCCACGTGTTTGCCATGTGTGGCGTCCCGTAATGCTGGGAGACAGGAGTCCTGGAGATTGAGCAATGCTGCACGGTGTGCCCTGCAGCTAGCAATACACCTCTTTGGTCCCTTATTCTGGCTAGACGGGCGGCCTGGTTGGGCCCGACCAGGTCAATCGGCTGGTCATGCGTTGGCTAGTGTCAAGTGGGCACTGGGGGACCTGGTGGCTCCTATCGTTCTGGAGTCACCCTTGCCCAGGTCCCCCGGTGGTTACCCACATATACTCTCCTGCTACCTCTGGGGTCGCCAGTGGTGTTGTCCCTGGCATACGACCTCCCCTTGCTGGGCTCCATGGTGCGTGGAAGGGTGGAGGAATGAAGTTACTTAAAGTCATATTATAGCTGAATCTCCCTGCATTTTTGGTACTCGTGTGGTAGGTGGCCGGGCCCACGAGTCCCTATCAACTGGTCACGTTGGTGATCCTGTCGACCCTGTACCACGTAAGGGGAAGGAGCGCTTTCGAGGGAGCAGCACTCAGCCCTCCAGGAATGCTCTGTCACCCTTCACTGAGACAATATCTGGCGTCTTTCTACCTGACCAATATAAGAAATTCATAGTTTTGAGTTTGGCTGATGGTTCCTTTTTCAGGGACCACAATGTGTTTAAGGTTCGCTGTGACCTGGTCAAGGCTTGTGGATCATCCCCAAAGGTCACTCCTTATAGAGCCCAGGGATGCAGACCAAAGTGCCCGCATCCATGCCATCAAATGTTTAGCCTCCTGTGATGTCACAGTCACCAGTCATTTCACCCTGAACCAGACTTGGGGTGTTGTCTTCTCCAAAGAGTTCCTTAGGTACTCAGAGGAGGACCTCCTGGATGGGCTGAAAGACTAGTGAGTGATGAAGGTGGAGAGGGTAAAGAAAAAGGTAAATGGGATATTAACCGGCACACCATCACTACTTGTCACCTTTGATCGGTTGACATTGCATGATGTCTTAGAGGCAACTTACTACCGCCTTCGGGTTAAGGCACATGTGCCAAGACCTAGGCAGTGCTTTCATTGCCAGAGATTTGAGCATGTCAGCAGCTCTTGTCATAGGAACATCCAAGGTCTCCCACAGGTGTGCGTTAATTGTGGTGGCAATTCACATGGCGAGATGGACTGCCCGAATCCCCCCTCATGTATCAACTGCCATGGTGCTCACCCAGCTTCATCAACACAGTTTAACCAGTACAGGTTTGAGAAAGAAGTCATATCAGTTCGAACCCATGAGAAGATTTCTTTTGGAGAGGCAAAGGAAAGGGTCAAAGGGATGTTTATCCACCCCGGAGTCACTTTTGCTTCAGTTCTCTCATGGCGTAAGGAGGTCCGACAGTACAACAAGACAACACTTCATATTGCCCCACCTACTTCCCAGGATAATCAGTCATCACAGACGTCCCAGTTGGGGGATGCTGCTGTGACAGCAACACATGGGAGAGGTCCCATTCCAGTAGCCATTCCTTCAACTTGTGATATGCAGAATGCTGTTCCCATGGTTAGTACTACTCCAACTGTTTATGCCCCCACTTCGGTGGCTGAAAACTTACACACTTCTATGGTGGTGATGGAAATCCACGTTTACCGGACTCCTTCTCCTGTACCTGGCAAACGTCACTGTTGTTCGTCAAAGTCATCTGAGCATGATGACAGGCCACCTAAGATCTCTGTTGCTGAACCTTCTGTCGACACCTCTCCTGTTCCCTTGCCCAGAAGGCTGAGGGATCTAGTCAGGTCACATCTGAAACTGATGGTTTACCTCTGGTCCTGTCCCCACCTGGGGATGTTTGGTGGAAAGCTCGTTGGTGCTTCAGATCTGAAGCATGGGATGGCCCCCTCAAGAGATTCAAGTCCTGTGGACTCTACTTCCACTTCTGGGGCTTCTGGTGGAAGCACCGACTGTCCTACATCTTCAAAGGTGGCCCCCAAGCTGCCTTCCAAACATACTGGTATGTCCACTCCAAGAAGGAGTGTTGTAAAACTTACTTCCTCGTCCTCACGTTTGCCTTCGGATGTTAGACAGAGGGTGCGGGTTTCTGGTGCTGGGCAGGCTCCTCCAAAGAGCTTTCATAATCATCAATCCAAACCCAGTCGGTAGGCAAGGTTATCTCGCCCCTCATCCTGATTCTTCCTTCACTATGGATACTATGGCATTCTCACCCAGTATACTACAATGGAATTGTAGAGGAGCCATGGCAAATTGGGAGGAATTGCAGTTATTACTCTCTGCTCTGAACCCACTATGTGTCTGTCTTCAGGAGACAATGGTGGGGGACAGACAGTTCCCTTCTATTAGGGGGTATGAGGTCTTCCATGCATCTCCTTCTGGTGTCACAGCAGTGGATGTGCAGTTTTGTGCCGTTCTGATGTCCCCTTTATATCCTTTGTGATACAGTCTCCCTTCCAAGTTCTAGCAGTACAGATGCACTTTGGGAGGCGCTATACCATCTGTTGTCTGTATCTTCCACCTTCCATTCCTGTTATGTGTGCTGATCTAGAAACCCTTATCAGCCAACTTTCACCCCCTTTCTTACTCCTTGGTGACCTTAATGGCCACCATCTTTTGTGGGGTGACTCACTTTCAAACCCCAGGGGTGATCTTCTTGCGTCTTTGGTTGGGGATTTAGATTTGGTTGTCCTAAATGATGGGAGGCCGACCCATTTTCATGTTCAGACTGGCACATATTCTATCACTGACCTTACCATCATCTCCTCTGACTGTGCCCTTGATTTTTCTTGGAAGGTTTTGGATGATCTACATGGTAGTGACCATTATCCTGTGATGGTCCAATCTACTCACTCTGTTCCTGCAGCCCGTATGCCACGCTGGTGTCTGAATAGGGCTGATTGGTCTCTCTTTGAGGAACTATGTGTATATTGCCAACAGGGTTACTGATTTTTCAACTACCGATGATGCCGAATGTTATTTTACTAGGACCATTTTCTCAGCAGGGGTTCATTCCATCCCACGGACTTCTGGTGTTTTTTTCCTGGAGACCTGTGCCATGGTGGAATGATGACTGCTCCATAGCAAAGGGAGCTTACAAAGCAGCTGCCCGTCGTTTTTTTGCCAATCGTAATGTTGTTTTTCTAAAAGTCCAGTTTCGCAAAGCACGTGCTCACTGTAGATCGGTCATGAAGAATGCTCGTCATAACTTGTGGAGGTCATATGTTTCTACAGTTACAGCCTCGACTCCAATGTCTATGGTGTGGAAAAAGGTGCGCAAGATTTCTGGTAGGTTCTTGCCCCCCTCTCCACCGGTATTACGACTTCACGGAGAACTTGTGTCTGCACCAGATGCAGTAGCGTCTGCTTTTGCAAATCAGTTTTATGCTGTCTCAAAAAAGGATCCTTCTCAGCCATTTGCTACCTTTCGTAGGAATCAGGAGAGGCTGGGTCTTGACTTTCACTCTCGTGGCGGAGAGACTTCAGCCTCCATGAGCTGCATGATGCCCTCTCAGAGTGTCATGACACTTCTCCTGGGCCTGACGACATTCCATAGGCTATGCTCCGTCATCTGCCGATTAATTCACTTCAGTTTTTATTGGACCTCTTGAACATGGTTTGGAGTGAGGGCTCTGTTCCCAGGAGTTGGAAGTTCGGTATTGTCCTCCCCATTCCCAAGCCTGGTAAAGACCATTCCCAGGTCATCAACTATCGCCCTATCACTTTAACATCATGTGTCTGCAAGCTGTTCGAGAAGATGATCAATGTCAGGCTTATGTGGTTTCTGGAGAAGGGCTGCTTTCTCTCTCCGTCGCAGAGTGGTTTCCATAACTTACGGTGCACTTCAGACAACCTTATCAGGCTTGAGGCGTCGATCTGTGAAGCTTTTGCTTCTTAGCAACATCTTGTGGTTGTGTTCTTTGACCTTGAGAAGGCTAATGACACTGCCTGGCGCCATGGCATCCTCCAACAACTTCATGCCTAAGGTTTACATGGTCGTGTGCCTGTGTTGCTTGGAGACTTCTTGTCTGATCGTGTGTTTAGGGTCCGCTTGGGTTCTACCCCTCTCTCTGCCACTGTGCCAGGAGGAAGGTGTCCCACAGGGGAGTGTCTTAAGTGTTTCCCTGTTTGCGGTGGCCATCAATGGTATCATTGACACTGTGCCTGCTGGGGTATCCTCATTCCTTTATGTGGATGACTTAGCTATATCGTTTTCTGGCTCCCTCATGTCTGCTATTGAGTGGTGTATGCAACTTGCTTTGGACAAGATTTCTACCTGGGCAACTTCCAAGGGTTTTCGGTTTTCCCCTTTTAAGACTGTGGCTATGCACTTCTGTCGGATGAGAGGGGTACACCCGGACCCCGATCTCCAGCTTTATGGCAGGAGACTCCGTTGTGTGACAGAGACGAAATTCTTGGGCCTGATGTTTGACTGCCGTTTGACATGGGTTTCACACTTGGCAAATCTTAAAACATCATGTATGAAGGCTCTCAGTCTATTGAGGGTTCTGTCCCATACCTCTTGGGGTGCTGATCGGAGGACGCTCTTGCATTTGTTTCAGGTTTTTCTAACCTCTAAGCTCTCATATGGCTGCAAGGTATACTCCTCTGCCACAGAGTCCAGACTAAAAACTCTAGATGCTCTCTACCATGCTGGTCTTCACCTCACAACTGGGGCTTTTCGGTCATCTCCAATTCCCAGCTTGTTGGTGGAAGCTGGTGTGCCTCCCTTAGATTTACTGCATCAGTCTGTTGCAGCACGGTGCTGGCTCCGGATTCGTCGCCTTCCAAACTCACTTGTCTGCGAATGTGTGATGAAACAGTCTTGTTTTTTGTATTATAGTGGACATCCTCGCATGCCTCACCCGTTTGGCTATAGGGTTTGGGATATTATGGAGGAGTTTGGTTTGTCAGCAGTATCCGTCAGTCCTGTTCAGATCCCGAGGGTTGCGCCATGGATATTGCCCAAAGTAACTTTCTGCAGGTCTTTTGCAGACTCAGAGGATTCTGTCGCTCCTCAGTGTCTTTTACAGTTATTTTTAAAACATTCTTCTAGTCATGGTGGTTCTGTACCTGTGTATACTGATGGCTCTAAATCCGCATCTGGTGTTGGTTTTGGAGTGGTATTTCCCAATTTTAGCCGTGGAGGTAGTCTTCCTTTGGTTGCCTCAGTTTTTACTGCAGAGTTGTCAGCTATCGTTTAAGCCCTGAAGTTGGTGTTTGTTCACCCTGACTATTATTTTACTATTTTTAGCGTCTCTCAAGGGGCACTTTTGGCCCTGGACTCTTTTAACTCTTCCCATCCTATAGTTTAACTATCTTGGAGTGGCTGTTCCTCATTCGTCGCCGGGGGAAGAGAGTGGAATTTTGTTGGGTTCCCGCACATGTTGGTGTGGTGGGCAATGAGAAGGTGGACGCATTGGCCAAGGCTGTGGCTTCACAACAGCCCCCAACCAAATATCTGATTCCTGCTTCTGGTGTAACACCTTACTTGCGGTATAGAATTCATACATGTTGGCAGAGACGCTGGGATGGTATTGCTCATAATAAACTGAAAGAGGTCTTTCAGAGAGTGGTTGTGCCAAGGGTTCTTCCTTCCATGCCTCGGCGATTGGAGGTGGCTCTTGCTAGGCTTCGCATTGGGCACTCTTGGCTTACACATGGGTTCCTGATGAGTGGTGAGACCCAACCGTACTGTGATGATTGCCTTCTTCCCCTGACTGTCCGTCACTTGCTGGTCGAGTGTCCAAGTTTCAGGGACCTGCATCAGAGATTCCTCCATAAGCATAGATGGGCAGATGGTGCCTACTGTCTCTCCTCAATGCTTGATGGAGCCTATAGCGATTTTACTGATGTTTTTAGTTTTCTTCAGGAGGCAGGCCTACTTTCACTTTTATAAGGAATTGATATTTTCTTTTAAAATTCTTTTATTATTTTCAGTGTTTTATTTTTAGTAATAGTTATTAACTTTATTTTGATTATGCACTATTTATTTGCTGCGTCTTTTAGCTTGTTGTCCGGCGGCATATGACCCTGGCAGTTGTGCCACCGGTTCCTACTACGATCAATCAACCAACAGGCTTTCAATCGGCGAGGACCGGAAAGCCCCAGTTGACAGGCGAATCCCAGCATGATGGACAGAATTTAGTGACCGCAGCCGTGCCTCAGTAGCAGAGGAGTACACCACACACCCATAGTCCAATTTGCTCCTAGCTAAGGCATGGTAAAGTCAGAGCAGGATGGTTCTGTCAGAACCCCAAGACAAGTGAGATAGGGTCCTTAAGAGAGACAGGGCATGGAGGCATGAGAGTCGTAATGAACGGATATGAGGTACCCATGTCAGTCTCCTGTCGAAGACAAGTCCGAGAAACCTTGTTTCATCGACACATTGCACCCAGTGACCATATAACTGGAGATCTGGGTCGGCGTGAACTCCTCTCAAGCGGCAGAAATGCAAAGTCACCATCTTTGTTGGGAAGAAACGAAAGCCGTGCACTGTGGCCCACCGAGAGACCCTGTCCAGAGTGAGCTGCATGCGACGTTCAGCCACGGACATTCGGGAAGCAGCATAACATAGAGCCAAATCATTAACATACAGTAAGGCTGACAACCCTTCTGGAATAGAGAACACTATACCGTTCAATGCTATTGCAAAAAGGGTCACACTGAGGACAGACAGACAGAGACAGACTGAGAGACAGGAAGAAAGACAGAATGAAGCAGACAGACAGACAGACAGACAGACAGACTGAGAGACAGGAAGACAGACAGAATGAAGCAGAGAGACAGACAGACAGACAGACAGAAATAGACAGACAGACAGACAGACGGACAGAAAGAGACAGACAGACAGACAAACAGAGTGGCTAGGGACGAGAGGCCAGAAGAGATGGGCTGGGGACGTGCCTGATGTATCATAATTATTCTTTCGTCTTGCGCGTTCCCAGCCCGTCTCCTTGACTCTTGTCCCCAACCACTCCCTCCACTCCCTTCTCTCTCTCTCTCTCTCTCTCTCTCTCTCTCTCTCTCTGGATGGGTGACTTAAAACACACACACACACACAGTCAACGGCCTCTCTCTCTCTTTCTCTGGATGGGTGACTATTCAAAAACGCACACACACACACACACACACACACACACACACAAGTATTCTAAGGTAGGACTTTATGGTGTGGAAGGGAGTGTGTGTGTGTGTGTGTGTGTGTGTGTGTGTGTGTGTGTGTGTGTGTGTAACACACTCTAACCAAGGCAAGACTATGAATATTGTCCACTATACTCTTTTTACTCTAACTTGGCCTAAAACTCCCCTATTTCTGTCCTGAATGCTGAGTTGTAGCAATAGATGAACACTGGAAGATGATGCTGGTCACGAAGAAGTGCTGAGGCAAGGTTGTAGAGCCATAGCATTGTACTTTCTGCCACTGAACTACGTGATATCAGCTGCAAAAGAACGAAAATTTGGGCCAAGTGTAAGTGAAAAGAATATATCTCCTGCAGTTTACCCCTGGGGGTAGGGGGGTTTTCCAAGAATACTCCCCCAGTATCCCTGATTGTCGTAAAAGGCGACTAAAAGGGTTGGCGGAGGGTTAGTGCCCCTTCCCGGAAAACAACTAACTAAAAAAACAAACAATAAGCCTCGGACAAGGACTGATCAAACGATGACAACCAAGGACCGGACAAAGGACATGGTAATTAGAACTTGGAATGTAAGGGGAGCGAATGATGAGGTGAAAGAGAGAGAGATTGTCCAGGTGCTTCAGGGTGCGAAAGTGGATGTATGTGGAATAACTGAAACAAAATGGAGAGGAGAAAGTGTGAGAGAATGGGAGTATGGATGGGGTATATATGCAGGAGTAGGTGAGAATGAGAGGCCAAGGAAGGAGTATGTATAGTTGTGAGAAAAAGATGGAAGAGGAGCATAAGACAGTATGGATCAGTTGGGTCAAGGATTGTGTGGGTAAAGTTGAAAGTTGGAATACAAATGTGAGTGATTGTGTGTATGTATGCACCAACGCAAGATCGTGCTAGAAGAGTGAAAGAAGAGTTCTGGACAACTGTAGAAGTGTGCATGGAAAAGTTTGGAAGGAATGAGAGAGTGTTTTTGATTGGTGACATGAATGGTAAAGTTGGGAATGTGAAGGTGGATGGAATAGTTGGTGAGTTGGGTGTGCCTGCTGAGATAGATGAGAATGGGAGTGCGTTAGTGGACATTTGTGCTGGGAGGGGGTCGGTGGTAGCCAATACCCTCTTCAGGCATAAAATGATTAGGTATACATGGCGAGTGATGAGAAGGGTGGGTGGTGAACTGAATGAAAGGAAGGCAATGATTGATTATGTGTGTGTGGATGAAAGGATGCGAAGATGTGTAATGGATGCAAGAGTTTATAGAGGTTGGGGGAGTGGACTTTCTGACCACTACTTGGTGGTGGCCAGAATTAGAATTCAAGTAAGATGGAGGAATAGAAGAAGGGAAAGACGAGAGGAAGGAGTAGTTGCAAGGAGAGTGGAAAGGTTACAAGAGGATGAGAAAAAGACAGAGTATAAGAGAGAAGTGGAGGAACGATTGGGCAAATATGAATTGGAGCAGATGGGAGACGTCGAAGGTGTGTGTAGGATATTTACAGAAGAAATATGTGCATGTGATGTGGTGTGTGGAAGGAAGAGAAGACGGAGGAGGGTGCAAGGAACAGCGTGGTGGACTGAAGAGGTGAAACAGGCTGTGGCACAAAAGAAGAAAGCATACAATGAATGGATGAGAAACAGGGGCGTGGAAGAAGTTGAGAGGCGGAAGAGAGAGTTATATGTAGAAAGAAAGAGAGAGGTGAAAAGATTAGTAAGAGAGAATAGGAAGAGAGTGGATGAGGAATTTGGAAGAAAGTTGAGTGTAAAGTGGAGGGACTGTAAGAAAATGTTCTGGAGAGAGGTAAAAAGAGTAAGACAGGGTGGAAGTGAAGTTAGCAGGGGAGTGAAAGATAAAAGTGGTAGATTACTAGTGGAGAAGGGAGAAAAATGAGCAGATGGAGAGAACACTTTAAGGAATTGTTGAACGTAGAGGAAGGAAGTAATGCGAGTATGAGTGGCTGGGGAATGGCTGGGAGAAGGAGGGAGGTGAGAAGACAGGAAGAAATCAGTAGGATAGAAGTTGTGGAAGCAATGAAGAAAGTTAAATCGGGGAAAGCCCCAGGAATTGATGGAGTGTGTGGTGAAATGTTGAAGCATGGGGGAGAGATAGTAGTAGAATGGATGTAGAAGATGTGCAGATTGGCCTGGGAGGAAGGTAGAGTCCCGGAGGATTGGAAGTCAGGTATAATTATTCCCTTGTACAAAGGAAAAGGGGAAAAAGAAGTGTGTGGTAATCATAGGGGCATTTGTCTTCTTAGTATAATAGGAAAAGTGTATGGTAGGATACTTATTGACAGAGTTAGAGAAAGAACAGAGAAATTAGTTGGAGAAGAACAGGGAGGCTTTAGGAAGGGAAGAGGTTGTGTAGATCAGATATTCATTCTTAGATCTTTAGTGGAAAAGTTTCTAGAGAAGGGAAAGAAGTTGTATGCAGCTTTGATGGATTTGGAGAAAGCATATGACAGGGTGGATAGACAAGGATTGTGGAAAGTGTTAAGAATATATGGAGTAGATGGGAAGTTGTTGAATGCTGTGAAGAGTATGTACAATGGTGTGAAGGCTGCAGTGCGTGTGGATGGTGAACTAAGTGAATTTTTCTCTTTGAAAGTTGGGTTGAAACAGGGATGTGTCATGTCTCCATGGTTGTTCAATCTGTTCATGGATGGGGTAATAAAAGAGGTACAAGGTAGGGTAGTGGATGTTGGAGTGGCCCTGGTGAGAGAGGATAGTGTTTGGAAACTCCCTGTACTGTTGTTTGCAGATGATACTGTGTTGTTGAGTGAAGACGAAGGGGAGCTGCAAGGCTTGGTGGATGAGTTTGAGAGAGTGTGTAAGAAACGGAATCTAAAGGTGAATGTAGGGAAGAGTAAAGTGATGGTATTTGAGAGAGGTGAAGTCAGTGAATGTACCTCCAGGTTGGATGGTGAGGAATTGGAAAATGTGAGTACGTTTAAGTACTTGGGTAGTGTGATGGGTAAGGATGGAGGTTTGGAGGGTGAAGTGCTTGAAAGGGTACAGCAGGGAAGAAAGGTTGCTGGTTCTTTGAAAGCAGTGATAAGCAACAGGGAAGTGAGCATGGAAGTGAATAAATTACTACATGACAGTATTGTGATACCACCTCTAACGTATGGAAGTGAAGCTTGGATGTTGTTGGAAAGACACAAGTCAAGAGTGAGAGCAGTGGAAATGAGTTATTTAAGAGGGACCTGTGGAGTCACATGGAGAGACAGGCTGACGAATGAGGATATAAAGGAGCATTGTGGTGTTGATGTGGATGTGATAAGAAGCGTTATGAGGAACACACTGAGGTGGTTTGGCCATGTGGAGAGGATGGAGGGTGAAAGACTGACGAAGAGAGTGTATGTGAGTGAGGTGGAGGGGGGAAGAGGGAGGGGGAGGCCGAGGATGAGATGGAGGGATGGGGTGGAGAGGTATATGAGAGAGAGGGGTGTGAGTTGGGAGCAGGGCAGTGAAATGGTGGGGGACAGGGCGACTTGGAGGCGATTTGTTTGTGGCCACCCCAAACGGGATTGAGGCGTCTGGCAATAGATAGATAGATAGTTTATATATAATGTTTTTTTTACGAACATTTATATCAAGTTACCTTTTTTCCTTCATAATATGTAAGAACGACGTCGAACCAAGTTTTTGAAAAGATCCAGGAATGTAAGAGTTCTCTGTGGTAAGAAATTAAGGAGAAAAGTGTTGTGGGTGTTCGCGGAGCATTGCGGTGAGATGTGCAGGCACACACATGACTGTACACACACACACACACACACACACACACACACACACACAATACTCTCTAATGGAACTTGCTGGTCGGGTAAAGTGTGTATGTAACTCGTGGTGTGAGAGGTTGCCATGGTAACACACAGGCACCTCCCACTAGTCAACCAAAGACTTCCTTAGCGATATATTTTTGGACAAGGCTGATTAAGATCCTTTTGTACGTTTTTTATGCAGATTATGGTAAAGCTTGAGGTATTTATACAGCACAGTAGGACAGCAAGGTGTAATAAGCAAAATAAATAGCTAAGGAAGAGGTGCTAGGGAGTTGTGGAATGAGTTTATAGCTGTAATTTTTATCAGAGCGTTCCATTAGGCTGTATGTATAGCTTATCAGACTTAACATGGCTGAGATCTTATATTTGCTGCTTATTTCTCATAGCATAATTACAGGCAGAAGAAGACGATAACACGGCTCTACATATCTTCAACAGCACTTTTTCGTGACTAGCATCATATTCTAATGTCAGGCTCTTGTTACAGCTCAGCATTCAAGATGGAGAGATGGCAATTTTAGGCCAAGTTGAAGTGAAGTTTTATATCCATTCCATATCATCTTTTCGTGACTATACCGGTCTTCCTCTAACACGGGCCGGTTTTCCATCCCTGTGTAGGTCATTTTACTCATTTCACGTAGCCCAGTGCCAGGAAATGACAATGGTATGGTTCTATATCCTTTACATAGCACTTCTTGTGACTAGCATCATATTTTGGTTTTAATGTATTGTTACAACTCAGCATTCAGGATGGAGAGATGGTAATTTTAGGTCCATTTAGGGAAAAGAGAGTATAATTCTATATTCTAATGTTAATGTATCCTTACAGCTCAGCATTTAAGGTGAGGAGATGGCAATATTAGGCAAAGTGAAAGTGAATAGAGTATGGTAAACATCTAAGTATAATTTCTGACTTTGTTTGCTACGGTCCCTGATGCTTCTTCTACGACGGTTTTCTCTCATGCACTCAGCCTCCTAAGACCCATCCCCAGCTGAATAAAATCGTCTGGAGTCTAATAAAAGAAAAGTACTAGAGTTGTCACGATCATAGGAGGGTTAATATTTACAGCATGAACGCTCTCAGACACTTATAAATAGCTCACAGGTGCATAATAGCCTCTTGTAGTAGCTAGAATAAAATATTAGAGTTACCTTGAAGATGAGAGGGCCTCCGTGCCCTCTAGTGGTTGTAAAAGTAGTTGGGTAAAGTTTCACACGAGTTTCTGGGCTGGACAAGCATGGCATTCCATTGGTCAGTCAGTGGTACTCGGACGATAAGAGGGTGAGGCTGTGTCGGCTCCGTCTCCTGCTGTAAGTGTTAAATTTTACTGTTTTGGGCGCTGATACACACAGGCACTGATACACACAGGCGTTGATACACACACACTCAGATATGAGCACATAGATATACGCACAAAATGATGCACACACACATGTTCACGCTTATACTAACACACACACACACACACACACACACACACACACACACACACACACACACACACACACACACACACACACACACACACACACACACACACACACACACACACACACACACACACACACACACACACACACTGAACACAAACAATAAACACGCACACACTGAACACGTACACACTGAACAAGCACAATTTGACTAAGTACACACTGAACACACACAATTTGACTACGTACACAGTACGTACACACTGATGCACGCACACACCGATGCACGCTACGCTGCGGCATGTATGCGCTAAACGCGCGCACACGGAGCAGGCACACACTAATGCACGCACGTATTCATTCACGCAAACACTGATACAAGAACTGATTAGAGCACGCACGCACACTAATATACGCACACACTGATACACACAGGCACTGATACACGCACACTCAGATACGAGCACAGATACACGCACACAATGATGCACACACACAAGTTCACGCACATACACACACACACACACACACACACACACACACACACACACACACACACAACCACTAAACAGGTGGTGAGTCATATTTAGCTGACGTGTCGGAGTGTGGAGATAGACAGATAGGAAAGAGAGAAAGAGAGAGAGAGAGAGAGAGAGAGAAAGCGGGGGTGGGGGAGGGGCATGAGGTAAGTCAGGCAGGGAGGAGGAGGGTAGACTGCTGTTGTTCGTATTCCTCCTCCAAATTCCCCTATTCGTCAACGCGATAGGATGGCCGGGGATACTGTAGAGATGGAAGGCAAAAGTGGCAGGAGATAAATTATATAAAATGGTGATCCCTGAACCTCACCTGTATCGAATCGTTCGTGTCGTATCCTTTTTAAAGGATCTAACATGCTTGCGTGCGTCGTCGGCCTTGGTCACATCATGGCGGCTCTCCACACTGCACAATCTTTTGCAGCCTCCCTATTCACTCCCTTATCCCTGAAGTCACACACTGTGACCTCGTCGCAGGCCTATTCCGGTCTGCCTCTCGCAGCCCTATCTCCGATGTTCACACCTCTCTCTCCTCACCCAGTTGTCATCCTCCATCCTCTTCACATGTCCTAACCACCTCAGCCTATCCCTCCTCATCACAACAATACACTTTTGTCCCATCCCTCCTCATAATTCGTCAATAGTAAACCTAGCCTCCCCCCAAACCCAGGCCTTGCATTTAAGTAAGAACTACACGACCATCTAATCATTGTTATTTCTGTACGAAATGTGTTGACTACGTAATCCTTGGTTAGGTAAAGATTCGTTTATTCCCCTGAACCAGAGTGACATCATTCTTATTTTATTCTTATTGTTATCAAGCCATTTTATTCGTCTTACGAGCAGCCTCTCGTACTAAAGATTTTATTAGCACTGCATCTGACTCCTTCAGTTTGAAAAGTGTACCCTAAGCTGAATAAAATCATCAGGCTGTTGCAAGAATATAATGAACGACGTTTCCTGGCTGAATGGATTAACACTAACATGATCATTTGTGTTTATCCGATTTATTCACCTTCTCGATGACTGACTGAAATTTTGGTAGTCATGGTCGGTGACAGGATGGGGTTTTGATCATAATGGCTTTCATGTTGGCTCTCATGACTGTACCGTTCACATATTTGTATAAAGATTGTGATTTACACCCTTCCTTGATCAGGGCATGCGTTCTGACGTCGTGCGTTGTGTGAACTACGGGTACGGGGGGAGGGGGGTGAAGATTGTCAGTACCCCATCCCCCCCAAGAAATTACTTAAAAGAAATAATTCGTGTACTCTATTGGATGACGTGGATGTGGACGTATTATAACTACATTTTTACACGGCACAGCAATTCCACTATGACACTAGCTGTTGACAATGGTGGTGCTCTTGGGCCTAAAGGAGCTTTTTTTTTTTCTGTGACAGTCCGTACTAAAAAATGAGTTCATTATTCACACCCGTCGGACATGGCAGATGATACAATAATCCTGGTTAACAGTTGTTTATTTCGAAGGTGCCCTGAGGTTTATGAAAAGTCCCAAACACTCCTTGCTAATTAAACAGCTGATGGAAAATATGTTAAATATCATTGTTAAATTTGCCAACATTTACAAACAACCACACTGATATATTTCCAGAGGAAGATTTTTGTGTTTTGGCGTCGTAGCAGTGGCTTATTGTACACACCATCTCTAAACTCCCACCTTCTCTATGCCCGCTACTCCAGTCCCCTTTCCCTACCCCTCACCTCTTCCCTACCTCCTCACCTCTTCCCTATCCCCTCACCTCTTCCTTCAATCCCCCTCCCCTCTTCCTTACCCCCTCACCTCTTTCCTACCCCCTCACCTCTTTCCTACCCCCTCACCTCTTCCCTACCCCCGTCCCCTCTTCCCTACCCCCGTCCCCTCTTCTCTACCCCCTCACCTCTTCCCTCTATCCCCCTCCCCCCTTCCCTACCCCCTCACCTCTTCCCTACCCCCTCACCTCTTCCCTACCCCCTCACCTCTTCCCTACCCCCTCACCTCTTTCCTACCCCCTCACCTCTTTCCTACCCCCTCACCTCTTCCCTACCCCCGTCACCTCTTCCCTTAACCCCCGTCCCCTCTTCCTTACCCCCTCACCTCTTACCTCTATCCCCCTCCCCCCTTCCCTACCCCCTCACCTCTTCCCTACCCCCTCACCTCTTCCCTACCCCCTCACCTCTTCCCTACCCCCTCACCTCTTCCCTATCCCCTCCCCTCTTCCCTACCCCCTCCCCTCTTCCCTACCCCCTCCCCTCTTCCCTCTACCCCTTCCCCTCTTCCCTACCCCCTCACCTTTTCCCTCTACCCCCTCCCCTCTTTCCTCTACCCCCTCACCTTTCCCCTCTTTCCTCTACCCCCTCACCTTTCCCCTCTACCCCCCTCACCTCTTCCCTCTACCCCTCTCACCTCTTCCCTACCCCTCACCTTTTCCCTCAACCCCCCTCCCCTGTTCCCTACCCCCCAGCTCTTCCCTACCCCCCCAGCTCTTCCCTACCCCCCACCTCTTCCCTACCCCCCCACCTCTTCCCTACCCCCTCATCTCTTCCCTACCCCCTCATCTCTTCCCTACCCCCTCACTTCTTCCTTCTACACCCCCCTCCCATCTCCCTGCTACCGGTCAAACCTCCCCTACCCTCACACCTCTGCTCTCCACCTCTCAGGTTGAATTTTTCCATTGACACGAAGAAAGAAGGGGATTTTCGCACGACCAAGCAGGCAGAGGATATTTACACGGCCAGGCAAGCAAAGGATAATTACATCGACACGACAGACGACAGGAGTGGGAAATAATAGCTTTCTTCACTAGTAAAAGGTATTTGAACCATTTTTAAACTTATTGAAATTTGATTTTTTTTTTTTCTGAGCTTTTCTCACATCGTACACTGTCATGCATTTTATTTATTGTTAAAAGAGTGATTTTCACACACACACACACACACACACACACACACACACACACACACACACACACACACACACACACACACACACACACACACACACACACACACGCACGCACACGCGCACGCGCATATGCACACGCACACACGCACACGCACACACGGACACGCGCAAATCTCTCTCTCTCTCTCTCTCTCTCTCTCTCTCTCTCTCTCTCTCTCTCTCTCTCTCTCTCTCTCTCTCTCTCTCTCTCTCTCTCTCTCTCTCTCTCTCTCTCTCTCTCTTCTCTCGCTCTCTCTCTCTCTCTCTCTCTCTCTCTCTCTCTCTCTCTCTCTCTCTCTCTCTCTCTCTCTCAAAAATTTTGCACGGGAGCACTGATAGCTGTGTGGTGGTTGTGACGGTGGTGATGTCAGCGGTGTTGGTGGTGGTGGTGTGTGGTTGTGATGGTGGTGGTAGTACGTGGTTGTGGTAGTGGTGATAATGTTATGCTGGTGGTTGTATTACGATAGAGTGTGGTTGTGATGGAGTGTGGTGGTTGTGGTGGTGGTGGTGGTAGTGTGGGTGTGGTGATGGTACAGTATGGCTGTGAAGAACTTAAAGGAAGGATGTGTGGAATGGGAAGGAATTGGGTGACAAGTTGGGGTTAGAAGACATTGACTTAAGTTTGCAATATAATGTTGGTGTTATGGAAAATAAATCTCTCAGGGAAATGCGCTACGAAGCCTCCTATGCCACCCAGAATACGGGACATAGGCTCAGCAGTAGCACATAGTGCTTACTTTGGCCTAATTGATATTTGCTCCACAGAAAACGATGGAAACGCCGGAGGACGAGATGTCAACCCTGGCCAGCGAGATGGCAACTGCAGGCGAGGGGGAAGGCGAAGCTGCAGCCCCAGACGACGAGATGGCAACCTCAGAAAACGACATGGCAACCTCAGAAGACATGGCAACCTCAGAAGAAGGAGTGGCAACTACGGAAGAAATGGCAACTGTAGATGACGAGATGGCCGCTCGAGAACATGGCAAGCCCTGCAGAGGAACTGGTGCAGCGTGTGTTGTAGCTTGTACTGATAGGTGATGTGGTAGGGAGGGTAGCAGCAGCTGTGGCGGCACCTGTATAGCGTTACTCTGGTAGGCATGGCATTCCGTAAGCACCTTTGATGTTCCTGTATTTCCCCAGGCGATGCAGAGACGGCTGCGAGGGAGAGACGAGATGGCCGAGAGACCAGGGGAGACCGGAGAGCCTGCAGGGAGATCGGAGCGCCGGACAGGACAGGTGACAGGTTGTATTTTTCTATGTATTTTCCTTTAGGGTGTGATTCTGTGTGCGTTTTTTTTGTGTGTGTGTGCGTGTGCGTGTGTGTGTGTTTAGTTCCCAGCATACTAGGCTGGGTGTGGCAGGTAGGTGGGTCTGGGGAGGGAGGTGGGGTGGGGGGAGTTGGGAAAGGGGGGACTTCTTCCACTTCCATCTTTCTCTCCGTCTGTCCTGTCTGCCTGTCCTCAGCGCAGCCGAACGTGCTGGGATGGTATGTCTGTCTGTTAGTGTCTGTCTGCTTTAGTGCTTCTTTCTCTTCCCCACCTTTACTTTTTTATGCGCTTCTTCTTTTTCTGTCGTTCTAGAGTGAGCGTGATGGAGAGAGGGTAGAGGGGCGAGTAGGAGCGAGGGAGCGAGTTGGAGATAGACATAGGACCTACTACATAATATTAATTGCTAAAGGTATCTTGCCCGTATTTAACTGATATGCTTTGATAATACTTGAAACATTTGCTCTAGTCCAATACTTTTGTGATATACTTTGAGATACTTATACTTTAATATATAAAATCTTCTGCCATTATACTTTAATATATAAAATCTTCTGCCAGTGTAACCTAACAGCTGCTGCCATTGCTACTTGTATACTTTGTAAATGTATTGTAATTGTAAACTCTTGTAAAACACTAAAGATAATAAAAGAATCAGCTGTATATCAACTTTACTTTGTCCTTTATTGTATTACAAATGACTAAAATTCAATATCACAGAAAAAGTAAAGTATGCAAAGAAAGCATACAATGATATACTCTAGTTCCCAAAGACATGGAACAGAGTACACAGTAGACTCCAGCACGTTAACTTGCTGGTATAAACTCATGGGTATAAAAACCCACAATTCAACTTTGACTTTATACCAGTTCCACAATCTCGATAAATCCTAAGTCCAAAAAGCACTCCAATTTGGACTTAGGATTTTTTCGAGTGACTGGATCTGGTATAAGTCTTAAGGGCACCAAAACCCTTACTTAGGCCTTTGACTTTATACCCACCAGAGAAGTGGGTATAAAGTCTCGGGATATAAAAGCCCTGCTTCAACTTAGAAACGGTGACCAAAAGAGGGGGGGGGGGAGAACCCCTACTTTACCTTAAAAAACTCTACGGATGTAAAACCCCTGTTTCAACTATTTCAACTTGGAATATTTTATGGGGTTTGGTATAAAATCTACGGATGAAAAACTCTTAATTCAACTAAAATCTGACGTAGTGTTAAAAAAAAAACTCTACGGATGTAAAACCCCTATTTCAACTAAGAACATTTTTGGGCTATTGTGTAAAATCTACGGATGCAAAACCCTTATTTCGGACTTTGTGCAGACCCCTCCCCCAGGTACAGCAAAACCAGTACTTTGGTCAGCTATGGTTTATTGATGGGTAACTACAGTATTTGTACAAGACTGACTAGCTTCATTACTTAGTGCAAAAAGCACTGCCTTGACTAGCAGTAATAGCCTTATTTCGGCTGTTTATAATCCTCCAGAGTTATTTCCTCTGGTGCCTGCAGTTTATTCATGTTACTGCCAGACTGTTTTATACATACTCTGGTGCTGAAGCTCCTGTACACTGGCCCTCCAGGTCATCTCGCTGGTTGGTAGTTTTCATAGTACTTCTTACCTTAGTGTTCTCCGTTCAGGTTTTTTCCCCATGTGTACTTAAGGTATCTTGATAAGGAAACCTGCAATGAGTGTACTGCAGACACACTGCATGTAAGTCTGACCAGCTATTGTATCCAGTGTAGGTAATGGTGTTCTTTACCCATGTCCTATTTCAGAGTAGATCCAGATACTCCTATGTATCCCTTCACTAGTGCTGTTATCAAAGCTGCTTGCCATCCTGTCAGTGAAAGTTCTAAGTCTATTGTGCAGTCAGGTTTACCCCTTCCTCAGAGTCCAAATGAGGTACTGAAGTGGGTATACTGCACCTTTATCAGAGTTCATCAAGCCAGATCTAAAGACTATCAGTTCTCAAAGCAGCTAAGTTAAAGTATGAAGGCTTCAATGCCATAGGTAGTGCTAAGTTAATATGAAGGCTTGAATGCCATAGGTGATGCTAAGTTAATGTGAAGGCTTCAATGCCATAGGTAATGCTAAGTTAATATGAAGGCTTCAATGCCATAGGTAATGCTAAGTTAATATGAAGGCTTGGGGCCATAGGTAGTGCTAAGTTAAAAGCATGAAGGCTTGAATGCCATAGGTAGTGTCAAGTTAATATGAAGGCTTGAATGCCATAGGTATGAAGGGAGGTGTGGCTCACTGGGTACTGATTCACTATCTTTTGGTCCTATTCACCCCTATTTAGTAACCATGTGGTAGGAAAGGTCCAGCGATAATAGGTAAAGTATCTGGATCTCCTCTAATGGCTTGAATAAAATTACTATTATTTACTGCATGTGTATAGATAAGCTGGTCAGTTACAGTATTTGTACATGGTTAAGTGTCCTATTCAGATTAAATTTTCAAAGTAAAACAGTGGGAATCAAGCTTTGTCTCTGGATCCTAACTCTTCAGTTCATATCACATTGTTGTTTGTTGTCAGCCTAAGTAGGTATTTAACAACACCAGTCCAGTCCTTTATTCCGGCAATCTTTACAAGGTGTTTTCCTCTATAGGATAAAAAGCGTCAGCAACCGTAGTCCTAACTAGTTGGTTCATTATTTCCAAGTGTCATTTATTCGATGCAAATTCTTGTGTTTCCTCCAAGACCAAGGATCTTTCTGGCCAGGACAGGTTTCTCATCAGGTGAAAGACGAAGAGAGGCAGTGTGTGGAGGTCCACTTTTATTGTACCCATGTCATATATAATCTAGCCAAAGTTCTTCAAAGTCTTATAATCCATGACTTAAATGGGCATTTCTCTGGGCAGGGTGGCGAATTCTGATCGGCTGAATGGCGAAGAGGCGAGTAGTGGTGGTGTCATCGATGGAGTGGCTAAGACAGGCGAGGAGTGAAGATGTGGATGGAGTGGCGAGGAGTGAAGATGTGGATGGAGTGGCGAGAAGTGTGGCCTCTGGAATGTCGGTCTGGCTGCTGTCTTCCCACGTGACCACACCTGCGGGAGAAAGTCTGAGATCACACTGCACAGGTACAAAGTTTGTTTTTAGTTATAATGTTTTCATCAGTGTCTGCTTCCTCCATCTGTACTGAAGCCAACTGGGGTTTAATTTTCAAGGAGAAAGTGTTTAAAGTGTGGGAAATTTTCAGAGTAAAAGGAAAGAATCAGTTGTAATAGTCCTAGAGAGGGCCCTGGGGTGTGGTGAGGGGTATGGCGAGGGGTGGGGTGAGGGTTATGGCGAGGGGTGGGGTGGGGTGAGGGGTATGGCGAGGGGTGGAGTGAGGGGTATGGCGAGGGGTGGAGTGAGGGGTATGGCGAGGGGTGGAGTGAGGGGTATGGCGAGGGGTGGAGTGAGGGGTGGAGTGAGGGGTGGAGTGAGGGGTGGAGTGAGGGGTGGGGTGAGGGGTGGGGTGAGGGGTGGGGTGAGGGGTGGGGTGAGGGGTGGGGTGAGGGGTGAGGGGTGGGGTGAGGGGTGGGAGGGGTGGGGTGAGGGGTGGGGTGAGGGGTGGGAGGGGTGGGGTGAGGGGTGGGGTGAGGGGGATGAGGGGTGGGGTGGGGGAGGGAAGGTGGGGGGAGGGGAAGTGGGGGGGAGGGGACGTGGTGGGGTGAGGGGGGAGTGGGTGAGGGGGGGTGAGGGGTGAAGGGGGAGTGGGTGAGGGGTGAGGGGGGAGTGGGTGAGGGGGGTGAGGGGTGAGGGGGGTGAGGGGTGAGGGGGGTGAGGGGTGAGGGGGGTGAGGGGTGAGGGGAGAGGGTGAGGGGGG